>NC_143031.1:24980000-25320000 GCF_057628025.1 Oncorhynchus mykiss
ACATCTGCACACACATTATTTCTAAATGCTGATTAATTGCCCAGTGTTTGATGAAAGCCGAACATATCACAAAATGTGTGTGAAAACATAATATCCTTGGAAATGGAAAACACGAGGAAATGACTGAAAACATTTGTGGTCTATACCTGGTAGAGCTAAATATAAGTAGCAATACATGTTATGTTAAAAGCATACACCAATCATTTTTTTGATGAATGGATCCAAAATGGCGTAGCAGTACGGACATGTTTGTTGTTGTACCGTGTAAATGTTATGTTTTTTTCGTCTTTTTTTGTATACATTTCAAAATTAAATATACCTTCCGGCAACCCACCTCACACAATGTGAAACGGATCTGCTACTTTTAGACCTTATAGCTAGAACCTTCATCAGAAGCTAGCCAGCAAATTAGCTGCTAGCTATTTAGTCATTGTTATCCACTGCTAGCGACACCAGCCGCTTTTAGACTGGATAATACCTGCCAGTCTGCACACCACGATATCAACCCTGAGCATATTGGACTGCTTTTCTCCATTACATCACCGGATTCCTGCCATTAGCTCATCACAGCGGATCATCACAGCTAGCTGCTACCGAGTGGCCCATCCCTGAAACTAGCATCTCCCGGCCTGCTCAGTGGACCCCATGATCACTTGGCTACACAGCTGATGCCTCCCGGACTCTTACCGGACTCTTCACTAACACGACAAGAAGCCACTACATAACCGGATTCATGCCGTAAGCTCTAGACCTCATCATCGCAGCTAGCTAGCTGCTACTGAGTGGCTAATGCCCTTGTCCCGAAGCTAGCACCGAGCCAGGCACATCTCCTGGCTAGCAAACTAAATTACTCCAGCTACAATACCTCTTTTGCCAATTGGCCTAACATTTTGTTTATCTGTCGGCGCCAGCCTCTTAACTGACCCTCTATGCCCATTCATCGCCATTTTACCTGTTGTCTTAGCTGATTAGCTGTTATTGTCTTACGCGTTGTCTTAGCTAGCTCTCCCAATCAACACCTGCGATTGCTTTATGCCTCGCTTTATGTCTCTCTAATGTCAATATTTTTTTAAATATATATTTTTTACCTTTATTTAACTAGGCAAGTCAGTTAAGAACAAATTCTTACTTTCAATGACGGCCTAGTGGGTTAACTGCCTGTTCAGGGGCAGAACGACAGAACTTGCAACCTTCCGGTTACTAGTCCAACACTCTAACCACTAGGCTACCCTGCCGCTCCAATACTTTGTATACTGCCTTGTATACGGTTGATTAGGGTAGTTATCATTGTTTTATTTTACTGCGGAGCCCCTAGTCCCACTCAACATGCCTCAGATAGCTCTTTTGTCCCACCTCCCACACATGCGGTAATCTCACCTAGCATAACTAGTGCCTCCAGAGTTGCAACCTCTCTTATAACTCAATGCCTAGGTTTACCGCCACTGTACCCACACCCTACCCGTCTGTACATTATGCCCCGAATCTATCCTACCACACCCAGAAATCTGCTCCTTTTATTCTGTTCCCAACGCATTAGACAACCAGTTCTGATAGCCTTTAGCCGCATCCTGTTCCTCAGGTGATGTAGAGGTTAATCCAGGCCCTGTGTGTCCCCAGGTGCTCTAATTTGTTGACTTCTGTAACCGTAAAAGCCTTACAACATTTTCTGTCTAGATAGAACTGCCAAAGGGGGAGGAGTTGCAATCTACTGCAAAGATAGCCTGCAGAGTTCTGTCATACTCTCCAGGTCTATGCCCAAACATTGAGTTTATAATTAAAAAAAAATTCTCTCTCCAGAAATAAGTCTCTCACTGATTCCGCCTGTTTATATACCCCCCTCAGCTCCCAGCTGTGTCCTGGACACCATATGTGAATTGACTGCCCCCATCTATCTTCAGATTTTGTTCTGTTAGGTGACCTAAATTGGGATATGCTTAATACCCCAGCCATCCTACAATCTAAGCTAGATGCCCTCAATCTCACACAAATGATCAAGGAACCCACCAAGTACAACCCTAAATCCATAACCACGGGCACCCTCATAGATATTATCCTGACCAACTTTCCCTCTAAATACACCTCTGCTGTTTTCAATCAGGATCTCAACGATCACTGCTTCATTGCCTGCATCCGTTATGGGTCTGCGGTCAAACGACCACCCCTCATCACTGTCAAACGCTCCCTAAAACGCTTCTGCGAGCAGGCCTTTTCAATCGACCTGGAAGGATATTGACCTCATCCCGTCAGCTGAGGATGCGTGGTTGTTCTTTAAAAGTAATTTCCTCACCAACTTAAATAAACATGCCCCTTTCAAAAAATGTAATACTAATAACATGGTTCACCCCAGACCAGCACAAAAACATCCTGTGGCATACTGCACTAGCATCAAATAGTCCCCGTGATGTGCAACTTTTCAGGGAAGTCAGGAACCAATACACACAGTCAGTTAGGAAAACAAAGGCTAGCTTTTTCAAACAGAAATTTGCATCCTGTAGCTCTAACTCCAAAAGGTTTTGGGACACTAAAGTCCATGGAGAATAAGAGCACCTCCTTCCAGCTGCCCACTGCTCTGAGGCTAGGAAACACTGTCACCACCGATAAAATCCACGATAATCAAGAATTTCAATATGCATTTCTCTACAGCGGCCATGCTTTCCTCCTGGCTACCCCAACCCCGGCCATCAGCTCCGCACCTCCCGCAGCTACTTGCCCAAGCCTCTCCAGCTTCTTCTTCACCCAAATCCAGATAGCTGATGTTCTGAAAGAGCTGCAAAACCTGGACCCGTACAAAAAAGCTGGGCTAGATAATCTGGATCTCTGTTTCTAAATGTATCCGCCGCCAATATTGCAACACCAATTACTACTCTGTTCAACCTCTCCATTGTATTGTCTGAGATTCCTAAAGATTGGAAAGCTGCCGCGGTCATCCCCTTCTTCAAAGGGGGTGACACTCGAGACCCAGACTGTTACAGACCTATATCCATCTTGCCCTGCCTCTCTAAAGTCTTCGAAAGCCAAGTTCATAAACAGATCACTGACCATTTTGAGTCTCACCGTACCTTCTCCACTGTGCAATCCGGTTTCCGAGCTGGTCACGGGTGCAACTCAGCCACTTCTCAAGGTACTACACGATATCATAACCGCCATCGATAAAAAAGACTGTACTGTGCAGCCGTCTTCATTGACCTGGCCAAGACTTTTGACTCTGTTAATCACCGTATTCTTATCGACAGACTCAACAGCCTTGGTTTCTCAAATGACTGTCTCATCAACTACTTCTCAGATAGAGTTCAGTGTGTCAAATCAGGGGGGCCTGTTGTCCGGACCTCTGGCAGTCTCTATGTGGGTGCCGCAGGGTTCAACTCTCGGGCCGACTCCTTCCGTCCGTCCGTCCGTCTGTCAATGATGTCGCTCTTGCTGCTGGTGATTCCTTGATCGACCTCTAGGCAGACGACACCCTTCTGTAAACATCTGGCCCTTCTTTTTTCACTGTGTAAACAAACCTCCAAATGAGCTTCAATGCCTCAGATAGCTCTACTGTGGCCTCCAACTGCTCTCTTATGTGGACAACTACAAATACCTAGGTGTCTGGTTAGACTGTAAACTCACCTTCCAGACTCATATTAAGCATCTCCAATCCAGTTAAATCCAATTAAATCTAGAATCTGCTTCCTGTTTCACAACAAAGCCTCCTTCACTCACGCTGCCAAACATACCCTCGTAAAACTATCTATTTTACTGATCCTTGACTTCGGTCATGTCATTTACAAAATAGCCTCCAACATTACTCAGCAAACTGGATGCAGTCTATCACAGTGCCATCCGTTTTGTCACCAAAGGCCCATACACCACCCACCACTGCGACCTGTATGCTCTCGTCGGCTGGCCCTCGCTACATATTTGTCGCCAAACCCACTGGCTCCAGTCTTTGCTAGGTAAAGCTTCGCCTTATCTCAGCTCACTGGTCACCATAGCAACACCCACCCGTAGCACGCGCTCCAGCAGGTATATCTCACTGGTCACCCCCAAAGCCGCCTTTCCTTCCAGTTCTCTGCTGCCAATGACTGGAACGAATTGCAAAAATCACTGAAGTTGGAGACTTTCATTTCCCTTACTAACTTTAAGCATCAGTTATCTGAGCAGCTTACCGATCGCTGCAGCTGTGCACAGCCCATCTGTAAATAGCCCATCCAACTACCTACCTCATCGCCATATTGTTTTTATTTACTTTTTGGGGGGCTCTTTTGCACACCAGTATATATACTTGCACATCATCTGCACATCTATCACTCCAGAGTTAATTTCCTAAATTGTAATTACTTCACTACTTTGGCCTATTTAATGCGATACCTCCTTACTCTATTTGCACACACCGTATATAGATTTTTCTATTGCGTTATTAACTGTACTTTTGTTTTATCCCACGTGTAACTCCGTGTTGTTTTTTGTCACTTTGCTTTATCTTGGCCAGGTCGCAGTTGTAAATGAGTACTTGTTCTCAACTGGCCTACCTGGTTAAATAAAGGTATAATTAAAGAAATGTTTTAAATTGCACAACATGACTTGTCATACAATAAATTATTGACAGTGCATTTGAAAAATATTCAGACCTTGACTTTTTCCACATTTTGTCATGTTAAAACTGTCATCTAAAATTGATTAAATTGCTTTTTTCCATTCAATCTACACGCACCCAATAATGAAAAAAAAATAAAAAATCAAAATGTTTGGAAATGTATACGATTTTTTGGGGGGGAAACATCACATTTGTATTAGTATTCAGACACTTTACTGAGTACTGACGTGCCTAGTTAAATAAAATACTTTGTTGAATCATCTTCGGCAGCCATTACAACCTAGAGTCTTCTTGGGTATGACATTACAAGCTTTGTATACCTGTATTTGGGGAATTTCTCCCATTCTTCTCTGCAGATCCTCCCAAGCTCTGTCAGGTTGGATGGAGAGTGTTGCTGGACAGCCATTTTCTGGGCTCTCCAGAAATGTTCTATCAGGTTCATGTCCGGGCTCTGGCTGGGCCACTCAAGGACATCCAGAGACTTGTCCTAAGCCACTCCTGCGTTGTCTTGGCTGTGTGCTTAGGGTCGTTGTCCTGTTGGAAGTTGAACCTTCACCCCAGTCTGAGGTCCTGAGCAGGTTTTCATCAATGATCTCTCCGTTCTTTGCTCTGTTCATCTTTCCCTGGATCCTGACTAGTCTCCCAGTCCCTGCCACTGAAAAACATCCCCACAGCATGATGCTGCCACCCCTATGCTTCACCGTAGGGATGGTGCCAGGTTTCTTCCAGACATGACGCTTGGCTTTTAGGCCAAATAGTTCAATCTTGGTTTCATCAGACCAGAGAATCTTGCTTCTCATGATCTGAGAGTCCTTTGGCAAACTCTAAGTGGGTTGTCATGTGCCTTTTACTGAGGAATGGCTTCCGTCTTGCCACTCTACCATAAATGCCTGATTGGTGGAGTGCTGCAGAGATGCTTGTCCTTCTGGAAGATCTCCACAGAGTAACTTAGAGCTCTATCAGAGGGACTATCAGGTTCTTGGTCACCTACTTGACCAAGGACTTCTCCACCGATTGCTCAGTTTGTCCGGGCGGCCAGCTCTAGAAGATGTCTTGCTGGTTCCAAACTTCTTCGATGATGGGGGGCACTGTGTTTTGGGGGACCTTCAATGCTTCAGATATGTTTTAGTACAATTCCCCAGATCTGTGCCGACACAATCCTGTCTTGGAGCTCTACGGACAATTCCTTCGGCCTCATGGCTTGGTTTTTATTCTGACATGTATTGTCAACTGTGGAACCTTATATAGACAGGTGTGTGCCTTTCCAAATCATGTCCAATCAAGTTGTAGAAGCATCAAGGGTGATCAATGGAAACAGGATGCACCTGAACTCAATTTCAAATGTCATAGCAAAGGGTCTGAATATGTATTCAATTAATGTTTCCATTTACCATACATTTGCAACATTTTCTAAAAACCTTTTTTCATTATGGCGTTGTGTGTAGATTGCTGAGGAGTTGTTTTTATTTAATCAATTTTAGAATAGAACTAATGTAACAAAATATGTTCAATCAAGGGGTCTGATTACTTTCTGAAGGCAGTGTGTATCTATGGTTGATTGGAAATGATGCATACAATTGCGCTGATAGAAGCCACAATCTTTCTACAATATTAAAGCAGATCTACCCCCAAAATGTTAAATAAAACGCACAAACTTAAAGACAGAAGCAAACCAAAATTGTGGAGCAAAATGAAAACATGGAACATTGTTTTTTAGAAATCAAATCGGGAGAGTCAACTAAAGGTGTTAGCATTTCTCAATCCAACAGTATGTGCTAACGAGATATACATGCCAACCTCAAAGCACAATTGGAAAAACCAAAACATGTAACAGCTGTTACCTTTAACAGAATGGCATTAGAGAATTAGCAATTCCATATGTGGAAAAATTACCACTGCAACATGTTAACACCACATTTTCACATGTGATGAATATGATACTATTTCACCCCCACATGTGAACATGCAATGTGAAAGTAAAATTTAAGCTCAACATGTGAAAACTATTTTGTAAGTAAAACCTGTCAATTTTTGATCATATGAAAGATATTGAACACATCCACCTATTTGGATTGGTTCTCATACAGGTGGTTTCCCAGACACAGATTAAGGCAAATCCTGGACTATAAATCTACTGCAATGGAGATTCGCCATTGACTAGGCTTTTCAGTCCTGGAATAGGATTAATTTGTGTCCAAGAAACCATCCCATACTGTTCAGCAGCTAGTATCTGTTCTGCAACTAGAAATTCAGCAGCTAGTAGCTTTCATGTTAAAGGTAATGCAGGATGTAAAAAGAGAACATATATCTAAAAGCACAGATTTGGGATAAACCAATAAACACTGCACATATGCACACACTGTCACGCCCTGACCTTAGAGATCCTGTTTATGTCTCTATTTTGGTTTGGTCAGGGTGTGAGTTGGGGTGGGTATTCAATACTCTATTATTTGTATTTCTATGTTTTGGCTGGGTAGGGTTCTCAATCAGGGACAGCTGTCTATCGTTGTCTCTGAGAACCATACTTGGGTAGCCCGTTTTTTCCACCTGTCTTTATGGGAAGTTGACTTTGTTTAGGGCACATAGCCTTTAGATTCACGGTTTGTTTTTGTAGTCTTTTTATTTGGAAAAATTACACTGAACAAAACAATAAAGTACGCTCACCACCCTCCTTTTAACGGCTGACATACACCTTTACATTCTTTGCACATTAGGCTTTTTATGTTTACCATAGTAACACTTTATTCTGCTTGGAGTGCAGTTGAAGTAAAAGACACATTTACCAGAGAGTGAGAGAAAGAAAGAATTAACTTTGTTTTTCTTCACTTAGCTTTTCAGGCGTGCTCTTGCAACCCTCTCAGTGACTCTTTCTCCACCTTGTCGTCCTCTCAACTGCCAAAAAAATGACCCTGCATCCAAGCCTGTCACTGCTACACTAGCAGCTGCTCCCTCACATCTGACCCTGGACTATACCTGCTGCTTTCTCCTATAAGGGAGAGAGGGGAGAAGGATAATATTTTTTTTACATTCAGCATCACTGTCAAGGGAAATATAGTATTATTTCTAACAAAGATATCTACATATATATCAGGGTGTTGTATCCCAGGAAATAATCAAAATTCATGCAAGCGTTAGTTTTGAAAACCGAGCTTGTCTAAATAAAGTGGTCTCTTCAAAAGTTACCACTGAGTATGGGGTAAATTGCGCCGCTGGACAGGGTAAGTTAATAAAGATTTTCCTACTAATTATTTGCCTCCTTTTGAATGGCATTGTATTTCCAAGCCACTGTAATGCACTTTAGATGAAATCTTCATCAGCGCTCATTGTTGATGCGTTGAGTAGAATGTTCAATTGGGCATCAGTCCAAAATACATTTTCAAAACAATATTGGGACGAAACATGCAACCCATGAATACCTCCAAACAAACTGAACCAAACATTTGAGCCAGGTAATCCATCAAAACCCTACACAATATGATGGTGTCCTTAGTGTTGTCTGTGAATTGGATCTGCTAAGAGCACTACCATAAATGATCCACCTACCTGTAAGGCTGTTTGCTCAGCTATGTCCCTACAATGAAAACTTTAAACCTTTTCCCAATTGCTTTGCCGAGAAAACACCATAGCCCCCATGACAAGTTAATACTATCTTAATCATAGTCATCACTCCAGGCAAATGCATTGAACACACTGGGTGAGTCATGCGTTGCCTCAGTCCCCCTCTCTGTTGCTCTTATGGATACATCAAGTAACAGCAGTAACAAAATGGTACCTCTGCTTTGTTAAAAGCAGAGACATGTTAAATTTACCATATTGAAACTGTGAATATATTGTATGACAATTATCCATCATGGATGGCATGTTATCAATGTGAAGACAATACCATATAAAAAGGCATTTTTTTAAGGGACAAAGTGTTTATTATTTGGTAAATATGGTATATGGTCATTAAAGATCATTTCATGGTAAGACAATGTTGGCAGTAAGTAACCAGCCTACTGTCACCCCCACAATACTCCTAAGTCACGTGCCACTTCTAAGCAGAGTATACAGTTTGTGCCGAGGGCCCAAGGTCACACATAACAAATCTAGCCTCTCTGGAGTGTCTCGACTTGCCTCTAAATAATCAATACCCACTTTCAGCAGCAGCCAATGACCTGTGTGTTCTGTCTGGGGTTCCACTCTGAGATTGAGGGCTACAATCAACGTTCCAATCCAAACCGCACAAGCAAAAAGCAACTAAGACATTCACCACCACAGTCAAGGTGGAGATCTGTTCTGTGGCCAAGGAATGCCAGAGTAGCAACCTTCTGTTACCTACTGGGGGTCTTCTCCAAACCAATTGTCTGCAATCCCCTGCATGAGAATTGAGGATCCAAGCAGCTTACTGTCCATAAAATGCTTTGCAAGCAACATGACTAATTCAACATATAGCAACATATCAGCAAATACCATCCAAAGTATTCTATAACTAAATATGTATAATTCCTAGTTTACAGCTCAAGGTCTGTTGTGTTTGTGGAACACTACTTTAGTTGAATTTGTTGAGCTCTCAAGCAAACTTAAACTCTCAATTGAAAAATGTTCAGCAGGTTTAAAGGCCAACCTACAGTATCAGAGAAATTTCCATCCAAAATATACTTTACTGCATGGAAATATATCGCAACTAATCTCGCCCGATTTACATAATATCGCCACTGACTTCCATGTCCAGCTAAATTAGAGCCATGGGTGTCTTGGACTTAATCATGTTGTAGTTTTGATGATCAGATAGTGCTGCACTACTAAAGCATTACAGTGCAATCAAAGAAGAAGTTGTTGCCATGTTGGATTTCCTTCAGGAGCTAATTAACTCGGTGTGACGTTGATGAACACACTGACTGGGTGGATGATTTAATCATCTACAGGTCAATTTACATATCACACAATACATACAAAATGGGGGCTGAGGTTGAAAGTGCAAGTCTATACAATCTGAATGTACAGTAAGCAGAGACATGAGGGCATACAAGTAAAGTAACAGCAGTCAGTGCTCACTTATTCCGAAGAAACCTTTGTATGACGATGTAGTCATTGGGTGCAGACAACACATTTCAAAACATAATGGCTCTTTACTGCTGTGAACCTAAAGAAATGCATTCTGGAAAAAAAACATTATTTCACTCCGAAACATAACATGTCAGCTGTGACAGGCAACACAATTTCTTGTTACGAAAAGAGATGAAACATGTCTAGCCACAATTTGTTTTAGTCCTTTAACATCATGCAAATGGAATAGTAAAAATGCTCTCAATAGGATTTGGGTTTGTCTTGGTTGAGAATAAATCACATTATGTCCCTAATAAATTGTGTGTCAAAAAATAAGTACCTTAAAAATGACAGCGACTGTTAAATGATTAATAGATTTTGCATGACTAGTCATGTTTAGAATATTAAACAATTTGTACATCAATCCCTTATTATGCCTCAGTCTATTCCTCAATGGAAATATGGATGGAAGTATGTAGCACAATTTCATTACATAATTCAAAAATATATATTTTATAGTTTCCACGATACTATTGTTTGGCTGATAAATCACATAATATATTCAGATGTGTAGCTTCCTCAGCATCATACATTATTCAGTACTCTTGTAAAATGGCAATGGAGAATAAGGCTGACTGTCACGCCCTGACCTTAGAGATCCTTATTGTTCTCTGTTTGGTTAGGTCAGGGTGTGACAATCTGTTTTCTATTTCTTTGTGTTTTTGGCTGAGTATGGTTCCCAATCAGAGGCAGCTGTCTATCGTTGTCTCTGATTGGGGATCATATATAAGTTGTCATTTTCCTTTTGGGTTTTGTGGGATCTTGTTTTCTGTATAGTTTATTTTGCCTTACAGGACTGTGCGCTTTCGTTTTTGTCATTATTTTGCTTTTGGTGTCATCGATAAAACGCCTACCACGCTGCACCTTGGTCCAGTCATTCCACAAACGAGAGCCGTAACACTGACATTCTACGTGTCCCCAACCGATTGTGTTTTTTTGTTTATTTACTTGCGTTGTTTGTAACTGCTTTTTAAAACTTATTTTGTACATAATTTTGCCGCTACCGTCTCTTATGACCGAAAATAACTTCTGGACATCCGGACTGTGATTACTCACCACGGTCTGGCACAGACTTTCTCGGGAACAGGCCCAGATCCCTGTGATTTGTGTGAAGAGGAAGTGGAGAAAAAGGGGCCAGAGGGTGGGCTGCCTTCGGAGAATAAAATTAATGACCTACGTGGAAGAATAAACTGCCAACGGGACATTCAAAACTGTAATATCTTATGCTTCACGGAGTCGTGGCTGAAAGACGACACTATCAACATACAGCTGGCTGGTTACACACTGTACCGTCAGGAGAAGACAGGAAGTGGTGAAAAAAGGGGCCTAGTCCTAAGAAGTTATACGCTGTACCGACAGGATAGAAGAGTGGTGTCTGGTAAGACAAGGGGCAGCGGACTATGTATTTTTGTAATTAACAGCTGGTACACGATATCTAAGGAAGTCTCAAGCTATTGCTCGCCTGAGGTAGAGTTTCTCATGATGAGCTGTAGACCACACTATCTACCTAGAGTATTTTTCATAGCGGTTTATACACCACCACAGACTGAGGCTGGAGGAGGAATCCCAGAACATATTCCACGCTGTGCTAGCAAAACATTCCTGTAGCTTAGCATCTGCTTCATCTGACCAATTTTTTATTGATCTAGACACTGGTGCTTCCTGCTTTAATATTTGTTTGTCAGCAGGAATCAGGAGGATAGAATTATGGTCAGATTTGCCAAGTGTCGGGTGAGGAAGAGCTTTGTTTTTTTCCACTGGTTGTACATTTAACCTTGTGACTAGGGGGCAGTATTTTCATTTTTGGAAAAATAACGTTCCCGTAGTAAACGGGATATTTTGTCAGATAGAATATGCATATAATTGACAGCTTAGGATAGAAAACACTCGAAAGTTTCCAAAACTGTAAAAATATTGTCTGTGAGTATAACAGAACTGATATTGCAGGCAAAAGCCTGAGAAAAATCCAATCCGGAAGTGACTCCTCTTTTGAAATCTCTGCGTTCCAATGTCCATATTGAGCAGTGAATGGGCTATCAACCAGATTACTTTTTCTCCGTATTCCCCAAGGTGTCTACAGCATTGTGACGTAGTTTTACGCATTTAGGTTGAAGAATACCCGTAAGCGGCTACATTGCGCAACTGGTCACCTGATGGCTCCCAGAGTGATTCTCGCGTAAAATACAGAGGTAGCCATTATTCCAATCGGTCCTACTGAAAAACCAATTGTCCCAATTGTGGATTGTCCCAATCCACCAATTGTGGATATATTATCGAATAGATATTTGAAAAACACCTTGAGGATAGATTATAAACAACGTCTGCCATGTTTCTGTCGATATTATGGAGCCAATTTGGAATATTTTTCGGCGTTTTCGTGACTGCCAAACGTGAAGAACAAACGGAGCTATTTTGCCTAAAAACATAATCTTTTTGGAAAAAAGGAACATTGGCTATCTAACTGCGAGTCTCATGAGTGAAAACATCCGAAGCTCATCAAAGGTAAACGATTTAATTTGATTGCTTTTCTGATATCCGTGACCAAGTTACCTGCTGCTAGCTGGACAAAATGCTATGCTAGGCTATCAATAAACTTACACAAATGCTTGTCTAGCTTTGGCTGTAAAGCATATTTTGAAAATCTGAGATGACAGGGTGATTAACAAAAGGTTAAGCTGTGTCTCAATATATTTCACTTGTAATTTTCATGAATAGGAATATTTATGTCCGTTGCGTTATGCTAATTAGTGTCAGTCGATGATTACGCTCCCGCATGCGGGATGGGGAGTCACTAGAGGTTTTAACATGCTGACATAATTTTGGTAAAACGGATTTAAGTTTCCCTGCATTAAAGTCCCCGGCTACGAGGAGCGCCGCCTCTGGGTGAGCGTTATCTTGTTTGCTGATGGCGGAATACAGCTCATTGAATTCTGTCTTAGTGCCCGCCTCAGTTTGTGGTGGTGTGTAAACCGCTATGAAAAATACAAATGAAATCTCTCTAGGTAGATAGTGTGGTCTACAGCTCATCATGAGAAACTCTACCTCAAGCGAGCAATAGCTTCTTAGGGCTAGGCCCTTTTTTTCTCCACTTCCTGTCTTATCCTGCCGGTACAATGTATGACCAGCCAGCTGTATGTTGATAGTGTCGTCGTTCAGCCACGACTACACCACATCATTCATTGGCTTCATCAATAAGTGTATCAATGATGTCGTCCCCACAGTGACCGCACGTACATACCCCAACCAGAAGCCATGGATTACAGGCAACATCCGCACTGAGCTTAAGGCTAGAGCTGCCACTTTCAAGGTGCGGGACTCTAACCCGGAAGCTTATAAGAAATCCCGTTATGCCCAACGACGAACCATCAAGCAGGCAACGCGTCAATACAGGACTAAGATTGAATCGTACTACACCAGCTCTGACGCTCGTCTGATGTGGCAGGGCTTGCAAACCATTACAGACTACAAAGGGAAGCACAGCCGAGAGCTGCCCAGTGACACGAGCCTACCAGACGAGCTAAACTACTTATATGCTTGCTTCGAGGCAAATAACACTGAAACATGCATAAGAGCACCAGCTGTTCCGGAAGACTGTGTGATCATCCTCTCCGATATGAGTAAGACCTTTAAACAGGTCAATGTTCATCTCAGGGCCAGACGGATTACCAAGACGTTACTGCGAGCATGCGCTGACCAATAACTAATAACATTCGATTATATGTGTTCATATTGGACACTTCTGGGGCTCAAAGTTGACCCATATACACATGAAATAGACCACGTTGATGGAATGATGGAAGTGTAAATCATGTTTGCTGGTTGCAATAGTGTTCTTTTTCCAGGTCTCCTCAATTGCACAGGAAACTGGATGCTGCATTGCATATTAAATATACCTTCTACAAAATATTGGAAAACAGCGAGCCAAGCTTAACAGTGATCCCATTTTGAGTAGCCACCATTTCAAATATGTCACTAAACAGCATGTGGCCTTCTTTTCGCTTCCAGTGGTAAATTGATAGGATGTTACATGGTGGGGGAATGCCATGAGATGTCATCTCCAATAAAGAATCAATATGTTTCCTGAACAGGAACGCTTCAGAAATCAGAGGTAGTCGCCATGACAACCCAGCACCCCATCTACCTGTGGCTTGCCATCCAGGCCCATTTTTACAATTGCAAGAGGTTTAAGCTTGTTTAGGGTTTTATGATCCCTATGTACAGACTAGAATACTACGTAGTGGAGAGAAGGCACAAGCTCAATCACTTAAATCTGCCAAAGTTATGTTGAAGGAAGCCGTTCCAATATTTTAAATGGCAAGCCCAATATGGTTTACAGGGATTTACATATACATCCTATATATGCTGCTGGCTCAACCGTTTTTGGTGCTGTTGCCTTAGAAGGATATCTGTATTTTATCTGGCAACGCCATGTCTATAATTACATTACCCCTTTTATATACAGACAAAAATAACACCTTTTCCCCTCATACCATCTTATTTAATGCAGCTTTTGTTTCTGTCTGAAATGGGTAGGGGTAAAAAAAAATAAAAAACATGGAACATGAATAAAACCCACCTCAAGACCTAGTCATTAAATCTGTATTTTCACAGAACCTCTAACCAAAAAAAGTAGTAGAAGTTTTTATTTTTTGCCTTTTACACTGAAACCTACCGTTTACCTTAGATGGCAGCACTATTTTCATATATTTCTGAAAGCCAGCATGTTGCTGTGAATGTGAACAGCAGCCCTTTAAAAGCATAGCAGGGGTGGGTTTAGAATGTATCAGACTTGATTGCAGAATTGGAGCTTGTTCCAAGTAAACAGTGCGTTTTATCTGGAGTTTGTGTAAGGCATGATCAGTGCCAGGGCTGCCTCTCCAGGAGGTGAGGGAGGGCACCATGCTCCCTGCAAAGCCCCAGATGATTGAGGAGGATGGGGCAGGAGGTCTAAGACCTTTGCCAAGACCAAAACCTCCTGCCAATCTTTGTTCGATTTTTAATCGCTGGAATGATACATTGTTAACAATAAATACCCCTTGTTGGAGCAGAAAATAATTTCAGCAAACTATGGCATAATTGGATGCAAGAAATTGACAGGTAGGGAATGATTTAAATCGCATTTGCTTTGAAATCATAATGTCCATTTTGATATCAGCTAACTTTGAAAATGGGTTATTAAATTGCATATCCATTTACTGTGGTGTTTTGTTGGCATATGTATATTTGCAAAAGGCTATTTTGCACAACAAAAATACAGTATGTTAAATTAATATTGACAATTATGCATGGTTGGTTACCAATAAAGCTACTCATTAATATCGGTAGTTAAGTTTAATAGTTAAAGTAATCTATGATTTCTATTAGCATTTTTTAAAATTAATGATATACACCCATTGATTCTTGAAGAATATAACTGATTCTCAGAAGTTACACACATACACACAGTTGAAGTCAGAAGTTTACATACACCTAAGCCAAATACATTTAAACCCAGATTTTCACAATTGGTGACATTAAATCCTAGTAAAAATTCCCCGTCTTAGGTCAGTTAGGATCACTTTATTTTAAGAACGTGAAATGTAATAATAGTAGAGAGAACAATTTATTTCAGCTTTTATTTCTTTCAATGCATTCCCAGTGGGTCAGAAGTTTACATACACTCAATTAGTATTTGGTAGCACTGCCTTTAAATTGTTAAACTTGGGTCAAACGTTTTGGGTAGCCTTCGTCAAGCTTCCCACAATAAGTTGGGTGAATTTAGGGCCATTCCTCCTGACAGAGCTGGTGTAACTGAGTCAGGTTGTAGGCCTCCTTGCTCGCACACACTTTGTCAGTTCTGCCCACAAATTTTCTATAGGATTGAGGTCATTGCTTTGTGATGGTCACTCCAATACCTTGACTTTGCTGTCCTTAAGCCATTCTGCCACAACTTTGGAAGTATGCTTGGGGTAATTGTTCATTTGGAAGACCCATTTGCGACCAAGCTTGAACTTCCTGACAATGTCTTGTGGATATATTGAAGCAACATCTCATAATTTTCCTTCCTCACGATGCCCTCTATTTTGTGAAGTGCACCAGACCCTCCTGCAGCAAAGCACCCCCACATGATTCTGCCACCCCCGTGCTTCACGGTTGGAATGGTGTTCTTCGGCTTGCAAGCCTCCCCCTTTTTCCTCCAAGCATAATGATGGTCATTATGGCCAAACAGTTCTATTTTTGTTTCATCAGACCAGAGGACATTTCTCCAAAAAGTGCGATCTTTGTCCCCATATGGAGTTGCAAACCGTAGTCTGGCTTTTTTATGGCGGTCCTGGAGCAGTGGCTTCTTCCTTGCTGAGCGGCCTTTCAGGTTATGTCGATATAGGACTTGTTTTACTGCGAATATAGATACTTTTGTACCCGTTTCCTCCAGCATCTTCACAAGGTCCTTTGCTGTTGTTCTGGGATGGATTTGCACTTTTCACACCAAAGTACGTTCATCTCTAGGAGACAGAATGCGTCTCCTTCCTGAGAGGTATGGCGGCTGTGTGGTCCCATGATGTTTATACTTGCGTACTATTGTTTATACAGATGAAGGTGGTACCATCAGGCGTTTGGAAATTGCTCCCAAGGATGAACCAGACTTGTGGAGGTCTCCAATGTTTTTTCTGAGGTCTTGGCTGATTTCCCCATGATGTCAAGCAAAGTGGCACTGAGTTTGAAGGTAGGCCTTGAAATGCATCCACAGGTACACCTCCAATTGACTCAAATGATGTCAATTAGCCTATCAGAAGCTTCTAAAGCCATGACAATTTTCTGGAATTTTCCAAGCTGTTTAAAGTCACAGTCAACTTAGTGTATGCAAATGTATGACCCACTAGAATTGTGAATTATAGGTGAAATAATCTGTCTGTAAACAATTGCTGGGAAAATTACCTGTGTCATTCACGAAGTAGATGTCCTAACCGACTTGCCGAAATTTGTGGAGTGGTTGACTGTAGTACCAGTCAAAAGTTTGGACACCTACTCAATCAAGGGATTTTCTTTATTTGTACTATTTTTTTACATTGTAGAATAATAGTGAATAGATCCAAATTATGATATAACAAATCAAATCAAATTGATTTATATAGCCCTTCGTACATCAGCTGATATCTCAAAGTGCTGTACAGAAACCCAGCCTAAAACCCCAAACAGCAAGCAATGCAGGTGTAGAAGCACGGTGGCTAGGAAAAACTCCCTAGAAAGGCCAAAACCTAGGAAGAAACCTAGAGAGGAACCAGGCTGTGTGGGGTGGCCAGTCCTCTTCTGGCTGTGCCGGGTGGAGATTATAACAGAACATGGCCAAGATGTTCAAATGTTCATAAATGACCAGCATGGTCCAATAATAATAAGGCAGAAAAGTTGAAACTGGAGCAGCAGCACGGCCAGGTGGACTGGGGACAGCAAGGAGTCATCATGTCAGGTAGTCCTGGGGCATGGTCCTAGGGCTCAGGTCCTCCGAGAGAGAGAAAGAGAGAATTAGAGAGAGCACACTTAAATTCACACAGGACACCGAATAGGACAGGAGAAGTACTCCAGATATAACAAACTGACCCTAGCCCCCCGACACAAACTACTGCAGCATAAATACTGGAGGCTGAGACAGGATGGGTCAGGAGACACTGTGGTCCCATCCGAGGACACCCCCGGACAGGGCCAAACAGGAAGGATATAACCCCACCCACTTTGCCAAAGCACAGCCCCCACACCACTAGAGGGATATCTTCAACCACCAATTTACCATCCTGAGACAAGGCTGAGTATAGCCCACAAAGACCTCCGCCACGGCACAACCCAAGGGGGCGCCAACCCAGACAGGATGACCACATCAGTGAATCAACCCACTCAGGTGACGCACCCCCTCCAGGGACGGCATGAGAGAGCCCCAGTAAGCCAGTGACTCAGCCCCTGTAATAGGTTTAGAGGCAGAGAATCCCAGTGGAAAGAGGGGAACCGGCCAGGCAGAGGCGGTTCGTTACTCCAGAGCCTTTCCGTTCACCTTCCCACTCCTGGGCCAGACTACACTCAATCATATGACCCACTGAAGAGATGAGTCTTCAGTAGAGACTTAAAGGTTGAGACCGAGTTTGCGTCTCTGACATGGGTAGGCAGACCGTTCCATAAAAATGGAGCTCTATAGGAGAAAGCCCTGCCTCCAGCTGTTTGCTTAGAAATTCTAGGGACAATTAGGAGGTCTGCGTCTTGTGACCGTAGCGTACGTGTAGGTATGTACGGCAGGACCAAATCAGAGAGATAGGTAGGAGCAAGCCCATGTAATGCTTTGTAAGTTAGCAGTAAAACCTTGAAATCAGCCCTTGCTTTGACAGGAAGCCAGTGTAGAGAGGCTAGCACTGGAGTAATATGATCCAATTTTTTGGTTCTAGTCAGGATTCTAGCAGCTGTATTTAGCACTAACTGAAGTTTATTTAGTGCTTTATCTGGGTAGCCGGAAAGTAGAGCATTGCAGTAGTCTAACCTAGAAGTGACAAAAGCATGGATTAATTTTTCTGCATCATTTTTGGCCAGAAAGTTTCTGATTTTTGCAATGTTACGTAGATGGAAAAAAGCTGTCCTTGAAATGGTCTTGATATGTTCTTCAAAAGAGAGATCAGGGTCCAGAGTAACGCCGAGGTCCTTCACAGTTTTATTTGAGACGACTGTACAACCATTAAGATTAATTGTCAGATTCAACAGAAGATCTCTTTGTTTCTTGGGACCTAGAACAAGCATCTCTGTTTTGTCCGAGTTTAAAAGTAGAAAGTTTGCAGCCATCCACTTTCTTATGTCGGAAACACATGCTTCTAGCGAGGGCAATTTTGGGGCTTCACCATGTTTCATTGAAATGTACAGCTGTGTGGCATCCGCATAGCAGTGAAAGTTAATATTATGTTTTCGAATGACATCCCCAAGAGGTGAAAACAATAGTGGTCCTAAAACGGAACCTTGAGGAACACCGACATTTACAGTTGATTTGTCAGAGGACAAACCATTCACAGAGACAAACTGATATCTTTCCGGCAGATAAGATCTAAACCAGGCCAGAACTTGTCCGTGTAGACCAATTTGGGTTTCCAATCTCTCCAAAAGAATGTGGTGATCGATGGTATCAAAAGCAGCACTAAGGTCTAGGAGCACGAGGACAGATGCAGAGCCTCGGTCCGATGCATTAAAATGTCATTTACCACCTTCACAAGTGCCGTCTCAGTGCTATGATGGGGTCTAAAACCAGACTGAAGCATTTCGTATACATTGTTTGTCTTCAGGAAGACAGTGAGTTGTTGCGCGACAGCCTTTTCTAAAATTTTTGAGAGGAATGGAAGATTCGATATAGGCCGATTAGTTTTTTATATTTTCTGGGTCAAGGTTTGGCTTTTTCAAGAGAGGCTTTATTACTGCCACTTTTAGTGAGTTTGGTACACATCCGGTGGACAGAGAGCCATTTATTATGTTCAACATAGGAGGGCCAAGCACAGGAAGCAGCTCTTTCAGTAGTTTAGTTGGAATAGGGTCCAGTATGCAGCTTTAAGGTTTAGAGGCCATGATTATTTTCATCATTGTGTCAAGAGATATAGTACTAAAACACTTGAGCGTCTCTCTTGATCCTAGGTCCTGGCAGAGTTGTGCAGACTCAGGACAACTGAGCTTTGAAGGAATACGCAGATTTAAGGAGGAGTCTGTAATTTGCTTTCTAATAATCATAATCTTTTCCTCAAAGAAGTTCATGAATTTATCACTGCTAAAGTGAAAGTCATCCTCTCTTGGGGAATGCTGCTTTTTATTTAGCTTTGCGACAGTATCAAAAAGGAATTTCGGATTGTTCTTATTTTCCTCAATTAAGTTAGAAAAATAGGATGATCGAGCAGCAGTAAGGGCTCTTCAGTACTGCACAGTACTGTCTTTCCAAGCTTGTCGGAAGACTTCCAGTTTGGTGTGACGCCATTTCCGTTCCAATTGTCTGGAAGCTTGCTTTAGAGCTCGGGTATTTTCTGTGTACCAGGGAGCTAGTTTCTTATGAGAAATGTTTTGAGTTTTTAGGGGTGCAACTGCATCTAGGGTATTGCGCAAGGTTAAATTGAGTTCCTCAGTTAGGTGGTTAACTGATTTTTGTCCTCTGGCGTCCTTGGGTAGACAGAGGGAATCTGGAAGGACATCAAGGAATCTTTGTGTTGTCTGTGAATTTATAGCACGACTTTTGATGATCCTTGGTTGGGGTCTGAGCAGATTATTTGTTGCAATTGCAAACGTAATAAAATGGTGGTCCGATAATCCTGGACTATGAGGAAAAACATTAAGATCCACAACATTTATTCCATGGGACAAAACTAGGTCCAGCGTATGACTGTGACAGTGAGTGGGTTCAGAGACATGTTGCTCAAAACCCACTGAGTCGATGATGGCTCCGAAAGCCTTTTGGAGTGGGTCTGTGGACTTTTCCATGTGAATATTAAAGTCACCAAAGATTAGAATATTATCTGCTATGACTACAAGGTTCGATAGGAATTCAGGGAACTCAGTGAGGAACGCTGTATATGGCCCAGGAGGCCTGTAAACAGTAGCTATAAAAAGGGATTGAGTAGGCTGCATAGATTTCATGACTAGAAGCTCAAAAGATGAAAACGTCAACGTTTTTTTTTTTTGTAAATTGAAATTTGCTATCGTAAATGTTAGCAACACCTCCGCCTTTGCGGGATGCACGGGGGATATGGTCACTAGTGTAGCCAGGAGGTGAGGCCTCATTTAACACAGTAAATTCATCAGGCTTAAGCCATGTTTCAGTCAGGCCAATCACATCAAGATTATGATCAGTGATTAGTTCATTGACTATAATTGCCTTTGAAGTAAGGGATCTAACATTAAGTAGCCCTATTTTGAGATGTGAGGTATCATGATCTCTTTCAATAATGACAGGAATGGATGTGGTCTTTATCCTAGTGAGATTGCTAAGGCGAACACCGCCATGTTTAGTTTTGCCCAACCTAGGTCGAGGCACAGACACGGTCTCAATGGTGATAGCTGAGCTGACTACACTGACTGTGCTAGTGGCAGACTCCACTATGCTGGCAGGCTGGCTAACAGCCTGCTGCCTGGCCTGCACCCTATTTCATTGTGGAGCTAGAGGAGTTAGAGCCCTGTCTATGTTGGTAGATAAAATGAGAGCACCCCTCCAGCTAGGATGGAGTCCGTCACTCCTCAGCAGGTCAGGCTTGGTCCTGTTTGTGGGTGAGTCCCAGAAAGAGGGCCAATTATCTACAAATTCTATCTTTTGGGAGGGGCAGAAAACTGTTTTCAACCAGCGATTGAGTTGTGAGACTCTGCTGTAGAGCTCATCACTCCCCCTAACTGGGAGGGGGCCAGAGACAATTACTCGATGCCGACATCTTTCTAGCTGATTTACACGCAGAAGCTATGTTGCGCTTGGTGATCTCTGACTGTTTCATCCTAACATTGTTGGTGCCGACGTGGATAACAATATCTCTATACTCTCTACACCCGCCAGTTTTAGCTTTAGCCAGCACCATCTTCAGATTAGCCTTAACGTCGGTAGCCCTGCCCCCCGGTAAACAGTGTATGATCGCTGGATGATTCGTTTTAAGTCTAATACTGCGGGTAATGGAGTCGCCAATGACTAGAGTTTTCAATTTGTCAGAGCTAATGGTGGGAAGCTTCGGCGTCTCAGACCCCGTAACAGGAGGAGTAGACACCAGAGAAGACTCGGCCTCTGACTCCGACCCGCTGCTTAATGGGGAAAACCGGTTGAAAGTTTCTGTCGGCTGAATGAGTGACACCTGTTGAGCGTTCCTACAGCATTTCCTTCCAGAAACCGTGAGAAAGTTGTCCGGCTGCGGGGACTGTGCCAGGGGATTTATACTACTATCTGTACTTACTGGTGGCACAGACGCTGTTTCATCCTTTCCTACACTGAAATTACCCTTGCCTAGCGATTGCGTCTGAAGCTGGGCTTGTAGCACAGCTATCCTCGCCGTAAGGCGAGTACAGCGACTGCAATTAGAAGGCATCATGTTAATGTTACTACTTAGCTTTGGCTGTTGGAGGTCCTGACGAATCGTGTCCAGATAAAGCGTCCGGAGTGAAAAAGTTGAGGAAAAAAATAAATAAATATAAACGGTAATTAAAAAGTAAAAACCGTAAATTTGTCAGGTAGCAAAACAGGTTGGCAACAAAACGCACAGCAACTCGAAAACAAGTCTGCAAGTTGTGACCGGAAATGACGTCAATACCATACAAAATGCTCTGAGCATAACACATATGGAATCATGTAGTAACCCAAAAAAAGTGTTAAATCAAAATATATTCTTCAAAGTAGCCACCTTTTGCACACTCTCTCAACCAGCTTCACCTGGAGTGCTTTTCCAATAGTCTTGAAGAAGTTTGGAACCAAAAATCTCAAATTTGGACTTAGCAGACCAAAATGACAGATTTCCTCGAGTCTAACGTCCATTGCTCGTGTTTCTTGGGCCAAGCAAGTCTCTTTTTTTTAAATTGGTGTTCTTTAGTAGTGGTTTCTTTAAAGCAATTTGAACATTGAAGGCATGATTCAAATTCTCCTCTGAACAGTTGATTTTTAGAGGTGTCTGTTACTTGAATTTCTGAGGCCGGTAACTCTAATGAACGTATTCTCTGCAGCAGAGGTGACTCTGGGTCTTCCTTTCCTGTGACGGTCCTCACGAGAGCCAGTTTCATCATAGTGCTTGATTGGTTTTTGCGACTGCACTTGAAGAAAATATAAAAGTTCTTGAAATTTTCCGCATTGACTGACCTTCATGTCTTAAAGTAATGATGGACTGTCGTTTCTCTTTGCTTATTTGAGCTGTTCTTGCCATAATATGGACTTGGTATTTTACCTAATAGGGCTACCTTCTGTATACCACCCCTACCTTGTCACAACACAAGTGATTGGCTCACTACTTTTCTATAATGTAGGAAATAGTCCAAATAAACAACAAAACCTTGAACTTGTAGGTGTGTCAACTTTTCACTGGTACTCTATATTGTAGCGGTTTCGGCGCCAAGATCTTTGTAAGGCAGGGTTTACATTACACATAAAAACACACACCACCAGTCCAAGTGAAGTGTTAAACTGGTTAATTATCACGTTTCGGCAGTGTTCCTGACATCCAAAACTCAAAACAAAACAGTAAACACTTCGTCACCAGTGGCAGGTCCTCCAATCTTGGTCTTTGTCATCAAGAATCTCTAAACTTTGCTCTGTTCAGGGATGGTGCCAGGTTTCCTCCAGACGTGACACTTGGCATTCAGTCTTGGTTTCATCAGACCATGAGAATCTTGTTTCTCATGGTCTGATAGTCCTTTAGGTGCCTTTTGGCAAACTCCAAGCAGGCTGTCATGTGCCTCTTACTGGGGAGTTACTTTCGTCTGCCACTTTACCATAAATGCCTGATTGGTGGAGTGCTGCCGAGACGGTTTTCCTTCTGGAAGGTTCTCCCATCTCCACTGAGGAACTCTGGAGCTCTCGGAGTGACCATCGGGTTCTTGGTCACCTCCCTGACCAAGGCCCTTCTCTGATTGCTCAGTTTGGCCGGGTGGCCAGCTCTAAGAAGAGTCTTGATGGTTCCAAACTTCTTCCATTTAAGAATGATGGAGGCCACTGTGTTCTTGGGGACATTCAATGCTGCAGAAATGTTTTGGTATCCTTCCCACAATACTGTCTGACCTCTATGTACAATTTCTTTGACCTCATACCTTGGTTTTTGCTCTGACATGCACTGTCAACTGTGGGACCTTATATACTGTAGATAGGTGTGTGCCTTTCCAAATCATGTCCAATCAATTGAATTGTCCACTGGTGGACGCAAATTAAGTAGTAGAAATATCTTAAGTATGATCAATGGAACAGGATGCAACTGAGCTCAATTCTGAATCTCGTAGATAAGGTATGTTTATTTGAAATACATTTGCAAACACTTCTAAAAACCTGTTTTCGCTTGGTCATTATGGGATGTTGTGTGTAGATTGACAGGAACATTTTTTAAAATCCATTTTAGAAGAAGGCTGTAACGTAACAAAATGTGGAAGGGTCTGAATACGTTCAGAATGCACTGTATATCTATCTCTCTATATCTCTCTATATCTCTCTCTATATATAAGCAGTAAGGCACGAGGGGATGAGGTACACGCATATGGTCAATATACCACGGCTAAGGGCTTTTCTTATGCACGACGCAACATGGCGTGCCTGGTTACCAACGTAATTACAGCAGTAAAAATAACTGGTTTGTTATACCCGTAGTATATGGTCTGATATACCACGGCTGTCAGCCAATCATCATTTAGGGCTCGAACCACCAAATTTATAAATATATACATATGTATATACCGTGACTTTTTGAAAATGATAATGCCACTTTTCAACTTTGTCCACCTCTCGATTCCAAAAGCCCATAAAAATTATATTTGATGACAATTAACTTGTGCACATTCCTTCGATATAATTACACTATGCTCAACCTTAATTACCAACTTAGTCTTGGTGAAAACACTTAACTTTGAGTGAGGCAGGACAGGAATGTGGCCCGAAATGCTCATTGGAACTGGGAAATATGAGGTTTCAACTCTGTACTAACCACTTGAATGACCCTCTTAAGTCATATTTACCAGACCTGTACAGGATTCATCCCCAAGTTTCATCAGTCTTGCCTCATTTGTATTAAAAAGGAACTTATTTTTTTAACAGCATCTTCTCCTGAGTCCGTAGGGGAGTTGCAGCGATGGGACAAGACTAACTACCAATTGGGGAGAAATGAAAGGTAAGGTCATGGCGACGAAGAAACTGTTGCTGAATATTCTCCTCCTGTCTTCTGTTTTAATATACAGTATTTGACATTTGAGTTTACGTCAGGTTTTTGCTCACTCCGGTAACCTGTGCCTTAACATTAATCTGAGTCTGATCCTAATGAATAAACTGGTCATATTAGATTCCTAGAACAATAATATGGTGTGTACTGTATTTTATAGCATAGGCTTCGAGAGATGACACACAGTGCCTTTATGGTCAATATAACTGATGAAAAAAATGTTAACAGAGCTATGGATGGCGCAACTGTTGCACATTGCATGCTAATTCAGCATCTCTGCACACAAGGATGTGTCTTACAAAATACACCTGAATTCACAGAGAAAAAGCGGCTTAACCAATTGTTGAAATATATTATTATATCAGTACAAACAAAAATGCTCAGAGATATTTGGCAATCATCTACGGGACTAATGGAAAACAAAACATCTGAACCAAGTGCTTTCCCCCCACTCAGTCTCAGATATGGATATCAATTGTTACTGAAAAGCATGGAATTTTGCACAGATGGATAGAAAACAAGCAATTATGAATGGCTGTTAAGTGCCCAGAGCCTCGAACCATGTCATTGCATTTGAAAGAGAGACAGGCCAAATTTCCCTCGCTTCTTCACCATGAGCACACATAAATGTTGGTCTTTTCCACTGACCCTTTTAAAAGTTAATCACGGTGAATTTACTCTGTGATTCTCAGCTTCTTATTGTTCCCCCACTGGCACAGGATGCAATTATCCTTCTTTAATGACAATTAAGATCCTGACCTTTAGTTTACTGAAAACAGAGGTGCACAAATGACTTTACAGCTTCTTTTGAGAAGTCCCAAGGTGCAGAGACCGATGAAATCTCATTGGAGGACTTAACTTGAAAGGTTAAGATACCAATGACATTGTTGTGCGCTTCCCACACTGTCAATCTATGGCATGTTGGATCTTGTTATAACAAGATATACATTGGCCCCAAAGGGCAAAGCAGCGTATAAAATGTAGTGATAGTATGCACACTTTTATACTTAGACTAGCTAGGTTTGACGCTAATATGGCTAACACTTATTTGTACACGGTAGTTCTCTCTCTCTTATGAGTGCACAACAAAGTATATACACAATCAGGGCTGAAACAAAACACACACCAACAAATGTTTGATTAGTCACTGCGTCTATTGCTATTCTTACATTTTTCACTTGCTAAACCCCCTCAGTCGTCCAAAACAAACATTGGGAATAAAAGCGCAGTGCTCCTTTAAGATTTTATTTAAAGTGTATTTTTAACCCTCAAAATACCAACATATTTTACATACATGGCCATCTGGGGTAATTTTGACCCCAAGAAGAAACTGTTGCTTTTTCCAATAAATCAGCCTTCTTCTAAAATGTATTAAATTGTATTTTTTCCTCATCAATCTACACACAATACCCCATAATGACAAGGCAAAAACTGGATTTTATAGTTTTTTGCATACGCATGTCATTTTGAACATGGTTATACAGTACCTAGTTATAACAATAGGCGCTCCATCTCTGCAGGTGATCTGGTAAAAATCACTAATAGAGGTCCCCTCCACCCTCTGAGGATATACAGTACCAGTCAAACGTTTGGGCACACCTACTCATTCAAGGGTTTTTCTTTATTTGTATTATTTTCTACATTGTAGAATAATAGTGAAGACATTAAAACTATGAAATAACACATATGGAATCATGTAGTAGCCAAATCTAAAATCTATTTTGATTTGTTTAACACTTTTTTGGTTACTACATGATTCCATGTGTGTTATTTCATAGTTGAAGTCTTCACTATTATTCTACAATGTGGAAAATAGTAAAATTCCAGAAAAACCCTTGAATTAGTAGGTGTGTCCAGACGTTTGACTGGTACTGTATATAACTTAACTTAAAGTCTCCAGAGAAACCTGGATACATTTTTTACATTTGCCCTAGAATACACACCAACACAGCTCTCTACTTAGATTCAGAATGTATCTGAGCTCTGTATTGCAGTTCTATCAAGTATTTATACCATAGATAGACTTTGTATACAATTTTCTTTTGTTATTTTGTTTTTGTACACAGTCACACGATACGTGGTATTGAGAAGTACAATCTTAGGCGAGTACATGGGGTGCTATATCTGTTATTATGTCTTCAGAGAAATCTAGATTCAAGTAAAGATTCTCTCTCTCAAATAAAACATTTGAAGAACCACCTTTGGGCTATGATAAAAAATAATGTCCCTGGGGTCATTCGCTAGTATGAGGGTTAAACCGCAAAAAGGCATGATTTGTTTGCCTCAGCCAACCTTCCTCCTGTGATGGACAGTCATACAGCAGCCTGACCTTTATGAAAAAGGAGTCCATCTTATTAAAGCCTGTTCATCTGTTAAACCCCTGTCACTTGATTATAATATGCTATTAATTAATTTCTGCCTTTTAACATGGACCCTTTATCAGGGACCACAGGTCAATCAATACCAATATCCTGTTTTCTGAAGGTGATCGTGGAGCCATAATTTACATCTCTCTAATATAATTAAAGAACCTTTTCCCCTCTCCATATTGCTTTATAAACTCATAATTATCATGCCTTGGGCTTAGTGCTCTCTCTAATGCAATTTCACTGTGCAATCAAAAACATTAGTGTGCGAGTGAATTATATGTATGTCCATAGGTGTAATACAAAATGTGCAATGCTTGGTGTGTATGCTTGGTCACACTCAGGGGTGTTTTTTTCCACAGGTAACAGGCGTCGACACAGATGAGCTGTGTGCCTGGAGAGTGGATACATCGCATTTCTCGACATTTCAATTTCATGAAGAAAGGGGCAGAGAGTGCACACCAAATGGACCTTAAAATGTGTTAGGTTGACAGTGCAGACTGAGGAGTGTCACCTACTCAACCCTATCCCAACACTATGCATTGATAAATGGTAAGGGTACCTGACATGCTGCCAACCAAATGTTGTTGTTTTTTACTCAAGTATGTGCTTGACTGGCCAACTCACCGAGATGCATTATAAGGCATATGCAGTACTATAGGCATATGCATTAAATGTGCTACTCAGAAGCATGTCCACCACACTCATAGAAAAAAAGGTTTCCAAAAGGGTTATTTGGCTGTCCCCATAGGAGAACTGTTTTTGGTTCCAATGTAGAACCCTCTGTATAAAGGGTTCTACATGGAACCCAGAAGGGTTCTACCCAGAGCCAAAAAGGTTCTAACTGCAATCAACAATTGTTATTCAAAGGGTTATCCTATGTGGACAGCAGAAGAACCCCAATACACTGATTACCAAAGGATCTGCCACAGGTAATAGAACTGCCACCACAAGCACCAAACAGGAGCAAGATTACTCCAAAAACATTGAAAACGGTGTGCACCAATTTTGGGAGAATCGCTCATTACATACCATTGCAAAATGTTTTAAAGCATTCAAATAACTGAACAGTAAACAGAGACCTTAAAAATCCTCACAAGTCCTCCTGAGTGGCTCAGCGGTCTTAGCATCACTACAGACCCGGGTTCGATCCCAGGCTGTGTCACAGCCTGCCGTGACCAGGAGAGTCATAAGGTGGCGCACAATTGGCCCAGCATTGTCTGGGTCAGGGGAGGGTTTGGCCAGCTGGGATTTCTTTGTCCCATCGCGCTCTAGAAACTCCTTGTGGCAGGCCGAGCGCCGGTAAGCTGACTTCAGTCACCAGCTGGATGGTATTTCCTCCAACACATTGGTGCTGTCTGGCTTCTGGGTTAAGCGAATAGTGTGTCAAGAAGCAGTGCGGCTTGGTTGTGTTTCGGAGGACGCATGGCTCTTGACCTTCGCCTCTCCTGAGTCCATAGGGGAGTTGCAGCGATGGGACAAGACTAACTACCAATTGGGGAGGAAAATGGGTAAAAGTTTTTTATTTTATTTTTTTATATCCTCTCAACACTAACCTATCCCTCTGATGCCCTGCAGAACACGTTTTTGCCTTACTGGAGGGGAACATCCTATGGCTTATCCTACATTTATCATCAGAAAAAAAAGTTGTCAGCAGTTCTATTCCAGGCTGCAGTGCGAGAGGGCCCTGAGCATGAATTATGGTAGGCCAAAAGTACATATTATGATAAAGTGGAATAATAGCAGTTCACATTCATATGATATATTTCTACTTTCTGGTACAGACATTATTGGAGCAATCAATCAATTTAGGGAAATGAAAGATTACCTTTCTGCAGAAGTAGAAAATGTTAGTGGAAGTCTTATTTATATTTGCAATTTGAGTTGTAAGGATTTCGCTTACAGGTGACCTCAGCTTTTAGAGTTAAGGGCATGTAGAGTTTACCCAAGGAAATCAGAATGTATTACTTTGGTTAATAATTCAAACATTAATACAACAATTTGGCCTGATCAATTCAACCAACCAAATTGAAGCTAAAATATTGTGCTGTGCCACAGTCATTTTGATTTCATGCCACCCACAACGTACAACATACCCCCATGGATGTTATGCTGTGTTCATAACCAAGTGGGTTGGTGGTATTTGCCACCTATGACTGGAAAAAAATCCACTTGAATGCCCTTCTAACTGGTAATTACTAGTGGGAAACTTTTCTATCATTCCTGAGCTCCAACTTCTCCCACTCACTGACCTCTTAAGTCAAACTAGAATTATTATTTTTTAAACACTATCATTTGTTTACATGATAGCTGTTCTTTTAGTTTACGGTTGACACAGCTTGTTGGTGTTTCTCAATGAGTTCAAAACATGTGAATGCATCCAACAGGTATTTATGACTTCACAACCGGTAATTACTCGCTCTAACTGCTAAATCAAGTAACAAAGTTCTGAGTATTTTAATTATCTTCCTTGGATGTTGAGACCATGTTTTAGTGGAATGTATGTTGCAATTAAACAAGTTTATACAACGGGTGGGTCTAATCCTGAATGTTGATTGGTTAAGACCGCATTCCAGTCGGTGTCTATTCCACAAGTTAACACCAACTAAATATACTCTGTTCCATCAGACTACTGTCTCGTCAGCCCAGCCAGGCACTTTATAACCTCTATAGACAATTCCCTTGACCTCATGGCAAAGCATGGTGTTGGCAGTAGCATGCTGTGGGGATGTTTTTCAGCGGCAGGAACTGAGAGACTACTCAGGATCGAGGGAAAGATGAACGGAGCGATGTACAAAGAGATCCTTGATGAAAACCTGCTCCAGAGCGCTCAGGACCTCAGAGGTGTATGTATATACACACACATTTTGTTACGTTACAGCCTTATACTTGTATCTTTCTCATCAATCTACACAATAAACCATAATGACAAAGCAAAAACAGGTTTTTTGAAATTGTTGTAAATGTATTAAAAATAAAAAACTGAAATATTACTGTTAGATTCTGGGTTAAACTTGGAACATTGTTATACTCAGAAGTATACTATATAAAGAGTGAAAGAGTATTTTTTACATCAGAAGTTAATGGTTATCTGTAGGAGCCAGATGGCTGTGGAATGTGTTAGGGTGGAGGATTGGAAGATGGAGGAGAATTAGGGTGGAGGATTAGGCCTCAAGGGGGTTGAGGTCAGGTCAGATTCCCTTCAGGAAGAAACAATGGTTGTTTTATCCTATCACTTCGTCTTCCTGTCAGACCATAAAATACGTAAGGATTGTAGAGAAGGAGGAGTGTCTACATTTGAGTAGATATACTTGTGGTGGTGGAAACACGTGTGGTCAGATACAGCTGTATTGATCCTCTGGACAGAATAAACTTGGCTAAGATTTCATAAATATCCGTAGAGTTTTTACTCTGCGAATTAGAACCTAACATTACATTTACATAATTATTCAGACCTTTACTCAGTACTTTGTTGAAGCACCTTTGGCAGAGATTACCACCTTGAAATCTTCTTGAGTATAACGCTACAAGCTTGGCACACCTGTATTTGGAGAGTTTTCCCATTCTTCTCTGGAGATCCTCTCAGGTTCTGTCAGGTTGGATGAGGAGTGTTGCTGCACAGCTATTTTCAGGTCTCTCAAGCCCGGGCTCTGGCTAGGCCACTCACAGAGACTTGTCCAGAAGACATTCCTGTGTTGTCTTGGCTGTGTGTGTTAGGCAGAGCAACACAGTGGAACCCAAGAGCAGACTCAGACGAGGAAACACAGGGAGATATGGAGTGCAGATCCGGGAAAGCTCGGATGAGTTGCAGAAAACCAGATGTGGAGACTGAGGTTGGAGTGAGCTGGGTAGAACCGGGTAAACAGATCCGGAGGGGAATAAAAGGTAGTGGGGGTGAGCCAAATCCAGAACAGGGTAGTAGGGTGGTGGGCTGTGGAACGGGAGATAGAGCGGTAAATTAGCAGAGATTACAGCTGGTAGGGATTTGGGATTTGCAGCTGGTAGGGATCTGCTCTGACACCAGCACACCTGTCTCCAACCACACAATCACACAGAGGGAGAGGGAGAGGGAGAATGTGTACTATGGGAATAACTGCAGGTCAAGAAGACACCGGATGAACACAAGAGGGCATAGCAGGAGCAGATGTGACAGTGTGCTTAGGGTTGTTGTCTCATTGGAAGGTGAACCTTCACCCCAGTCTGAGGTCCTGAGCGCTCTCGAGCAGGTTTTCATCAAGGATTTCTTTGTACTTTCCCTGCTGTCTTGTCTATCATAAATATGTTTGACTGTTATTTTATAAAATAATTACGTGATTGTAGTAATCTGGACACCACAGGAAAGTTATTTGACGAGTTACTATCTCCCGACTAAACTCTAAAGATATAAATATCTTACATCAGTCACAGTCAATTCATTAATATTTATTTACCTTCAGTCTCACTCTTGGATATCTGCACGAACCCTAGCCTGAATTATGAATCAGCAATATTCAAATTGGATTAATTATTTATTTACTAAGTAACCACACAGAATTCCATAAACACACAAACAGGATAGGTTACACATTGATTACTATACAATGCAATGAAAAGTCCTTAAAAAAAGTGGACTAAAAAGTGGAAAAGTGGACTAAACCAATATGATGGCTTGTTACACAAAATGGCGGATTCAAAAGAGAGAATGGGAGAGACAATGGACTTCCACTATCGCACATATACAGCTGATAACTATGCTCATGGAAATGTGAAAACTTTGCACATGAACCGCCGGTCATTCGAAAGAATTGCAAATTTACGTGTGCATGTCTTTGTGGACTCTCTGTTGAAAACACTTGGTCCATCTATGGGAAGTAATTTGACAGAAAGTCTCTGGTGTATAAGTCTCTGGTTGTCCACCAGAGATCACCATGTCTTTTATATTCATAGCTTCTGAGAACTTCCAGAGGAAGTGTTCATTAGAATGGATCTTTCAACATACCACCTGGTGGTTCTCGGTCAAGTTTACTAGACTAAGGTACTTCAAAAGCTGCAGACTGAATGTTCCTGCGTAGTCTTCTTCATCTTCAAGAGAGAGTTTGAGTTTCTAACCATGTCATACCTTTCAGCTCACGCAGTCAGTCCCGCTGGTCTAATGTAGAGCTAGAACCATTTTACACGCCCGTAGCATCCCGGCAATGTACTGGTCTCTAGAGATTTACATTTCTTAACCATTTGTAATGTATTCAGCTCGCGCTGCACGTAACTGGTCTATAGAGAGTTCTTCAGAGGGTAATTTTAAATACTTGGGGGAAAAGAGTGTTCCATTAAATTTGGCATAATGTCTGTGCTCACGTGGGTGTGGTTACTGACTGGATAAACTTTACACAAAAAAACGTTCTCATTTAGAAGGATAACATCACATTTCATCGTCTCACAAATAGTTTCATATTTAATACTATAAATTCCACATTTGGATGTAAACCTGACAACTGAGTGGACCAACCTGATCCTTCAGATCTTCACAGGACCACTCCGTTCATCTTTCCCTCGATCCTGACCAGTCTCCCAGTCCCTGCCGCTGAAAAACATCCCCACAGCATGATGCTGCCACCACCATGATTCACAGCAGGGATGGTGCCAGGTTTCCTCCAGACGTGACACTTGGCATTCAGACCAAAGAGTTCAATATTGGTTTCATCAAACCAGAGAATCTTGCTTGGTCTTAGGTGAGGTAAGGTGCCTTTTGGCAAATTCCAAGCGGGCTGTTGTGTGCCTTTTACTGAGGAGTGGCTTCCGTCTGGCCACTCTACCATAAAGGCATGATAGGTGGATGACTGTAGAGAGGGTGGTTCTTCCATCTCCACAATGGAACTCTAGAGCTCTGTCAGAGTGACCATTGGGTTCTTGGTCACCTCCCAGACTAAGGCTCTTCTCCCCCGATTGCTCAGTCTGGCCTGGCGGCAAGCTCTAGGAATAGTGTTAGTGGCTCTAGGAGCTCCAGACACAATCCTGTCTCGAACCTCTACGGACAATTGTTTTGACCTCATGGCTTGGTTTTTGCTCTGTCAACTGTGCGACCTTATATATAGACAGGTATGTGCCTTTCCAAATCAAGTCCAATCAAGTTGTGGAAACATCTAAAGGATGGTCAATGGAAACAGGATGCAGCTGAGCTCAATTTCAAGTCTCACAGCAAAAGGTCTGAATACTTATGTAAAATATATATTTCATTTGAATGAATTAGCAAACATTTCTAAAACCCTGTTTTCGCTTTGTAAAGTCAAGGGGTGTGAATATTTTCAGAAGGCACTGTATATATCAGTGGAGGAAGGGGAGGACCATCCTCCTCAGTGAATTTCATAAAAAATGTAAAGTTATTATTTTTAGATAAAACTATACTAAATGTATTCACGTCACCAGATAATTTATTAAAACATACCATTTTGCAATGAAGGTCTACAGTAGCCTCAACAGCACTAGGGTAGGGTAGCACCATGGTGTAGCCGGAGGACAGCTAGCTTCCATTCTCCTCTGGGTACATTGACTTCAATACAAAACCTAGGAAGCTCATGGTTCTCACCCCCTTCCATAGACTTACACAGTAATTATGACAACTTCCAGAGGACGTCCTCCAACCTATCAGAGCTCTTGCATTATGAACTGACATGTTGTCTACCCAATCAAAGGATCAGATAATGAAACTAGTATTGAAAGCATAAGATATGGCTAGCTAGCACTGCAGTAAAATATATAAAATATGGGTGAGTAGTTGATTCAAAGAGAGAGAAAGAATAGTTGAACAGTTAACAAAATACATTTTTTCCAAAATGAAAGAGAAGCAGGAGAGTTAGTCATTTTCTTTCAATTTCACATTCTTAGCTAGCAAATGCAGCTAGTTAGTTTAGCCTACTCAAACACCCTGCTCAGAGGGATGCTACGTTAGCAAACTGGCTATGACTATCCAACAACACTGGAACTAATTTATTGCCACCGGGGCTCACTGGTGTAACTGTTGGACTAATAACACCATAGATCAGCTAGATGCAGGCAATAGTGTATTGAATGTGTCAATGTCTGTCACCTCAACATTTGCTCTCGACCTGTGTGCACCTACGTTGTAGCAACCTCATGATGGTTATAGGGAACATTTTTGTATCATGTAGTAGCCTAATCCTATTGATGTTACGTTGAACTGGGTGAATGGAATAGGAATGACAGTCATCCAATATGCTGTAACAGAAATAAGGCCAGACACATGAAACAAATAATTGTCCTCCCTCATCTTATACAGCACTGACAGCCACTGATATATACAGTTGAAGTCAGAAGTTTACATACACCTTAGCCAAATACATTTAAACTCAGATTTTCACAATTCCTGACATTTAATCCGAGTAAAAATTCCCTGTCTTAGTTCGGTTAGCATCACCATTATTTTAAGAATGTGAAATACCAGAATAATAGTAGAACAAATGACTTTCAGCTTGTATTTCTTTCATCACATTCCCAGTGGGTCAGAAGTTTACATACACCCAATTAGTATTTGGTGGCACTGCCTTTAAATTGTTTAACTTGGGTCAAACGTTTGAGGGACCTTTCCACAAGCTTCCCACAATAAGTTGGGTGAATTTAGGCCCATTTCTCCTGACAGAGCTGGTGTAACTGAGTCAGGTTTGTAGGCCTCCTTGCTCGCACATGCATTTTCAGTTCTGCCCACAAATTTTCTATGGGATTGAGGTCAGGGCTTTGTGATGGCCACTCCAATACCTTGACTTTGTCCTTAAGCCATTTTGCCACAACTTTGGAAGTTGTTTTGGGGGTCGTTGTCCATTTGGAAGACCCATTTGCTTCCAAGCTTTACCTTCCTGACTGATGTCTTGAGATGTTGCTTCAATATAGCCACATCATTTTCCTTCCTCGTGCAGCAAAGCACCCCCACAACAGTCCTCGCGCAGTTAACTTAGTGTATGTAAACTTCTGACTCACTGGAATTGTGAATTATAAGTGAAATAATCTGTCTTCATTGTAAAGGGTTTAAACACTGTTTCCCATGCTTGTTCAATGAACAGTAAACAATTAATGAACATGCACCTGTGGAACGGTCGTTAAGACACTAACAGCTTACAGACGGTAGGCAATTACACAGTTATGAAAAATTAGGACACTAAAGAGGACTTTCTACTGACTGTGAAAAACACCAAAAAGAAAGATGCCCAGGGTCCCATACACCTTAGCCAAAGGGCAATAAATTGCAATGTCCGTACTGTGAGACGCCTAATACAGCACTACAGGGAGACAGGACTGACAGCTGATCGTCCTCGCGGTGGCAGACCACGTGTAACAACACCTGCACAGGATCGGTAAATCCGAATACCACACCTGCGGGACAGGTACAGGATGGCAACAACACATGCCCGAGTTGCACCAGGAACGCACAATCCCTCCATCAGTGCTCAGACTGTCCACAATAGGCTGAGGGGCTGAACTGAGGGCTTGTAGGCCTGTTGGAAGGTAGGTCCTCACCAGACATCACAGGGACAACAACATCGCAGCAAAGCTGTCATCAAGGCAAAGGGTGGCTACTTTGAAGAATCTCATATATTTACATTTATTTAACACTTTTTTGGTTACTACATGATTCCATATGTTTTATTTCATAGTTTTGATGTCTTCACTATTATTCTACAATGTAGGAAATAATAAAAATAAAGAAACCCTTGAATGAGTAGGTGTGTTCAAACTTTTGACTGGTGCTGTACATATTCTTAGTATATATTTTTTGTTATATAGATACATAGATTGCTTTTAGATTAATGATTGTGTTATTGGGGTTGTTGGATTTGTTCTGACATTTGTTTCTACTGAAAAAAAATGGTGTACTTGTTTGACATTTTTCTGCAATGTTAGGAGCTAGTGAGACAAGCATTTCGCTGCATCTGCTAAACTGTTTATGCAACAGATAAACTTTGATTTGATATGTATCACTCTCATGATGTGTACAGTATCCATGTGTCCATTGTGTGCCATTTCCAGATCAGATAAATAGGCTTCAGCTGTTTTTCGATGCTTGTGCATTGCTGCCATCTTTTGAGGAGTAGTGACATTGCTTATCTGAGTTTAATTTTCTTTTTCTGAGTCCCTGTTTCCTTTTGATTTCATCTTAATCCTAATGGTTTAAAACCTTTTGGGAAATGTTTTTTTCCATGCAAATGATACAGACCTGCCAAGGTTGACCCGAAAGATATGAAAAACTGCTCATAGAAATGTCACAGTAACTTCGCATTCTTTTGTATTTCTTTCTGTTCAATGGTCATTTCAATAATTGATATATACCCATTGCTTTTTTAATGGAATTAAATGAAATGCCCCATTATCTTAGTACAGAGCTGTACATTTTTTTTATATGACCTTTTTCTAACTAGGCAAGTCTAGAGCGCTGCCTTGCCCCATCATAACCACAACTATAGTCAGGTTACTTTCTAAATGTAATCCGTTACAGTTACCTGTCCAAAAGTGTAATCAGTAACGTAACGTAATCTGATTACATTCAGTTACTTTTAGATTATTTTCCCCTTAAGAGGCATAAGACAACAAAAAGGTACAGTACCTGTCAAAAGTTAACTATATTCTACCTTGTAAATAATGAAGCCATCAAAACTATGAAATAACACATATGGAATCATGTAGTGAGCAAAAGTGTTAAACAAATCCAAATATATTTTATATTTGAGATTCTTCAAAGTAGCCACCCATTGCCTTGATGGCACCTTTGCACACTCTTTGCATTCTCTCTACCAGCTTCATGAGGTAGTCACTTGGAATGCATTTCAATTAACAGGTGTGCCTTGTTAAAAGTTAATTTGTGGAATTTCTTTCCTTTTTAATGCGTTTGAGCCAATACGTTGTGTTGTGACAAGGTAGGGGTGGTATACAGAATATAGCCCTATTTGGTAAAAGATCAAGTCCATATTATGGCAAGAACAGCTCAAATAAGCAAAGAGAAACGACAGTGTATCATTACTTTAAAACATGTCAGTCAATCCGAATAATTTCAGTCGCAAAAACCATCAAGCGCTATGATGAAACTGGCTCTCATGAGGACCGCTACAGGAAAAGAAGACGTAGAATTAACTCTGCTGTAGAGGATAAGTTCATTAGAGTTACCAGCCTCAGAAATTGCAGCCTAAATAAACGCTTCAGAGTTCAAGTAACAGACACATCTCAAAATCAACTGTTCAGAGGAGACTTTGTGAATCAGGCCTTCATGGTCGAATTGCTGCAAATAACCCTCTATTAAAGGACACCAATAAGAAGACACTTGCAATGGACATTAGACCAGTGGAAATCTGTCATTTAGTCGGATGAGTCCAAATTTGAGATTTTTTGGTTCCTACCGCCATGTCTTTGTGAGATGCAGAGTAGGTGAATGGATGATCTCTGCATGCGTAGTTCACACCGTGAAGCAGGGAGGAGGCGGTGTGGGGGTGCTTTGCTGGTGACACTGTCAGTGATTTATTGAAAATTCAAGGCACACAACCAGTATTGCTACCACAGCATTCTGCAGTGATACGCCATCCCATCTGGTTTGCGCTTAGTGGGAATATAATTTGTTTTCCAACAGGACAATGAACCAAAACACCTCCAGGCTGTGTAAGTGCTATTTGACCAAGAAGGAGAGTGATGGAGTGATGCATCAGATGACCTGGACTCCACAATCACCCGACCTTAACCCAATTGAGATGGTTTGGGATGAGTTGGACCGCAGAGTGAAGGAAACGCAGCCAGCAAGTTCAGCATATGTGGGAAAAGCATTCCAGGTGAAGCTGGTTGAGAGAATGCCAAGAGTGTGCAAAGCTGTCATCAAGGCAAAGGGTGGCAACTATGAAGAATCTAATATATATTTTGATTTGTTTAACACTTCTTTGGTTACTACATGATTCCATATGTGTTTTTCATGGTTTTGATGTCTTCACTATTATTCTACAATGTAGAAAATAATTTTAAAAAATTAAAACCTGGAGTAGTTTCATCCAAACTTTTCACTGGTAGTGTATATAATTTATAATTAAAAAAATTGATGTAGCAACTACTGACTTAACCTTTAAGTTTATCAAAAGTGTACGAGTTTGAGCATGTGTCCAATAGGCCTATAGATTTTTTTTTATCAGCATGAATTAGATTGAACAATAAAAGCCTCACTATTATTCGATAGGATCTGCACTATGCAGCTGTTGCAAGAACGCATTTTTCACTGGCTGTACACTGGTTTCAAAAACAATGAATGATAGGCAGTTTAAAATTGAGAAAACAGAGAAGTGTCAGATGTTTTTTTCACAAGCATCCTTTCTGAATATAAAAGTAATCTTTGAAGTAATCTAGTTTTTCAAAAGTATCTGTAATCTGATTACAGTTACCGTTTTTTGTAATCCCTTACACATAATGTAATTCGTTACTCCCCAATCCTGACTATAGGGGTGTATTACTCCATTGTTAATAGTTAGAGTTTTTGTAAACACATACTCAGGATTGTGTCTTTAAGACTAATCATGTATTCATCTATATATCATTTGCATTAATGGTGATTCTGCAGTCATGTCCAACTCCGTCTATGGCAATGTCAGTTTTAAAGTTACAATAGACATGTATCTGTGTATCCCATGTGATATACAGATAATGAGGTTGCACGCATAGTAGCTCAATTACTTTTCCTCTTATGCTCTGCTCATATACATAAATCAAATACATTTGGGGCAATTATTTGATGTTGTGACAATGCTTCTTTCATGTGTGAGATTCCACTGTACACCACTAGAGGGTGGAAACTAAACCACCAAACCCACAAGATTGCTTGTGTTGGTCACTGCAATAATGTATCAGCAAAATAAATAGGTTCGTGGTTAACCAGGAAAGCAAGTTGTGTTTTTAAAAGTACCACTGAGTCAATAGCAGCATCAATAATAGAACTGTGGCTGAATTTCAACAAGGAATGTGTCATGGTCATTTTCCTTGAGAATTAACTGCACACAAACGATCACTAGATGGCAGCAAGTCCATTTCTTTTACTCCAATAGTCGATTTCCATTTTGCGTCTACTGTATGACCTGAAATGGAGAAAATATGGAGTGAGAACTGAAGAATGGCATGTGATGAATGCATTTGATGAACATACTTTATGTCAGCGCAGGCATACAATAGGAAATGCCAATACCTGCACTTTGACTAATTTAAGTGCACAGGCCGGCCCTATGCAGTCAGTGTATGGGCAGGAACAACATTTCGCTACAGGGAATTGTTACAGTATTTATCACGCTTGACTAGATATCCCCCTTCAGTCATAATTAGTCATAGATTAGTCCATATTCAGCCATTTAGCTGATAGACTATCTTTCAAATACAATTTTGTAAACACGCCCTGATCTGTTTGACCTGTTCCTGTGACTGTCTCCACCCCCCCAAGGTGTCGCTTATTTTCCCCAGTGTATTTATTCCTGTGTTTCCTGTCTCTCTGTGCCAGTTCGTCTTGTATGTTTAGTCCAGTCAACCAGCATGTTTTTCCCCATACTCCTTTTGCTATTCTCCTTTTTATAGTCCTCCTGGTTTTGACCTTTGCCTGTTTCTGGACTCTGTACCTGCTATTCTGCCTACCTTGACCACGTGCCTGTCTGCCACTCTGTACATCCTGGACTCTGATCTGGTTTGGACCTTTGCCTGTTTCTGGACTCTGTACCTGCTATTCTGCCTACCTTGACCACGTGCCTGTCTGCCACTCTGTACATCCTGGACTCTGATCTGGTTTGGACCTTTGCCTGTTTCTGGACTCTGTACCTGCTATTCTGCCTACCTTGACCACGTGCCTGTCTGCCACTCTGTACATCCTGGACTCTGATCTGGTTTTGACCTTTTTGCCTGTCCACGACCATTCTCTTGCCGACCCCTTTGGATTTTTAAACATTGTAAGACTCTATCCATCTGCCTCCTGTGTCTGCATCTGGGTCTCGACTTGTTCCTTAATAATTTTGGGTAAAATAATGCTAGCATAGGATCTCTTGGAGCACACTATTGGACTGTGGATACTAAAATATTACAGGCCAAGTTTCCTAGAAATAATCTCCATTAAGTGCTATTTGGTCAGGGACTAGGCTTAATTGGTGTACGGGAAACAAGCCTTACTGTACGTCAGAGGTATTCGTTTTCAGAAGTCTTGGAAAATCTATGAGCAGTGTTCACAATCTACATTTTAAGACAACATTATAGTCATCTTGTGAGTGATCAAAATATTTACAAGCAGAGTCATCTTTTGACAAGTTGCCCTGGATTTAAACCACTAACATTCTATTGCTCCAACACATACATCATTGTTTTCCTTCCATGAGACAAATTTACTATTGTTAACCATTAAATATCAATTTAATATCAATTTAAGCAGCTCATCATGTCAATTGCTGTGCTCGCTGGAGTTAACGTATTCAATGTAAAGGTTACCTTACTGGATAAGAAGGCAGCATAGAATGCACCATTCTGGAGGTGCTATGACAATAATGCATGCCAGAGTTGATACACTAAACTAGGATATGATGCCTGCCTTGGCCAATCAAGTTTATGTATACGTCTGATGTGGATAGTAGGCCTATGTGCATAATACAAATAGGCTGTCAGATGCAGTATTTTGTGTCATTTGTTTGGCAAAAATTGTATTGTCATAGCATTCTAGGAGTGCATTGGTCACCAGTTCCCCTCTAATTTAGGACTTTAATCAACCCTGATATAGCACTTTACATGCAGTGTTCTTGAAATAAGGACGCTGTCTACTTGTCCCTTGACTAGAGTCAGAACACAACTTTTCTTCAATTGTGTTTTACCCCATGGAAAAAAGGTTTACTTCATAAATACTGCACTGCATGTTTGATTGAGTTGTACCCCTGGTCTTGTTTCTAATGAATCATACAAGGGAGCATCTCCAAAATCTCTCATCCACTCCAGCCTGCCGCTGCTTCAGACCCACAGTATGAATACCAACTGGAAATGCACGGGTTGGGGTTTCAAACTATGAACACATGGTACTACAGTACCAGTCAAAAATTGCCACAGCTCCATGTTCAAGGGTTTTTATTTGTACTATTTTCTACATTGCAGAATAATAGTGAAGCCATCAAAACTATGAAATAACACATGGAATCATGTAGAAAACAAAGTGTTAAGTCAAAATATGTTATATTTGAGATTCTTCAAAGTAGCCACTCTTTGCCTTAACAGCTTTGCACACACCCTTTGCATTCTCTCAACCAGCTTCATGAGGTAGTCACCTGGAATGCATTTAAATTAACAGGTGTGTCTTGTTAAGTAAATTTGGAATGTCTTTCCTTCTTAAAGTGTTTGAGCCAATCAGTTGTGTTGTGACAAGGTAGAGGTGGTATACAGAAGATGAACGTATTCGGTAAAAGACCACGTCCATATTATGGCAAGAACAGCTCAAATGAGCAATGAGAAACAGTCCATCATTTAAGACATGAAATTCAGTCAATGCGAAAAAATTCAAGAACTTCAAACGTTTCTTTAAGTGCAGTCCCAAAAACCATGAAGCGCTATCATCAAACTGGCTCATGAGGACCACCACAGGAAAGGAAGACCCAGAGTTACCTCTGCTACAGAGGATAAGTTAATTTAAGTAACAAGCCTCAGAAATTGCAGCCCAAATAAATGCTTCACGGACTTCAAGAAACAGACACATCAACATCAACTGTTCAGAGGAGACTGCATGAATCAGGCCTTCATGGTTGAAATGCTGCAAAGAAACCACTACTAAAAGACACCAATAATAAGAAGAGACTCGCTTGGGCCAGCAAACACGAGCAATGGACATTAGACCAGTGGAAATCTGTCCTTTTGGTCTGATGAGTCCAAATTTTAGATTTTTGGTTCCAACCGCCGTGTCTTTGTAAGATGCACAGTAAGTGAACGGATGATCTCCGCATGTGTGGTTCCCACAATGAAGCATGGAGGAGGTGTTGTGATGGTGTGGGGGTGCTTTGCTGGTGACACTGTCAGTGATTTACTTAGAATTTAAGGCACACAACCAGCATGGCTACCACAGAATTCTGCAGCGATACGCCATCCCATCTGGTTTGCGCTTAGTGGGAATATAATTTGTTTTCAAACAGGACAAGGACCCAACACACCCTAACCCTAAGGGCTATTTGACCAAGAAGGAGTGTGATGGAGGGCTGCATCAGATGACCTGAACTCCACAATCACCCGACCTCAACCCAATTGAGATGGTTTTGGATGAGTTGGCCTGCAGAATGAAGGAAAAGCAGCCAACAAGTGCTCAGCATTTGGGAACTCCATCAATACTGTTGGAAAAGCATTCCAGGTGAAGCTGGTTGAGAGAATGCATAGCTGTCATCAACGCAAAGGGTGGCTTCTTTGAAGAATCTTAAAATATATTTTGATATGTTTAACACTTTTTTGGTTACTACATGATTCCATGTGTTACTGCATAGTTTTGATGTCTTCACTATTATTATACAATGTAAAAAGTAGTAAAAATAAAGAAAAACCCATGAGTAGGTGTGTCCAAACTTTTGACTGGTACTGTATATGGAGACCCGTGGTGAGTGACACATCCTACAGTATCTGCATTTTAAGAGGGTTGGCGTTCCAGCACCCAACCCTGGCTCATTTGTGTATGTGAGACAGCCTCTGACATTTCTCCAAATCAATCTGCCACAGTTTTATCAGCACTTGGCCGATCCCAGACAAGGTGCACACAACATTCCAACATGATTGGGTGAATGAATACCGGAGGCAGGGGACTGGAAAGCATGTGGCAAACCTGGCTGCCGGAAGCAAATCGAATGCCATGTTGAATTTGTTACCCCCTCCTTGTTATAGCTCACTGTCTGGAAGCGAGTCAGGGGGAGAGGGAGGTGCTGAGTCAACTGGGACACAGTTGTCATAGAGTCAAATAAAGCAATGAGAACTTAACTGTTCTCCACCTAGTTTTCAAAGAAGAGCTGAAATATCCTTAAATAGACTACTGTATACCAAAGTAGGATACAGTTATTTACTGTATCACTCAAATTTGTCAGTGTTATATTCAAACAAAATGCAGAACTGTCAAGGTTATATTTGGTTTAGTCTCAGAACCGTCCTGCTCGCTGTTATCCTGACTAAATAAACACGTTTGTTTTTCCTGTTCCTTATCAAATATGTCATACCAGTGGGATGTGTATTTGCATATGTGATGTAGCATGAAATTCACACTGCACAAAAGTATTACAGCATGCTCTCAGTGACAGCTTAAACTTGGTCCTCGCTAGAGACATATGTACCCTCTTTTTACTATCATGCCAACACAAATCTAACTATGCTGGTCCGGAAATGTTTATTTCAGCACATTCCAGAAACTTTGGTGGACGTGTAACCAGGCCATCTCAGAACAACTTGGTTGAATTCAGGTAAGTCGTGTGAAAAGGCCTTTTGTGAAGTCATTCAACCCTGAATTGGTCCATATTCCTAAAAAAAACATGTACAACCACAATCCATCACCACAACACTATGAAGAAATGAAATGGACCAAATTAAGGTAGGTGAGAAAGATAAATACCACACAAGTGTGTGGATTTGTCAAATAGAGAATAAAGATGTGAATGAGACTTCAATTGGCATTCTTCCACCAATACAGAAAAAGCTCTCCAAAAATGATGCCCACGTTTATTGCTTTGAAAAATAGTAAAATGGGCATGATTGAAATGTCTGGTAAACTCGGTAAAAATGCTTCATATCAACAGCAAGAGACAAATAAGTAATGCCGACAAGTAAAATGGAGATATTCAAGTAATTTCACAGTTGGCTACCCCACTGTCTCTCTCTACTGTTTCCATTTAAAAATGTTTAAGTCAAATTCAAAACATGCTGGCTGGGTGGAAGCGAGTGTGAGCAAAGTTTTTAAACCGGGACACAATCATCTCTCTCATTCTATCTATTCATATTTTAGAAAGCAATGCCAACATCTGAGATGGGTGCCTGAAGCATTCATGCTGATTTATTGTATGATGTTATTTAACATTGGTCATTGCTAATATTTCAATTAGGAAAGCACAATATAGCCATGCATGGGCTAACACTCGGCAATATAGAGTTGATTCAAAAACAACTTATGTCAATACTATTTTCCAATTCCCTTAGGGATGAGAACCAATGATGTGGTACCAAAACCTAAATACTGTATGACATTTTCAAACAACCCATAAACGAACAATAGGACAATAAAATAATATTTGCTTCTATGTCGGGCTTAAAGCTTATCCTAATTTTACCCCATCATGCTTACATCTAAATGTATCTTTGTGCACCACCCCTGGTCAGTGTTGCTCCATCCACATGCCCTTGTTCACTTCTCTTCGTGGATGTGATAGTACTACATGGCTGCTGAAACTCAACATGGAGTTTTTCCTATACCTATCATGTATAGTGTCAGATCTGTGAGGGGGAGTAAACAAGGACAAAGCGGCGAGAATTTTTTTGTGGCAATAGAGAGTATGACACAAGATGCATATCAGTTCCAAGTGTATGGATTCAGTTTCTAATTTCACAGAACACTTTACATGAGTGTGCTGCCAAGTGAAGTTGTCAACTGTCCAGCTTTTACTGACTGCAAAAGGACAGTTCTTACTTACCCAAAGTGCAGCTATTCCTGGAATCTGATCATCCCATTATGTGTATTGATGCCAGATCTGTAACTACAGTTCATCAGTAAGCCCAGGGAGATGACCTGGCCTCTGTGAGCACCAACTCCTGCAATAATATTAAAAAGTACAATTTTATTTGGATGTGAAATTGTTTGAATATCAGCAGGAGGTTAAAATACACATGAAGATTTTTCTAAACAAAAGGTCAAGGCAAAATGACATGAATCCATCATGTATAAAGCAGTAATTCAGTGCAATGAAAATATAAAAATTATACAGTGTGAAGGCAATAGCACACAATCATTTGGAAAACAAGGCACACTCAAATGTCCCGATATTGAGAACTTGGAGCAGAGAACGGAGTGCAATGTTTGATTCAATGGAAATGGTGCTGTTCTGAACGACCAATACAATATGGATTTCAATAAACAACAAATAAAGATTAAAGATGCAGTCCAGGATCTTAAGCACTTACGATTTTGCAACATATTGTACGAAATGAATGACGCAGTACACAATTGTGCAGTTTTTGGGCACTGATCAGTCCACAAACTGATCAGTCCACACGGACCCCTTTTGGGTGAAGGAGAACTAGGCCTACATCTCAATAGTAGGGCACTAGGCCTACATCTCAATAGTAGGGCACTAGGCCTACATCTCAATAGTAGGGCACTAGGCCTACATCTCAATAGTAGGGCACTAGGCCTAAATCGCAATAGTAGGGCACTAAGCCTAGGCTATGAAGTGACTTAATCTCTTGCCCTCCATCTTCAGGGCAGATGAAAACATGTTCAATCCCTACCTGGAATTCCTTACACCTGTCCAATGTCTTTCCCGTCAGTGCAAATGAAGGAATTCAAGGAGAAAAGGAGAGCCACTTCATACTATACACACAAGGTTTACCTACACCACTGTTTCATTTTCTTTCATTATGTGAAATAGATGTTTTAAGTTTCTACTATTTCATGTTTTTTTTTAATATAATGTGTTTATTATTTTACAATAAAAAATCAAATAAAAAAGACAGCAATACTAACAATGACATTCATTGTACTGTTGAATGGGCTGGCCAATTTAGAGGACAAAACAAAACTTAACTCACACATTCACAAAATAAAACAAAATCCTATTAGGTGGTACATGTATAAGAAGACAGCATATAGTCATTACAAGCAGTGTAGTTCAGCCCAAAATAAATATTGAATGGAGTACAGCACAGAGTAGCAGCAGATCGTCAACCCAGTTCTGAAGCGGGACTAGACCATTTATCCAGTATCGGCTGCCATATTTTGTAAAACATTGGACTTCTATTGGAGGTGATGTATCGAATCTTTTCCATATGTATTACATTCCCTAAATCCCGTAACCACATTTCAAAGGTAGGTACAGTCTCCAGTTTCCAAAATTGCAATATGAGCCTTTTGGCTAATAGCGTACAAAGAGAGACAGCTTTCCCTTCGTGGTTATTCCCATCAACTGTACCAAACAGAGCGGTCAATGGGTCTGGGGCTAGAACTCTATCAAAGGCTCTAGATAAATAATCAAAAATGAGAGCCCAGTAAACATGTAGCTTGGGACATGTCCAGAATAAGTGGGTCAACGTCCCCTCATCCTGCTTGCACCTCTCACACAGTGGTGAGGTGTCCGGGAATATTTTATGCAGTTTTACTATTGAGTAATGTAACCTGTGTATCACCTTAAACTGTACAAGGTTGTGTCTGGCATTCACTGAACTGTGGTTTATATTCCTGAGAGCTTCTACCCAGTCCTCATCTGAGATATCTGAACCAAGTTCTTGTTCCCAAGCCCTTTTAATGGTGTCTGTGGATACCTCTATGTGGGCCTGTAGCACATCATACAGTCTAGAGACCGACCCTTTTGAATGGGGTTTGACAAGGATCAAGCTATCTAATGTAGGACTATTTGGCTTCATGCCATACTGTGGGATATGTGTCCTTACGAAATTCCTGATTTGGAAGTATCTGAAAAAATGTGTTGTTGGCATATTGAACTTTCCCTGTAATTGTTGAAATGAAGCTAACTGACTATCTATGTATAGATTACCAGTTGTTGTGAGCCCCTTCTCCCTCCACTGTGAAAACACCACATCATCCAATGCAGGGTGGAAAGCATGATTCAGGCAAATCGGGCTGTCAATGTATACAGTGCGTATGCTAAGAAAATACCTAATCTGTTTCCAGATCCTAAGCGTATGACAAATGACTGGGTTAGAGTCATAAGTGGATTTTTTCACATATGATGGGCTATTAACAAGTGCAGGGAGTGAGGAACGTTGACAGGAGGCCTGCTCAATCAAAAGCCATGCAGGCATATCCTTCTGTCTCATCGCAGGTAAGCTTTCCCTCCAGAAAGACACAATGTTCAGATTAGCAGCCCAATAATACAGTTTAAAGTGAGGAAGGCCAAAGCCCCCCTCTATCTTGTACTTGCATAAATGCTTCTTTGAAATTCTGGCTGCCTTGTTATCCCATAAAAATGGAGTTACTATTGAATCCAGTTTCTTAAAATAGCTTTGTGGTATGAAATTGGGTAGACATTGGAAGAGGTAAAGAAACCTGGGTAGGACAACCATTTTAATAGCGTTTATATGGCCAACCAAGGAGATAGGCAGAGTTTTCCAAAAATCTATGTTTTGTTTAAGCTGATATATTTTCATGTCCCAATTCGCTTTCAATAGCTGATCAAGGTCTCTTGTCACTACAATGCCAAGGCTTGTGAACTTGTCCATCACTGTTCTAAACGGGGTAGATTGCAGAAATTGCATATCCACAGTCCGTGATATTGGCATCAACTCACTTTTTTGCCAATTTATCTTGTAGCCAGAGAAGGAGCCAAATGTGTTTATCAAGTTAAGTAAGGGTGGAATAGAGGTTTTAGGCTTGGACAAAAACAAAAGAACATCGTCCGCATATAGGGAAATTTTGTGCTGTGTGTCCTTTATTTTAACAGAAGCTATATCGGCACATGCCCGAATGCGAGTAGCAAGGGGTTCCATGGCTATAGCGAAGAGAGCAGGCGAAATAGGGCACCCCTGTCGGCACCCCTTGAACAAGCGGAATGAATAGGGTGATAGGTAACCGACTCAGCTGCTGAAATTAGTTTGGAGTCCAACAAAAAAAAGTCAATTCTGGAATATGATTTATGAACTGATGAAAAGAAAGAGTAATCCCTGTCTGTTGGGTGCGTCAGTCTCCAAATATCGACAATGTTAAGGTTTGTCATCAATGTATTTAGACAGACACTGGAATTTGATTGTTGAAGTGACCTTGATAGCTGTTTATCTAAAAGAGGATCTAACGTACAGTTAAAGTCCCCTCCAACAATAACACTTGTATCCGAGATATTTGGTATGTCCTTAAATACCCTTTGAAAAAATAATGGATCATCGAAGTTGGGTCCATATAAATTGACCAAGGTTACTGGTTTTGAATTCAGTGTACCAGCCACAATAATATACCGACCATTAGGATCTGAAATCGAGGATGAGTAAACAAACGGAATGTTTTTCCTTATCAGGATTGCTACCCCTCTCGCTTTTGCATCAAAGTTAGACTGGTATATCTGACCGATCCAGCCAACTCGTAGCTTGGCCTGAGTGGAGCGTTTAATATGAGTTTCTTGAAGAAACACTATGTCAGCACCCAGTGATTTAAGATGAGAAAAAACCTTAGCTCGTTTCACCACATGCCCCAAGCCATTACAGTTCCAGCTGACTATCTTTATTCCACCTGGTCTACTCTGTGCTCTGTCACTATGTGGAATTTCTTATTTTAGAGCAAATTGTTGCTGTCATACAATACTCAGAAGAAAGACGTCCCGCCGTGCGGGAGCTTGTCATGCCACCTGTACTACTAATAAACGTGAACATAAAACACATACCCCATCCCCCTCCCGTCCCTTTACTGAGTGACTTCCCCAAACGAAGCACTCCTTGGCTAACACAAACGTTAGGGTGTCTAGACATACAGCTTGAGCTAACTTGTCGTCTATAGATGCTCCGCATATACGCTAATATTAAATAACACTTAACTCTCACGTTAGGGGGTGAGTGGCGCTAAAACAATGCTATATTAGCCACAACATCTCACCAATCATAAGTCCCAAATTCTGATCTTCTAATCGAAAAGACATATTCCGGAAATCCAAACACATTCCTGGCCTGTATTTGGTCATTTAGCCGGCTGACACAGCCGTTCTGTATCCTCAGCCAGGGAGCTTGCTTGTCAAGAACAGATCGGCCTCTTTTGGGTTGTCAAACGTACGTGTTGATCCCTCGACTGTCACCTTAAACCGGGCTGGGAAGAGGAATCCATATCGGATGTTGGCCGCCCTGCATTTGTTGCGTACCTCATCATACTCTTTCCGTTGGTTCCTCACCTCCAAGGTAAGATCTGGGTAGAAAGACACCCTGGCTCCGTTGAAGTTAAGGGGGAACTTTTGACTAGCCAGCTTGAGGATGAGATCCCTGGTCTGGGGATAGTGCAGTCGTACAATGAATGGCCTTGGTGGCCCGCCCTTGGCCGGCTTTGTTGCCTGAGATCTGTGTGCGCTGTCGATCAGGATGGCCGTTTTGAAGTGTTCACTCCCCGCAGGGCCGGTATCAGCTCCGAGACAAATTCAGTGGGTTTCCCTTTCTCAGTGTCCTCCTGGATGCCACATATTCGGATGTTCTGGCGTCTTGAATGCGACTCAAGCATTTCCAGTCGGGCTTTCAGGGTTTTGTTGTAATTTTTTAACGTTGCGCACTGTTTCTCTATGTCCTGTAGCCTGGCCTCGTGATCGATTGTCGTCTGCTCAACTTCATGCACCCTTCTCTGACTTGCCTTCACAGTTTCGGCCAAAGTCCCAATACTCTTTGAGATATCAGCCAACCTTGTGTCCACCTTCTTGCTTAGTGAGTTTATGGCACTTTGCGTAGGCTCTGTGGGGATCTCTTGGAAGCTAGCCTCTTCAGCTAACTCCTCGTGGGTCGGCGACGTTGAAATTGGTTCGTTGTCTATCTCATTCAAATGATCTTGTTTAGCGCCCCCTTTTCTGGTGCCTTTTCCCTTTGTCATATTTGTTTGAAGCCGTGAGAGGTTAAGATAAATACTAATTTGTTTCAAAATGGAGCGGAGCTCTAGCAAAGCACATCTACTCCATAGCACGCTCTCTAGCGCCCCTCTACTATTTCATGTTGACCAGCATTTCCACCAAACTCTTAGGGCACATAGAGATGAAAATGTTGTTGTACATTTCTGCCCAATTTCTGAAATCTTGATAATTTCTTTCCCCTACTGTAGGTGCGCTGTCAGACCTGAAGGACCCGTGGATTACTGGATGACGTGCTCTGTAACACAGCAATGGATATTGGTATTACAACTTGCAAGATACTCTATCAGGACTTGAGAAGATAACCATCTGCAATTATTGGTGTATAAGCCCATGGCACAGAACATTGAATCCCACACCATGGACAAGAATAGTTCATTACTGCACTTTGAAAGTCTTCACAGGGGAATGTTTTCAACCTTTCAGAATGATGCCACAAGCCTGAATCACCAAGGTAGGCCCAATGTTTTTTTCTATGTGCTTGCGAATGTGCCCCCAAAGCACATTCTGTGCAGGCTCTCCACTATCTAATGTTCTGTATGGATGTGTCATGCCCACCTGTCTGGTAATAAGGTACAAATGGCTCTGTCGGGACAGCTAATTACAACCCGGGAGAAGGAAGGAGGGATGGGTAGAATTGCTCCCGGGGCTGTCTTTATTAGTATTCATACTCACATCCCAGTGGTACTGTAGTCCTGACCAAGCCAGACAGGGGTACACACTGGACCTACAGCCACTGTGAATACTGAGCAGCTGGTTCATCCTGGTTGATATACTGTATGTTGGTACACCTGGCATACTAAATTGGTTGACATGGGTGCACAATATGTGCTCCCTGGACATTCCACAGACAATTATTCCCTTCAGTTTAGGTTTGCTACAAAGTAAAATATAAAATGTAATTTCATATATTTTTTGTTTTACCTCACATCATAACTACAGCTAGATTGTAACAGCCATTTCGGCAATTTTTTCATACAAATGTGAGCACTGATGTTTGTGGTCCACTTCTACGTGAAAATGAGATGGCCTTGCAGGTCAAGCCTTACATGCAGTCAGGTTTTTCCTTTTAAAGTCATATTAGTGGTTACGGTGTGCATTTTTGAACACCTGGTAAAGTGCAGGATTTGTCCTTGAGTCGGATAATTAAAGCTTGATAAGAGTGAAGTTTCCAGAGTGAAGCTAATAAGCTGGCAAGCTCCAATTATTCAATATCGACTCAGACTGCTTTAAAATGCTTTAGGTTGCTATATTCTGGATGCCTTTCAAATCTTTTGGGGATTATTCTTATAAGCAGGTGTTCCTGAAGGATTCATTCCCAAGAGAGACTGGCTCTGTCAGACTGTCTTCTGTTGTACTGTATAATAATATCTCTGCAATGTAGGCCTAACGGCAGTGAACTGAGTGTGTCCATTCACTGTCTTTTCCACTCATAACAAGTCCAAGCAGTGGCATCTATTATTTTATTAGTTTCAACTAATACGGTTTTAGATGCTTGAAAACCTATTCCAGGTTCTGTGAGTTACTGTAGGGCTGGACGATATGGCCAAAATATAATATCACAGTATTTTTCGTTTCTCAATGATAAAAGTTCATAATATGCTTTGTGCATGACCAGGAGGGCAACAAATGAATTGTAAGTGTATTTAATGGTCTTTCTCCATTCTGATATTTGTATACTGTTCAACCCAACATAATAGGACAAAACTGACAGAAGCAGTTGTAAAACATTTCATAGGAATCAAATTCCTCATGTATTCACCCCCCTTGGAGTTTCAGATGTTGTTGTTACCAATTCCTCATGTATTCACCCCCCTTGGAGTTTCAGATGTTGTTGTTACCAATTCCTCATGTATTCACCCCCCTTGGAGTTTCAGATGTTGTTGTTACCAATTCCTCATGTATTCACCCCCCTTGGAGTTTCAGATGTTGTTGTTACCAATTCCTCATGTATTCACTCCCCTTGGAGTTTCAGATGTTGTTGTTACCAATTCCTCATGTATTCACCCCCCTTGGAGTTTCAGATGTTGTTGTTACCAATTCCTCATGTATTCACTCCCCTTGGAGTTTCAGATGTTGTTGTTACCAATTGGGATTAAAGTGGATTTAATTGATCTGTCATTGGTCTACACAAAATACTTCATAATGTCAAAGTGAAAAGAAAATTCCATGTTTAGAAATTAATACTAATTTTATAACTACAATATAGTCGTTTAAGTATTTTTATTATTTTTATTATTTTATTTTAAGATTTTATAACTACAATATAGTCGCATAAGTATTCACCCCCTTCGTTTAGGCATGCCTAAATTAGTTGACGAGTAAAATTTGGCTTAACAAATCACATTATAAGTTACATGGAGTCACTGTGTGAAAAAACAAAAATATAAACACAACAATTTCAAAGATTTTAATAAGTCATAGTTCATAAGGAAATCAGACAAAGAAATTCATTAGGGAATAATCTATGGATTTCACATGACTATGAATAAAGTATCTATTGACCTCAGGTACCTTAAAAAAAGGTATCTGTATTTGGTGTGATCAACATTTGCCTCATGCAGCATGACACATCAACTTCAGATCAGGCTGTTAAATGTTGTCCCACTCCTCTTCAATGGCTGTGCGAAGTTGCTGGATATTGGTGGGAACTGAAACACGCTGTCGTACACATTTATCCAGAGAATCCCAAATAGGCTCAATGGGTGACATGTCTGGTGAGTGTGGAGGCCATGGAAGAACTGGGACATCCAGGAATTGTGTACATATCCTTGCGACATGGGGCTGTGCATTATCATGCTGACAGATGAGGTGATGGATGAATGGCATGACAAATGGGCCTCAGGATCTTGTCATGTTATTCAAATTGTCATCAATAAAATGCAATTGTGTTCATTGTCCGTAGCTTATACCTGCCCTTACCATAACCCCACTGCCACAACGTTGACATCAGCTCATTGCTCACCCACACGACACTATACACATTGTCTGCCATCTGCCAGTACAGTTGAAACTGGGATTCATCCATGAAGAGCACATTTATCCAGCGTGCCAGTGGCCATGGAAGATGAGCATTTGCCCACTGAAGTTGGTTATGACGCCGAACTGCAGTCAGGTCAGACCCTGGTAAGGACAACGAGCACACAGATGAGCTTCTCTGAGATGGTTTCTGACAGTTTGTGCAGAAATTCTTTGGTTTCCAAACCCACAGCTTCATCAGCTGTCCGGGTGGCTGGTCTCAGACGATCCAGCATGTGAAGAAGCCGGATGTGGAGGTCCTGGGCTGGCGTGGTTACACGTGGTCTGCGGTTGGAAGGCAGGTTGGAAGTAATGCCAAATTATCTAAAACACCGCTGGAGGCGGCTTATGGTAGGGACAATTAACATTAAATTATCTGGAAATTGCTTTGGTGGATATTCCTCCAGTCAGCATGCCAATTCCACACTCCATCAAAACTTGAGACATCTGTGGCGTTGTGTTGTGTGACAAAATTGCACATTTTAGAATGACTTTTTATTGTCCTTGGCACAAGGTGCACCTGTGTAATGATCATGCTGTTTAATCATCTTCTTGATATGCTACACCTGTCAAGTGGATGGATTATCTTGGCAAAGGAGAAACGCTCATTAACAGGGAGCAATTCTCTCAAAACAGAGAAATAAGCTTTTTGTGCGTATGGCATCTGGGATATTTTATTTCTTTACATGTTGTGTTTATATTTTTGTTCAGTATAAAAATGATTGACATGATTTTTTAATAACTACCCATTCCTCTGTCCCCCTTATATACAAAACATGTAAGATCTCTCAGTCAAATATAGAATTTCAAACAGAGACTCAACGACAAAGACCAGGTAGCTTTTTAAAGCCTCATAAAGAAATGTATTGATTGGTAGATGGGTAATAACAGAGGAATGGACTCGAGTCACATGACTTTTGATGACTTCAGACTCGACTTCTTAAAAAACTTGAATTGAGACTGATGACTATTAAATTATCTAGCCAGGTTTTGTAATGTTTTGTCACTCATTTTGTGGCACAGTCTCTGTGGATTACTCTCCATGCAGCCAGAGACTGTATCACACTCTGCCCTCTCATTGGACCAGCAAACTGTCAATCAACACAGGTCGGGTGAGCTAGCTCAGTGAGAAGGTTTTCGGGGGGTTGCAAGTGTGAAACTGAATGAGGAAAACCTTTTTCAGGTGTGTTTGCTGAAAGCAAAGCACAAGTTTAGAAATCATTCATACTGTACTTACTCGTATGCTATATTTATTCTTATGCTGCCAACTGTAGGGACAGAACCGTAAAAACTATGGACACCAAAACAAGTTTAAATTGTGCAGGCTGACCGTCCACAGTGTGCTTGGATTTTTTTTTGCATTACTAATATTTACACAAATCAATGCATTTCAATGGTCATAGACTCAAATGGGGAAAATTCTGGTCGTAACTAGCCCTAAAATAAATTAAATTTTACTTTAAGCTAGGAACACCATCCAAACTTTAAAATGTGCAGACCGGTGTGGAATAGGTTGCTTGTATACAGCTTTTTGATACCATTTATAATATACCGTTTTAAATGTTCATGAAAGCTTTAGAAGCATTTTGATTCACCACTGCTCTTGAACTGTTAAAGCTACCAACGCCAAAACACCATACAAACTTACTGTCATTGGTACTGTTGCTTGAGAAAAAAGTATGACACTATTTCTACTTTTTCTACACTACAACTATATACAGTGGGGCAAAAAAGTATTTAGTCAGCCACCAATTGTTCAAGTTCTCCCACTTAAAAAGATGAGAGAAGCCTGTAATTTTCATCATAGGTACACTTCAACTATGTCAGACAAAATGAGAAAAAAAATCCAGAAAATCACATTGTAGGATTTTTTATGAATTTATTTGATGTAACGCAAAATCACAGCCACAAAACTTATGTTCAAATTAAAACATTCTGAGAGCTTAAATGTCACGTTCATCATAATGAGTGGACCAAGATGCAGCGTGGTATGTTTCCATCCTTTTATTTAGAAGAGAAACTTAAAGCACAAAAACAATAAAGCGAATAAACAAAACGTGAAGCTACATGCAGTGCAGAAAGCAACTACACACAAACATAGTCAAGATCCCACAAATCACAATGGGAAAATGGCTACCTAAATATGATCCCCAATCAGAGACAACGATAAACAGCTGTCTCTGATTGGGAACCATACCAGGCCAACATAAATCACCTAGATGACCCACCCTAGTCACTATCACACCCCAAACAACAGAGAATAAACAGCTCTCTATGGTCAGGGCGTGACATTAAAACACATTATTTGGCTTATGATTATATAGTACTCACTCTAACCTGCTATAGTAGCCAACTATAATCCATTGTAAATCCTTATTTGAATATGTTGGTAACCTGTTGTATAAAAGTGATAATATCCTCAAAGCCGGTGTTGAGGATATTGGCACGTTTGTCTTGCCGAAATTGTCTGTCTCGGGCCTAACAACACCTGTGCCAATATCCTCCAAAACACCGGATTCGAGGGCGTTATCACTTAAATAGACAATACATTTGGGCCTATGGTTTCAAGCTTTGGTTGATTTCAAATGTAGTTTAAGTTAATAATTCATACTGTGTCTAAACCAAAAATCTAAGTTAAAGAGTAGGACTAAATCAAATCAAACTTTATTTAAAGTGCATTTGAAGTTTGATTTAATTTAGTCATTTTCTTTAACTTAGATTTTTGGTTGAGACAGACATGAATCCAACATATAAATGATTAATTTGTAGACAAACTGGAGTTAAAGCCAAACTAAGTTAGTGGCACAGATGGAACTGTCCAAGCAGAAGATACATCTCCTTCAAATGTTGATATTTGGTTTCGTTGACAACCAAACAACTCAGTATCCCGTTTGCAATACAGTAAATAACTTGTCGACAAGTTAAAAGGCTATCAAATTATATGTTGGATTCATGTCTCCAACTAAACCAAAAATAAAAGTTAAAGAATAGGACTAAGCCAGTGGCTAAGATTAAACTATCCAAGCGTTAGATAGGTCTACATGTCATTTAAATGTTGATATTTGGTTGTGTTGTCAACCAAACAATTCAATATTACTTTTGTAAATAGCCTAGCGCTAAGGCTCTTACAAACAAATGTAAGAGTATTTATTCAACCTTACACTAAGTTGTTGTATAAAGACAACATATGACATTGTATTCCCATTTGAACTTTCTTGTGCTTTTGAATGGTTAAAAGTGTAGTGATAACACATTTAGATGACAACTAAACCAAAAATCTGACATTGTTTGGAATTTTGGTTGTGCTTTTAGATGGTTGAAAGCATAGTGATAACACATTGGGAATTCAACATACTCATGGCTTTTTGTATTAAACCACCAAGACACAACAAAGATACAGTTGTCCTTCTGAACTGAACTGCAGTACAAAAAGGATATTGCTCAGGGTTGTCACTATGAGGCCATTGGTGATTTTAAAACAGCTGCGGAGTTAAATGGAAATGGCTGTGATGGGAGAAAACTGAGGATTGTAACGAACCCAATAACTAGCCTATGGACATTGTTGCACTCGCTTTGTCTAGAGGTTCTAGGCCTAGTTACATGGTCTGTAATCTGAATGAATGTGTGCATTTGTGAGAAATCAGTGTTTGAGGACTGTGTTGGATGCACATTTGCCTAGGGAGACAGTAATCTTACCTTGGTCCAGGGCCAACTCTGTCTCTCTTGATCTCTTGGTCATCCAGTCCAAGCGGATTATTATTTGTTCAGATGATGACAAAAATAAATGCATACAAGAAGGAAACTACAAACAGGTATGCCCAAAGTAAAGATTTTAAACCAAACGAAAGGCCTAATGGCCATCAAGCCAACCAGCAGCTTGCAAGTTGGGACACTGACTGACGATCACCTCAATTGGCAGCAGCTGATGTGCTTCTCAACCAGTCTCCCCGCCTGGGGGAATGGAATGTGGAAGTGTATCCTGGATAGTGTGTTTGTCTATGTCCTAACACTAACCTTTAATCCCACTTTGTAACACAATACAATGTGAAGAAATCTAAGGGGGTGAATATTTAAGATGCCCACTGCATTTGTTCAATTCCAACATTTATCTCTATTCCTTAATTTCCAGCTTTTCATAAATGTCTACATTTCCTTAACTAATTTGTTATCGTTCACACACTACGTCACGTTTCTTTTGTCTTAGTATGCATCTATTTTGTCCCAAAAATCAATTTTCCTCAGTGACCATGTATTTTGGAGTTCAATTGCTGTTCTTACTTTCAACACTGATTGATTTATGACAAACTCGCACTCCCAAAGTTATTGACTTGTTGTGGTAGCAAGTTAGCTAGCAGTTGTCTATAAAAACAGATGGTTGCCGTAATCTTTGAGTCATTACTCATTTATAAAATGTAACAAATCAAACATTAAAATACCATTAAATAAGGTACAGTACAAATCCACACGGTGCGTGGAACAATACCCATATATAGTCAAATATGATATACCACCCAGCCCTACTGTGAGCTGTATCCTATTTCCACTTACAGTTCCTTCAGAAAGTCTTCATACCCCTTGACTTATTCAACGTTTTGTTGTGTTACAGCCTGAATTCAAAATGGATTAAAAAATGTATCACCCATCTACTCAGAATACCGCATATTGACAAAGTGTAAACATGTTTTTAGAAATGTTTTTTGAAAATGAAATACAGAAATAACTCATTTAAATAAGTATTCACACCCCTTGAGCTCAGGTGCATCCAATTTCCTTTGATCATCAATGAGATGTCACTACAACTTGATGGGAGTCTACCTGTGGCCAATTCAACTGCATTTCAGAGTAGACACTACACCATGTAGTCCAAGTCCAGGGAACTGTCCGTAGATCACTGAGATAGAATTGTAATGAGGCATATATCTGGGGAAGGGGATAAAACTACTTCTAAAGTGTTGAACGTGTCCAAGAGCACAGTGGTCTCTATCATTGGGAAATTGAAAAAATATGGAACTGCCTAGACTGCCTAGAGCTGGCCATCCGACCAAACTAAGCAACCGGGCAAGAAGGACCTTGTTCAGGGAGGTGACCAAGAACCCAATGACCACTCTGATAGAACTACAGAGTTCCTTGGATGAGATGGGAGAAACTGCCAGAAGGACAACACTCTCTACAGCACTTCACCAATTGGGCTTTATGAGAGTGGCCAGACGGAAGCCCGGAGTTTGCAAAAAGGCACGTGAAAGACTCTGAGAGCATAAGGCAAAGGATTCTGTGGTCTGATAAGAAACATTGAACTCTTTGGCCTGAATGCAAAGCGCAGCTCATCACCCATCTAACAACATCCCTACCGTGAAGCATGGTGGTGGCAGCATCATGCTATGGGGATGATTTTCAGCGGCAGGGAATGGGAGACTGGTAAGGATAGAGGGAACAATGAATAAGTCAAATACAAGCAAATCCTTGATGAGAACCTGCTTCAGTGCGACCTAAGACTTATGTAAATGAGATATTTCTGTATTTCATTTTCAATACATTTGATACAATTTCAAAGAACATGTTTTCACTGTCATTATAGGGTATTGTGTGTAAATGACTGAGAAAAACATATATTTAGTCAATTCTGAATTCAGACTGTAACAAAACAAAATGTGGAATAACTCAAGGGGTATGAATACTTTCTGAAGGCACTGTACATTTGACAATTAGATTACAGTAGTGAGTGCATACATTTCTTACTGATCCCCCTTGGGAATTGAACTCGGGACCACACTTTCTACCCAGCATGATTACATCTTCAAGGTATATGAGTTTTGTCACTGTATCCCACGGAGGACAAAATTCAATGTTCTCTATAGGGCTAAAGAGCAGAGATGTGTATTCATAGATGCCAAGGGAAGCCAGGTTTCCCCAAAAATGTACAAAAAAAAAGAGAAAAACATACCAACTAATTTATCTTTCGTCTCTTTGTGTTCAATAAATGTCCTTCAAAATGTTTTTTAACTAGGCAAGTCAGTTAAGAACAAATTCTTATTTACAATGACAGCCTACCAGGGAACAGTGGGTTAACTTCCTTGTTCAGGGGTTTGAACAAGAGATTTTTACTTTGTCAGGTCCAGGATTCGAACCAGCGACCTTTCAGTAACTGGCCCAACACTTTAACCACTAAGCTACCTGCCACCCCATTTCTCACTAGAGAAAGCATCCGAGCAAACAAAACAGCACCCCTCTGTCTCACTATGTGTTGCCCATCTGTGTGACAGTGTCTGATCAAAAATAATGTGAAATTGTTGTGCCAATCGCATTGAATGACAGCCAGCAAGGAAATAAAATAAAATAATAGCCAATCAGTATTGAGTTAAACTGAATGAGCTTAGCTGTGAATTGTCCTGGTGCACCAAAGAAAGTTTCAAGGAAAAAAATGTTGTATTTGGCTTCACACTAATCAAATCAAATTGTATTAGTCACACTCGCCGAATACTTATGAGTCCCTAACCAACAATGCAGTTTAAAAAAACACAGCTAAGAATAAGAAATAAAAGTAACAAGTAATTAAAGAGCAGCAGTAAAATAACAATAGCGAGACTATATACAGGAGTGCACCGGTACAAAGTCAATGTGCAGGGGCACCGGTGAGTTGAAGTAATATGTACATGTAGGTAGTTATTAAAGTGACTATGCATAGATGATAACAACAGAGAGTAGCAGCAGTGTAAAGGAGGGGGAGAGGGGGGGGCAATGCAAATAGTCTGGGTAGCCATTTGATTCGATATTCAGGAGTCTTATGGCTTGGGGGTAGAAGCTGTTTAGAAGCCTCTTGGACCTAGACTTGGCGCTCCGGTATCGCTTGCTGTGCGGTAGCAGAGAGAACAGTTCTGACTACGGTGGAGTCTTTTACAATTTTTAGGACCTTCCTTTGACACAGCCTGATATAGAGGTCCTGGATGGCAGGAAGCTTGGCCCCAGTGATGTACTGGGCCGTTCGCACTACCCTCTGTGGTGACTTGTGGTCGGAGGCATAGCAGTTGCCATACCAGGCAGTGATGCAACCATGCTTTCGATGGTGCAGCTGTAAATTCTTTTGAGGATCTGAGAACCCATGCCAAATCTTTTCAGTCTCCTGAGGTTTTGGTTATAGGTTATAGGTTATATGGTTATAGGTTTTGTCGTGCCTTCTTCGCGACTGTCTTGGTGTGCTTGGACCAAATCAAATCAAATCAAATCAAATCAAATTTTATTTGTCACATACACATGGTTAGCAGATGTTAATGCGAGTGTAGCGAAATGCTTGTGCTTCTAGTTCCGACAATGCAGTAATAACAAGTAATCTAACTAACAATTCCAAAACTACTGTCTTGTACACAGTGTAAGGGGATAAAGAATATGTACATAAGGATATATGAATGAGTGATGGTACAGAGCAGCATAGGCAAGATACAGTAGATGGTATCGGGTACAGTATGTACAATGAGATGAGTATGTAAACAAAGTGGCATAGTATAGTATAAAGTGGCTAGTGATACATGTATTACATAAGGATACCGTCGATGATATAGAGTACAGTATATACGTATGCGTATGAGATGAATAATGTAGGGTAAGTAACATTTATATAAGGTAGCATTGTTTAAAGTGGCTAGTGATATATTTACATCATTTCCCATCAATTCCCATTATTAAAGTGGCTGGAGTTGAGTCAGTGTCAGTGTGTTGGCAGCAGCCACTCAGTGTTAGTGGTGGCTGTTTAACAGTCTGATGGCCTTGAGATAGAAGCTGTTTTTCAGTCTCTCGGTCCCAGCTTTGATGCACCTGTACTGACCTCGCCTTCTGGATGATAGCGGGGTGAACAGGCAGTGGCTCGGGTGGTTGATGTCCTTGATGATCTTTATGGCCTTCCTGTGACATCGGGTGGTGTAGGTGTCCTGGAGGGCAGGTAGTTTGCCCCCGGTGATGCGTTGTGCAGACCTCACTACCCTCTGGAGAGCCTTACGGTTGAGGGCGGTGCAGTTGCCATACCAGGCGGTGATACAGCCCGCCAGGATGCTCTCGATTGTGCATCTGTAGAAGTTTGTGAGTGCTTTTGGTGACAAGCCGAATTTCTTCAGCCTCCTGAGGTTGAAGAGGCGCTGCTGCGCCTTCTTCACGATGCTGTCTGTGTGAGTGGACCAATTCAGTTTGTCTGTGATGTGTATGCCGAGGAACTTAAAACTTGCTACCCTCTCCACTACTGTTCCATCGATGTGGATAGGGGGGTGTTCCCTCTGCTGTTTCCTGAAGTCCACAATCATCTCCTTAGTTTTGTTGATGTTGAGTGTGAGGTTGTTTTCCTGACACCACACTCCGAGGGCCCTCACCTCCTCCCTGTAGGCCGTCTCATCGTTGTTGGTAATCAAGCCTACCACTGTTGTGTCGTCCGCAAACTTGATGATTGAGTTGGAGGCGTGCGTGGCCACGCAGTCGTGGGTGAACAGGGAGTACAGGAGAGGGCTCAGAACGCAACCTTGTGGGGCCCCAGTGTTGAGGATCAGCGGGGAGGAGATGTTGTTGCCTACCCTCACCACCTGGGGGCGGCCCGTCAGGAAGTCCAGTACCCAGTTGCACAGGGCGGGGTCGAGACCCAGGGTCTCGAGCTTGATGACGAGCTTGGAGGGTACTATGGTGTTGAATGCCGAGCTGTAGTCGATGAACAGCATTCTCACATAGGTATTCCTCTTGTCCAGATGGGTTAGGGCAGTGTGCAGTGTGGTTGAGATTGCATCGTCTGTGGACCTATTTGGGCGGTAAGCAAATTGGAGTGGGTCTAGGGTGTCAGGTAGGGTGGAGGTGATATGGTCCTTGACTAGTCTCTCAAAGCACTTCATGATGACGGATGTGAGTGCTACGGGGCGGTAGTCATTTAGCTCAGTTACCTTAGCTTTCTTGGGAACAGGAACAATGGTGGCCCTCTTGAAGCATGTGGGAACAGCAGACTGGTATAGGGATTGATTGAATATGTCCGTAAACACACCGGCCAGCTGGTCTGCGCATGCTCTGAGGGCGCGGCTGGGGATGCCATCTGGGCCTGCAGCCTTGCGAGGGTTAACACGTTTAAATGTCTTACTCACCTCGGCTGCAGTGAAGGAGAGACCGCATGTTTTCGTTGCAGGCCGTGTCAGTGGCACTGTATTGTCCTCAAAGCGGGCAAAAAAGTTATTTAGTCTGCCTGGGAGCAAGACATCCTGGTCCGTGACTGGGCTGGGTTTCTTCCTGTAGTCCGTGATTGACTGTAGACCCTGCCACATGCCTCTTGTGTCTGAGCCGTTGAATTGAGATTCTACTTTGTCTCTGTACTGGCGCTTAGCTTGTTTGATAGCCTTGCGGAGGGAATAGCTGCACTGTTTGTATTCGGTCATGTTACCAGACACCTTGCCCTGATTAAAAGCAGTGGTTCGCGCTTTCAGTTTCACACGAATGCTGCCATCAATCCACGGTTTCTGGTTAGGGAATGTTTTAATCGTTGCTATGGGAACGACATCTTCAACGCACGTTCTAATGAACTCGCACACCGAATCAGCGTATTCGTCAATGTTGTTATCTGACGCAATACGAAACATCTCCCAGTCCACGTGATGGAAGCAGTCTTGGAGTGTGGAGTCAGCTTGGTCGGACCAGCGTTGGACAGACCTCAGCGTGGGAGCCTCTTGTTTTAGTTTCTGTCTGTAGGCAGGGATCAACAAAATGGAGTCGTGGTCAGCTTTTCCGAAAGGGGGGCGGGGCAGGGCCTTATATGCGTCGCGGAAGTTAGAGTAACAATGGTCCAAGGTCTTTCCTCCCCTGGTTGCGCAATCGATATGCTGATAAAATTTGGGGAGTCTTGTTTTCATTCATTTCATTTTCATTTCATTCACATCACCATGTTGGTGATGTGGACCCCAAGGAACTTGAAGCTCTCCACTGCAGCCCCGTTGATGAGAATGGGGGCGTGCTTGGTCCTCTTTTTCCTGTAGTCCACAATCATCTCCTTTGTCTTCATCACTTTGAGGGAGAGGTTGTTGTCCTGGCACCAGGTCTCTGACCTTCTCCCTATAGGCTTTCTCGTCGTTGTCGGTGATCAGGCCTACCACTGTTGTGTCATCGGTGTTGGAGTCGTACCTGGCACTGTTGGTGGTGTCGGAGTCGTACCTTGCCTTGCAGTCATGAGTGTACAGGAGGGGACTGAGCACGCACCCCCGAGGGGGCCCCTGTGTTGAGGATTTGCGTGGCGGATGTATTATTACCTACCCTTACCACCTGGGGGCGGCCCGTCAGGAAGTCCAGGATCCAGTTGCAGAGGGAGGTGTTTAGTCCCAGGTTCCTTAACTTATAGATGAGCTTTGAGGGCACTATTGTGTTGAATGCTGAGCTGTAGTCAATGAATAGCATCCTCACATAGGTGTTTATTTTGTCCAGGTGGGAAAGGGTCCTATTCAAATTCAAATCAAATTGTATTGGTCACATGTTTAGCAGATGTTAATGCAAGTGTAGCGAAATACTTGTGCTTCTAGTTCCGGCCATGCAGTAATATCTAACAAGTAATCTAACAATTTCACAACAACTACCTTATACATACAAGTGTAAAGGAATTAATAAGAATATGTACATATAAATAAATATATGAGTGAGCGATGGGCGAACAGCATTGGCAAGATGCAGTAGATGGTATAGAGTACAGTATATACATATGAGATGAGTAATGTAGGGTATGTAAACATTAAATAAAGTAGCAGTGTTTAAAGTGACTAGTGATACATTTATTACATCCAATTGTTAAAGTGGCTAGAGATTTGAGTCAATATGTTGGCAGCAGCCACTCAGTGATGGCTGTTTAACAGTCTGATGGCCTTGAGATAGAAGCTGTTTTTCAGTCTCTCGGTCCCAGGTTTGATGCACCTGTACTGACCACGCCTTCTGGATGATAGTGGGGTGAACAGGCAGTGGCTCGGGTGGTTGTTGTCCTTGATGATCTTTTTGGCCTTCCTGTGACATTGGTAGTGTAGGCGTCCTGGAGGGCAGGTAGTTTGCCCCCGGTGATGCGTTGTGCAGACCTCAATACCCTCTGGAGAGCCTTACGGTTGTGGGCGGAGCAGTTGCTGTACCAGTGGGTCTCGGGTTTCTGGGATAATGGTGTTGATGTGAGCCATGACCAGCCTTTCAAAGCACTTCATGGCTACAGACGTGAGTGCTACTGGTCGGTAGTCATTTAGGCAAGTTACCTTAGTGTTCTTGGGCACAGGCACTATGGTGGTCTGCTTAAATGTTGGTATTACAGACTCGGACAGGGAGAGGTTGAAAATGTCAGTGAAGACACTTGCCAGTTGGTCAGCGCATGCTCACAGTACATGTCCTGGTAATCCGTTTGGCCCTGTGGCCTTGTGAATGTTGACCTGTTTAAAGTCTTACTCACATCGGCTACGGAGAGCATGATCACACAGTCTTCCAGAACAGCTGGTGCACTCATGCATGTTTCAGTGTTATTTGCCTCGAAGTGAGCAGAGAAGGTGTTCAGCTCGTCTGGTAGTTTCGTGTCACTGGGCAGCTCTCGGCTGTGCTTTCCTTTGTAGTCTGTAATGGTTTGCACGCCCTGACACATCTGACGAGCATCGGAACCAGTGTAGTACGATTCGATCTTAGTCCTGTATTGACGTTTTGCCTGTTTGATGGTTCGTTGGAGGGCATAGCAGGATTTGTCATAAGCTTCCGGGTTAGAGTCCCGCTCCTTGAATGTGGCAGCTCTAGCCTTTAGCTCAGTCGGGTGTTCCCTGTAATCCATGGCTTCTGGTTGGGGTATGTACGTACGGTCACTGTGGGGACGACGTCATCGATCCAATGACTGATGTGGTGTACTCCTCAATGCCATCGGAGGAATCCAAGAACATATTCCAGTCTGTGCTCCCAAAACAGTCCTGTAGCTTTGCATCTGCTAGATCTGACCACTTTTTTATTGATCTAGGCACCGGTGCTTGCTGGTTTAATTTTTGCTTGTAAGCAGGAATCAGGGTCACAATTGCCAAATGGACGGCGAGGGAGAGCTTTGTATGCATCTGTGTGTGTGTGGAGTAAAGGTGGTTCAGAGTTTTTTCCGTCTGGTTGCACATTTAGCATGCTGATATAAATTTGGAAAAAAGGATTTAAGTTTCCCTGCGTTAAAGTCCCTGGCTACTAGGAGCACCGCCTCTGGGTGAATGTTTTCTTGTTTGCTTATGGCGGAATAGAGCTCATTCAATGCTGTCTTAGTGCCAGCCTCAGTCTGTGGTGGTATGTAAACAGCCATGAAACATACAGATGAAAACTCTCTAGATAGATAGTGTGTTCTACAGCTGTTCTATCCTGCCAGTACAGCGTATAACCAGCCAGCTGTATGTTGATAGTGTCGTCAGTCATCCACGACTCCGTGACGTATAAGATTTTACAGTTTTGAATGTCCGGTTGGTAGTTTAATCTTCTGCGTAGGTCATTGATTTTATTATCCAAAGATTGCACGTTTGCTAGCAGAATGGAAGGAAGTGGGGGTTTATTCAATCGCCTACGAGTTCTCAGAAGGCAGCTGCCCTCTGGACCCTTTTTCTCCGCCTCCTCTTTATGCAAATCACGGGGATCTGGGCCTGTTCCCGAGGAAGCAGTATATCATTCGCGTCGGGCTTGTCAGACTCGTTAAATGAAAAAAAGGATTCTGCCAGTCCATGGTGAGTAATCGCAGTCCTGATGTCCAGAAGTTATTTTCGGTCATAAGAGACGGTAGCGGCAACATTATGTACAAAATAAGTTACAAACAACACAAATAAACAAACACAATCGGTTGGCGACATGTAAAACATCTGCATTCTTCTCTGGAGCCATTTTAACACATCACACCAGAAGCCAAATGACAATAGATAATCAGCATTGAGCTAAACTAAGCGAGCCCAGCTGTGAATGGTCCTGGCACACAAAAAAAAGTGTCAAGGAAATGCAGTTTTGATTTGGCTTCAAACTAATCACACCAGAAGCCAAAACGCGATTGACAGAAAAAAACGAATTGTTGCATCTCGTGTTTCATTGTCCACCGATGGCAAGGTAGCTAGCTAGAATTGTCCCTTTCCTAAATTTGCCATGGATGGAGATAGGGATTTGGACTTCTGGTTTTATTAAATTCTCCGTACTGGCGAATGATTATAACGGCGATTCTGATCTAACCATTAATTCATACAGTGCTTTCAGAAAGTATTCAGACCCTTTTACTTTTCCCACATTTTATTATGTTACAGACTTCATTTTTCCCCTCATCAATATACACACAATACAATATACACACAATGGCTACAGACATGAGTTATACAGGCTGGTAGTCATTTAGGCAAGTTACCTTTGTGTTCTTGGGCACAGGGACTATGGTGGTCTGCTTAAAACATGTTGGTATTACAGACTCAGTCAGGGACAGGTTGTAAATGTCAGTGAAGACACTTGCCAGTTGGTCAGCGCATGCTCGGAGTGCACGTCCTGGTAATCCATTTGGCCCTGCGGCCTTGTGAATGTTGACCTGTTTAAAGGTCTTACTCACATCGGCTACAAAGAGCGTGATCACACAGTTGTTTGGTACATCTGATGCTCTCATACATGTTTCAGTGTTTACTTGCCTCGAAGTGAGTATAGGAGTAATTTATTTCACCGGTTGGCTTGTGTCACTGGGCAGTTCATGGCTGTGCTTCCCTTTGTAGTCTATAATAGTTTGCAAGCACTGCCACATCTGATGAGCATCGGAGCCAGTGTGTATGATTCAATCTTAGTCCTGTAATGATGCTTTGCCTGTTTGATGGTTCGTCAGAGGGATCAGGAACTCAGACTGGGTGAAGATTCTCCGTCCAACAGGACAATGACCCTAAATACAGCCAAGAGAATGCTAGATTGGCTATGGGACAAGTCTCTGAATGTACTTGTGTGGTCCAGCCAGAGCCCAGACTTGAAACTGATCGAACATCTCTGGAGAGATCTGAAAATAGCTGTGCAGCAATGCTCCCCATCCAACCTGACAGAGCTTGAGATGATCTGCAGAGAAGAATGGGAGAAACTCCCCAAATACATGTGTGCCAAGCTTGTAGCCTCACCTAAGAAGGAGGGCTGTAATTGCTGCTTCAACAAAGTACTGAGTAAAGGGTCTGAATACTTACAGTATGTAAAAATTCTAAAAACCTGTTTTGCTTTGTCATTGTGTGTAGATTGATGAAGTTAAAAAACGATTGAATTGATTTTAGAATAAGGCTGTAACGTAACAAAATGTGGACAAAGTAAAGGTGTCTGAATACTTTCCAAATGCACTGTATATTGTTCCCCTGTCCTAAGAGGATGGAAGTTCAACATGTAGCTAGCTACATGTAGTAGGCTAATGTTAACTAGCTGGCCTGGCCCATCGTTGCCCATGACGTTAGGCTAGTCAGCAAACATTTTAGCCAGGTAGCATAGGACAACAAAACTAAAAGCGTGTACTGTATGACAGAGTCAGACTGTTTAGGCAACATGAATGATGATGGTGGTATTGGTGTTTCTCTACAAATAGGGTGAGTGAACATGTATGTTTTACACACCCACAGAAATCAGTACCATGGACAGCCACATCATATTAACTTACTTTGATTGTACTAAATCGTTTTTGGTATCTTTTAGTAATCACTGTATTAGACTAAGCATAGATGATTAGATGTGGGGGATATACTGTTGAGTCAAAGCGCTGGTCCATCTTCCCCCAGACCCTTGCTAGATGGCACTCTTGTATAGCAAAGCCAGGATTTTTCTCTACCTGCCCTCATCGACTCGGGTGCCGGCGAGAGTTTCCTGGACCGAGGTGTTGTCACCCAATTGGGTCTGGACACTGTTCCACTCGATTCACACCTCAATGCCACCCTCTGTGTATCACCAGGAAAGGATTAGTTTCCACATAATCGACTGCCCTCGCTCTCCCCTGGTTCTTGGCCATCCTTTGCTAAAGCTGCACAACCCACAGATCAACTGGACCGCTGGAACGGTCACCACTTGAAGTACATTTTGTCACTGTAATTGTCTACATTCTGCCCTTCCTCCTGCCTTGTCTGTGCCCCAGTCCATTCCAGAACCCCCGGACCTGTCATCAGTTCCTCCAGAGTATCACGATCTAGCTCCTGTGTTCAGCAAGCACCACACCCTGTCTCTGCCGCCTCATCGGCCGTACAACTGCGCTATTGACCTCCAGCCTGGAGATCCTCTCCCCTGTAGCTGGTTGTTTAACCGCTCTATCCCTGAGCAAGAGGCTATGGAGGGGTACATCCAGGATTCCCTGGCTGCAGGACATGTCAGGCCTTCTTCCTCTCCGGTAGGGGCTGGTTTTTTTTGTCAAGAAAAAGGATGGGTTACTGAGGTCGTGCATAGACTTCTGTGGGCTGAATAGTATCACTGTTAGGAACAAGTACCCCTTGCCACTCATCAGTTCTGCTTTTGTCCCCCTCCATGGTGCCATGGTATTCAATAAACTCAACCTCTGGAATGCTTACCACCTTGTCTGCATCAGAGAGGGGGACGAGTGGAAAACGGCGTTCAACACACCACTTGGACACTGAGTATTTGGTCATGTCGTTTGGTCTCACTAACGCTTCTGCTGTTTTCCAGAGCCTGGTGGATGACGTTCTGAAGGATGTGATTAGATGCTTAGTTGTTGTCTATGTGGATGACATTCTATTTTTTTCTAAGGACCCTGAGGCTCACCAGCAACAAGTTCGCCAATGGCTGTTGGAGAATAAGTTTTTGTTAAGGCTGAGAAATGTGAGTTTCATGCTTCCTCTGTGTCCTTCCTGGGTTACATCATTGCAAAAGGAAGTTATGGATGTACCCTGCCAATGTCAGAGCAGTCACAGAGTGGCCTGTGCCATCGAATCTGAAGCAGCTAGAGCGTTCCCTGGGGTTTGCCAGTTTTTACAGAAATTTCATCCATGACTACAGCCATTTGGCAGCCCCTTTCACCTCCACCTCTACTCCGTTTCACTGGTCACCTGAGGAACTGAACTGAACTCAAGCGCCGCTTCACTTCTGCTCTGATCCTCACCTAGCCATACACAGAACTCCAGTTCGTCGTCACGGTGGACGCCTCCGACACCGGGGTAGGTGCTGTTCTGTTTCAATGTTCCCCCTCTGATCAGAAGCTCCACCCATGTGTTTTCTTGTCACGCAAGCTCTCACCTGCAGAAAGATATTTCCATATGGGTAACCGGGAACTTCTGGCTGTGAAGCTGGCTCTTGAGGAGTGGCGTCACTGGTTAGAGGGTCAGGTTATTCCCTTCATTGTGTGGACGGACCACAAAAACCTGTCCTACATCCAGACCGCCAAACGTCTGAACTCCCGGCAGGCCAGGTGGGCATTGTTCTTTGGAAGATTCAACTTCACACTCACTTATCGCCCCGGATCTAAGAACATCGAGCCTGACATTGAGTGGCTGCTGCCAACATACGGACTCAACTCAAGCCACTTTAATAATGGGAATTGATGTAAAAAATGTATCACTAGCCACTTTAAACAATGCCACTTAATATAATGTTTACATACCCTACATTACTCATTTCATACGTATATACTGTACTCTATATCATCTACTGCATCTTGCCATCTTTATGTAATACATGTATCACTAGCCACTTTTATGTTTACATACCCTACATTACTCATCCCATATGTATATACTGTACTCGATACTATCTACTGCATCTTGCCTATGCCGTTCTGTACCATCACTCATTCATATATCTTTATGTACATATTCTTATCCCTTTACACTTGTGTGTATAAGCTAGTAGTTGTGGAATTGTAGGTTAGATTACTCGTTGGTTATTACTGCATTGTTGGAACTAGAAGCACAAGCATTTCGCTACACTTCCATTAACATCTGCTAACCATGTGTATGTGACCAAATATAATTTTATTTGATTTGACACCCTCTCCCATCAGTTCACCACCGACAGCACAGGTTCTGAGCCAGAGACCATTATGCCATCCACCTGCATCGTTGCCGCTGTCTCCTGGGAGATCGAGTCCCATATTCGCCAGGCTCAGCAGAACCAGCTTAACCCAGGTAAGTCATAGAAAGGCTCTGTTTGTTCCAGATTCAGTTTGCGCTGAAGTTCTTCAGTGGGCCCATTTTACTCACCTCACCTGTCACCCTGGCATGAACCGGACTGTCGCCTTCCTGCATCAGCACTTTTGGTGGCCCACCATGGAGAGAGACGTCCGGGAGTTTGTCTCAGTCTGCTCGGTCTTTGCCCGGAACAAAACCTCCACCAAACCCTCATCCGGTCTGCTTCGCCCTCTTCTCATATCCAGTCGTCCCTGGTCACACACAGCTCTGGACTTCGTCAATGGCCTTCCCCCATCTAACGGTAACTCAGTCATCCTCACCATTATCGACAGATCGACTCACATCATTCCCCTCTCCAAGCTTCCATCCTCCAGGGAGACTGCGGACCTGCTGGTATCCCATGTGTTTCAACTGCATGGCATTCGCACTGACATCGTTTCCGACGGGACCCTAGTTTACATCCCAGGTATGGAGATCCTCTGTTCAGCTCTTGGTATTAATGTTAGTTTTCATCTGGATATCACCCCCAGACCAACGGCCAGACCGAACGGGCCAACCAGGAGCTGGAGACTGCCCTACGCTGTGTGACTTCAGCTAACCCTTCCTCCTGGTGTGCTCAGTTACCCTGGATGGAATATGCCCCCCTCATCAACGCCTCGTCAGGTATGTCACCCTTTGAGTGTGCTCTGGGCTATCAACCCCCCTTGTTCCCTGCCCAAGAGGTTGAGGTAGCAGTGCCCTGAGTCCATGACCACATGCGCCGTTGTTATCGCGCCTGGAGGAGGGCCCGGGCTGCCCTTCACCTGCCCTTCATCCGCCAGGACCCAATCCCAGGACCCAATCTCTGTTCCTCAGCTCCAGTCTACACTCCAGGCCAAAGGGTATGGCACTCGTCGAAGGACTTGCCCTTGAATATGGCTTCCAGGAAACTTGCCCCCCGATTCAATGCTTTTTCGTAATAGTAATGTTGCAGTGATTGGAGCAGTACTGTGTATAGATTTGACAGTATCAGAGATGGCAATTATTCCTAAGAATTCTTTGTTGTTTTCACAGTCTGGTAGTTATCGCTCCATTATGTTCCCTAATTAGCTTGTGTTTGTTTTTTTACAACACAAAATAGATTTCCTTACAAATTGCTTACCTGAATTTCAGCATGACGCTACGATCCCAATAAAATACACATCTCTATAAATGTCAGTAAACCATTAAATGGCAATGGCATGTGTAACTTGCATAAAATGCAGGCTACCCTATCAGGATGGTGCAGTTTCATCGCCTTGGTTTGGACTTACTCGAGCATGAAAGGATTTGTTGGGCTCTAGTAAATTAGCAGCATTTCTCTTGCCTTTCAAGGGCCATTTCCTCCATCCATGCACATAGATATGATTCCCATTCTCTGAGATGTAAGTTGCTGTTACCTTTTTAGAGGAACTCCAACTTAAAATGGTGATATGCAAATTTGGACATATATTGAATACATTGTGGAACTGAAATACTGTATATCATTTTTCAGGTGTAATTTACCTTGACCTCAGCAAACATTGGTTTGCATTTTATTTTGTTATTTTCTTACATTGGCCTCAAAACAGTATTGCTTCCTGTTTGATTTTGTTGCTTGTTGCTTCCTGTTTGATTTTGTAGCTTACATAGCTTGTGTACAGTTGATATGCAAATTATGCACTGTGGTGAAATGTGACATTCTGCTCCAACAATATGCAAATTAATTCACTACATTGATAAATGGTTGAGAAGTAAATTTGCAACAACTTGTGAAGGACATACTTCCGTACTTATTTCAAACCCGAATATGGCAGGGTTTGAGACACATTGCCTCTGGCAAAGGCTTAGTAGGCAGGCTTTATTCCTGAAACAAGGACTTGATAATAGAAAAGCCCAGAGAAAGCATAATGAAGGATTTAACAGTGTCTGTTGAAGATTGAGTGCATTGTCTTCCCTCCTCCAGCTTGGCACCGTAGTTTACTACAATTCATCCCAGAGAAGCAAAGGTCAGGATAAGTATTCAACACCAACAGTCAAAGGAATTCTAAAGTTGAGTATTGCAGCTTTGCATGTTTTCTGGTGGTGCCTGATAACCTAAATATATCAATACCGCAAGGGTATATTATGTCCACCAGTGGCCGCAAAGCAAAACTACAATTCTGCTCTCTTTTTCCTGCTTGGGCCTGTTTAGTATACTGTAGTCCTCGTTATTCTAAACAGCCTATCCTTAACTTCTGGGGTTTCACTGACATGTTAGACTTACTCCACCATGGCTATGGACCACATTATGATTGTCAACGCATCATGCAATGAGGAATGTAATGATCATGAATGCAGAAGTGACTTGTTCATTTGTGTTAAACTTGTTTGAAGACAATCATATCCAGACAGGAAAAAGATTGAGATTCCCAGGCGAGCAGAGGGAGCATCATAATTAAGCATACGTGAAATAAAATAAAGAAGTAGGCGAAAGGAATGGAAATTAAGTTCAGGTCATGAAATGTTAATTATTATTTGTGGGGTGCTGTGGTTTTAAATGTGTAAATAATATACCTCTATTGACTTATTTGAAAGTGTAGGTATGTAAGGATAAGTCAAATGGAATTAATTTACACAGTTTATCACAGGTTGTGATTTGTTGGTCAGTAAATAGAAATGTGTTTACGGTCCTCCTGCACATGGCCTTTTCTATTCCGATCTTAAACAAAGAATGGCAAATGTGCAGACATACACTGTCACACCCTGGTCAAAGTATTTTGTGTTTATCTTTATTTATTTGGTCAGGCCAGGGTGTGGCATGGGTTTTTGTATGTGGTGTGTTTGTATGGGGATTGTAGCTAGTGGGGTGTTCTAGCTAAGTCTATGGCTGTCTGAAGTGGTTCTCAATCAGAGGCAGGTGTTTATCGTTGTCTCTGATTGGGAACCATATTTAGGCAGCCATATTCTTTGAGTTTGTCGTGGGTGATTGTCCTTAGTGTCCTGATGTCATTGTTCTGTGTTAGGTTACACAAGTATAGGCTGTTTCGGTTTTTGTTAAGTTTATTGTTTTGATAGTGTTTGTGTTTAGTGTGTTACTTCATTAAACATGGATTGCAATAGACACGCCGCATTTTGGTCCGACTCTCCTTCTCACCAAGAATACCGTTACATACACACACACAAAGTATTCACCCCCTTGGATTTCTTCACATTTGGAACCGACTGTAACTGAGTCTTCTTGGGTAAGTCTCTAAGAGCTTTACACACCTGGATTGTGCAATATTTACCTTAAATGTTTTTTTTTTATTCAAGCCCTGTTAATTAAGGTGGGGGTCATGGCTAGAAAGCAATTATCAAGTCTTGCCATAGATTTTCAAGCAAATTTATGTCAGAACTTTAACTTGGCAATTCAGGAACATTCACTCTCTTCTTTGTAATCAACACTATAGATTTGGCCTTTTGTTGCAGGTTATTGTCCTGCTGAAAGGTGAATTCCTCTCTGTGTCTGGTGTAAAGCAGACCGAGGAAGGTTTTCTTCTAGGATGTTTCCTATGCTTACTGTAGCTCCATTCCGTTTATTTTTATCCTGGAAAAACTCCCCAGTATTTATTCAAACCATGATGCAGCCACCACCATGCTTGAAAATAAGGAAGCAGTTTACTCAGTGATGTGTTGGATTGGCCCAAATATAGTGCTTTGCATTTAGGCCAAAAAGTGTATTCCTTTGTGTTTTCTTGCAGTTTAACTTCAGTGCCTTGTTGCATACAGGATGCATGTTTTGGAATAATTTTATTCTGTATATTTTATTGTAATGTATGCCATTATTGTGGAGTAACTACAATGTTGTTGTTCCAACCTCAGTTTTCTCCCATCACAGCCATTTAATTCTGTAGCTGTTTTAAAATCACCATTGGCCTCATGGCAACATACTGTACCTGAGCAGTTTCCTTCCTGTTCTGCAGCTCAGTTCAGAAGGACAACTGTATCTTTGTTGTGTCTGGGTGGTTTAATACATCATCCACAGCATCATTTTTTAACTTGACCATGCATGAAGAGATATTCAATGTCTGATTTGTTATTGTTACAAATCTACTACTCTGCCCTTTATGACTTTCGAAAAGCCACCTGTTCTTTGTAGTAGAATCTTTGCTTGAGGGACCTTACAAATGTTTATGTATGGGGGACAGAGTTAACGGTAGTCTTTCAAAAATAATGTAAATCCCTATTATTTCACACAGTGAGCCCAAGTAGCCTTCAGCATGTGCTTTGTTACATTTTACATTTACATTACATTTTACTCCTGAACTAATTTAGGCTTCCCTAAACAAAGGTGTTGAATATTTACGCAACGACTATATTTTAGTACTTTTATTTTATTACATTTGTAAACATTTGTAGAAATTTCATTTCACTTTGACATTATTGAGCATTTTGTGTAGATCAATTCAATCCATTTCAATCCCACTTTCTAACGCAAAAACATTTGACAAAATCCAAGGGGGTGAATACTTATGATAACCACTGTACTGTACATAAGACCTGTGAGATAATAAATGTACTAGCCATATGCAAGGGCTCTTCCCACCAGTTCTACTTTGCCCTTAGTGCCTGACAATTCTGTAAACTCCCCTCCCCCTGCATTTATGACATGATAAATATGTTACCTGCAACACACTTTGTCGCTAGTAATGGATACATTGAATCCAATCACGTTGTGTAGCATCAATAAATTGCTTTTCATTCTTCAAACTGCCATTATGCCTTGGAGTAGGGCGCAGATGGTGCCTTAGTGTGATGAGTAAAGACGGTGAACTTTTCCTCGGCTCATTTTGCAGCGTGAGGATTTGATCGACATATCACTCATTTTTCATTATGCAGCCCTCAATGCGGGTGGTTGAAGCCTCACAAACACTGTTTCTAATGGAATCTATTTTGAGCATGCCTCCCCATATAGGGCAAATTGATGCTTTTATGAAATTGTTATATAGTGACTCTGTCACTGACAAATGCGGAGTCAATGCAGGTGAAGCACATCTGCTAATTGTTTTATCCCTGTTAATTGTCCTCGTTATGTCCCAGGCAAGATGATTACGTTCTAAAAACATGTTGGTAGTGGCTGGCTGATATGAAAAGTTAGTGCAAAGTAACTCGACATTCATTACAACTAAAATATTGGAATATGTAGAGTAGCTGTAGGATAATGTGCTATCCTATAACAGTTGTGCTGTTATGGCAGTATACATATTTGTTTATTATGTCACATAAGTTAGCCAATGTCCAGTACACCTTAACTGTGGACTTCTCAGAAATCACTGCTGAAAAGAAAACAACAACAAACTTCAAATAGAATCCACAATCTCATCATTATGTCCAAAGCATGCTAGTCACATCAATTCCAAGGATAGGCCTGCTCCAAATGTTAGAAAGATTCATTTAATTAGATTGTGCCTTTGGATGTATTCCTGCACATATTTCTACTTTTGAGTAGCCATGTGAAGGTAAAAACATTCAACAAATGTCTTGATTCATATTTTTTATGTACCACTACCTTTGATACAGAGCTGTGTGCTGGATATGTTTATTATGTGGTTACATGACTGTAACTGATGCCCATATGAATACAGAGATCATGGCTCTCTGCAGAAATATTAAAATGTCCGTCTGCATTATCATCTCCCTGTGCAAATCAGAAATCATTTCCTCCTGGAGATACAACACCTTCCTTCTCCTGTGATCTCTGTATGCACGTCAACATGTGGACCATCAAAATAGGATATTCAAAATGTATTTTATTTAGTGCTTAGATGTATATGCTGCCTTCCTCTCTAACTATCGTGGACCTGTATGAGATAATGTCGTATCCTATAACATATTTATGTTGCATTGGTTAATACAATGTATTCCTTGCAGCACTGCCACCTTTGCCACCCAATTTCACTAAAGCCAGAAGAACTTGGGAATTGAAGAAAACAATTTGTTATGGTCAAATAGTTACTGAGCAAGGGCATGAGTCAGGACGGATGTTTACAAAACCACAGCATTTTCAGACATCCACTGAATCATTCAATACCAATTGCTACCAAATGGAGGCAGTGATAGACATGTGTGACCATCTATTATTCAACCCATCTGGACAACAATACAGGCCTTGTTGTCAAAGAACACAACTAATGGAGTCAGAATGAATGATAATCCAAAGGATTTTGAAAACAACAGAAGTTGTAACCTAAGGTATTTCAGAGTATAGAATTCTCTCCACATGCATTGGAGAGTTTGTAATTAGCAAGCAATTTACTTGACATTCCCCACTAGCAATGCAGAGCATGGTTGTGTTCCAGGCAGCCTTAATCCATTATCTGTTTCACAATCAGACACCCAAGCCATTGGTCCACCACACAGATACAGGACTAGTGGGCTCTCAGCAATTGGCATTCAAGGAGCAAAGCTCAATGCAGAGATGGTTTTGACATATGACTCAGATCAGATGAATTTAGCCTCTGTGGTTTAAGCATTTCACTGTTAGTCTACACCTGTTGTTTCCGAAGTGTGTGACAAATAATATCTGATTTAATGTGGAAATATTATTGAATTGAATTTATTTGGGTGAAAGACATACAACAAAATGCACAATGTGGATACAGAATAGCACTTAAAAGTATGAATTATTAAAACACTTGTTTACAAAGTGGTCCTCGGTGGTAAAAACAAATAGCATAATGATTTAAAGGCAAGAAAATGACAAACAACCACATTATATTCATTTATATTGACATCCTATAAAGTGTCACTATACATTTCACATTTCCCTAACCTGCATGTAAAGAAAAACTTGCTCCTCGCAGTACTGTTTACATAACACTAGCTCTGGTATTGTAACTTTGCTGATTATGGCCCATGTCAATGTGGTTTTTCATTCAACCTGTACAATGCTTACTTATGGGCCCTTCCCAACTATACAGAAAACAATAAAAAAATATAATATAATGTGTAAAACAAGGAATAAATACACAATGAGCAATGATAGCTTGGCTATATACATGGAGTACCACAACAGAGTCCATGTGAAATGTAAGTACTGTAGATACAGTATGTACATATAGGTAGGGGTAAAGTGACTAGGCAACAGGATAGATAATAGACTGTAGCAGCATGTGTGATGAGTGTGGAAGTGTGTGTGTGTGTCGAATGTGTCACCCAATTTGACTAAAGCCAGAAGTTGAGGAAAACAATGTTATTGTGAAATAGTGACTGACCAAGAGCATGAGACATGAAGGATTATCTACAATTTACAGTACCAGTCAAAAGTTTGGACACACGTACTCATTCCAAGGTTTTTCTTTAATTTGACTATTTTTTACATCGTTGAATAATAGTGAAGACATCAAAACTATGAAATAACACATATGGAATCATGTAGTAACCCAAAAAACATATTTTAGATTCTTCGAAGTAGCCACCCTTTGCCTTGGTGACAGCTTTGCACACTCTTGGCGTTCTCTCAACCATGCAGCACTCCATCACTCTCCTTCTTGGTCAAATAGCCCTTACACAACCTGGAGGTGTGTTGAGTCATTGTCAAGTTGAAAAACAAATGATAGTCCCACTTAGCGCCAACCAGACGGGATGGCATATCACTGCAGAATGCTGTGGTAGTCATGCTTGTTAAGTGTGCCTTGAATTCTAAATAAGTCACCAGCAAAGCATCCCCACACAATCACACATCCTCCTCCATGGTTCACAGTGGTAAACACACATGCAGAGATCATCCATTCACCTAGTCTGCGTCTCACAAAGACACGGCAGTTGGAACCACAAATCTCAAATTTGGACTCATTAGACCAAAGGACAGATTTCCACTGGTCTAATATCCATTGCTCGTGTTTCTTGGCCCAATCAAGTCTCTTCTTTTTATTGGTGTCCTTTAGTAGTGGTTTCTTTGGAGCAATTCGACCATGAAGGCCTGATTCATGCAATCTCCTCTGAACAGTTGATGTTGACATGTTGACATACATTTATTTGGGCTGCAATCTGAGATGCAGTTAACTCTAATGAACTTATCCTCTGCAGAAGAGGTAACTCTGGGTCTTCTTTCCCTGTGTTGGTCCTCATAGCGCTTCATGGTTTTTGTGACTGCATTTGAATAAACTTTCAAAGTTCCAAATGGACTGACCTTCAGGTCTTAAATTAATCATGAGCTGTCGTTTCTCTTTGCTTCTTTGAGACGTTATTGTCATAATATGGACTTGGTCTTCTACCAAATAGGTCTATCGTCTTTATACCTCCCCTACCTTGTCAAACACAACTGATTGGCTCAAACGCATTAAGAAGGAAAGAAATTCCACAAATGAACTTTGAACAAGGCACACCTGTTAATTGAAATGCATTCCAGGTGACTACCTCATGAAGCTGGTTGAGAGAATGCCAAGAGTGTGCAAAGCTGTCATCAAGGCAACATATATTTTGATTTGTTTTACACGTTTTTGTTACTACGGGTTCCATATGTTATTTCATAAATGGAACATAAATGCATCAATGCCTTTCTTAAAATCAGTACACAGAAGTATATATTTTTAAACCTGCATATTTAGTTAAAACTTCTTATGGCTGGGGGGCAGTATTGAGTAGCTTGGATGAATAAGGTGCCCAAAGTAAATGGCCTGCTTCTCAGTCGTTAATATATGCATATTATTATTAGTATTGGATAGAAAACACTCTAAAGTTTCTAAAACTGTTTGAATGATGTCTGTGAGTATAACAGAACTCATAAGGCAGGCCTAAACCTCAGGAGAAATCAAAACGTGAAGTGAGAAATCTGAGGTTTGTATGTATTCAACACAGTTCCCATTGAAATCCCCTTGAGATATTAATGAAGTTGCACTTCCTAGGGCTTCCACTAGATGTCTACCGTCTATAGAAATTTGAATGAGGCTTCTACTGTGTTGTGGGACTGAATGACAGCAGAATGAATCAGGTGTCTGGCAGTCAGCTATTTCCTGGTCATGCGCATTTCACATGATAGCGACCTGCGTTCCATGGCTCCTCAAGACACAAAGGAATAATCCGGTTGGAACTTTATTGAAGATTAATGATTGATTCTGTACTTAGTTTGAAATGGTTCCTCAACCTGTAATATAACTTTTTGAAGTTTTTGTCCGACGTAACCCTGACCAGAACGAGCGTTTGGATATGTATACCAAATGCGCTAACAAAAGTAGCTAATTGGACATAAATAACGGACATTATCGAACAAATCAAGCATTTATTGTGGACCTGGGATTCCTGGGAGTGCATTCCGATGAAGATCATCAAAGGTAAGGGAATATTTAGCATGTAATTTATGGTTTATGTTGATTACAACATGGCGGCTAATTTGACCTGATTGTTCTGAGCGCCATCTCAGATGATTGTATGGTTTGCTTTTTCCGTACGTTTAAAAAAAAATCTGACACAGCGGTTGCATTAAGGACAAGTATATCTATAATTCCATGTGTATAACTTATATTATCATCTACATTTATGATGAGTATTTCTGTTGAATCGATGTGGCTATGCAAAATCACTGGATGTTTTTGGAACTAGTGAATGTAACGTGCCAATGTAAACTTTATCAAACAAAACACACATGTATTGTGTAACATGAAGTCCTATGAGTGTCATCTGATGAAGATCATAAAAGGTTAGTGATTAATTTTATCTATATTTCTGCTTTTTGTGACTCCTCTCTTTGGCTGGAAAAATGGCTGTGTGTTTTTGTGACTTGGCTCTAACCTAACATAATCATATGTTGTGCTTTAGCTGTAAAGCATTATCTTTCATTTGCTGTATTGGACTTGTTCATGTGTGAAAGTTACATATTTCGACAAAATATTTTTGAATATCTCGCACTGCCTTTTCAGCGGAATGTTGTCGAGGGGATCCGCGCTAGAAAGTTTGAGGTTGTTAAGGTTATTCAAGCACCCAAGAAACAGCATCAAACTGAGCACTTACCTGGAAAGAGAACAATGTATTTACTGCCTTTCAATATTGTTCTTGTTTCAGAAATCTTTCTAATTATTTTTAAAGTGTACTGAATGGATATTGTGTTGTAATTGATGTTCTAAAGTCTCCAATCAATTTGACGTTATTAGCTGTAACCTAGATCCACTGTTTGTGCTGGCTAATATTAGTTAATCTTGGGCCACATTAGCAAGCTATTAGCATGTAATCAACTATTCTGGTAGAAATTCTCATGTTTTTGATGTATCACGCACACTAATGTAAAGTTGTGTAAAAGTGTATTGTTTGTGGAATGCATTGTTCATCTTGTAAGAGCATTTTTGTTTGTTTCTCCATTAGCTCTTACGGTGTGTTTATGGAAATGGTACCACATTAAACTTTCATGAACCATCAGTTTGAGTTGATCATTCATTCAGCTGGGGATGCTACAGTAAGAACTACCCTCTGTAGCGCCTTGCGGTCAGATGCCGAGCAGTTGCCATACCATGCAGTGATGCAGCCAGTCAAGATGCTCTCAATGGTGCAGCTGTATAACTTTGTGAGGATCTGAGGACCTATTCTATGTCTTTTCAGCATCCTGAGGGGGAAGAGGCGTTGTCATGCCCTCCTCATGACTATGTTGGTGTGTTTGGACCATGATAGGTCCTTAGCGATCTGCACACCGAGGAACTTGAAACTCTCGAGCCGTTCCACTACAGCCCTCCGTTTCCTGTAGTTCACAATAACCTCCTTTCTCTTGCCCGCGTTATGAAGAGGTTGTTGTCCTGGTACCACACTGCCAGGTCTCTGACCTCCTCCCGATAGGCTGTCTAATTGTCATTGGTGATCAGCGTGATTACTCACTTAGTAAAGACATGAATGGGACACTCCCGTGATTTTTTTAAGAGGGGGTGGAGAAAAGTTGAATTCAGGGCTATTTAACAGATCTCTGCTCTCCTTATTGGGGTGACAGGTAGCCTAGTGGTGAGAGCATTGGGCCAGTACCCGAAAGGTTGCTAGGTCAAATCCCCGAGCTGATATTTAAAAATCTGTCGTTCTGCCCCTGAACAATGCATCTTAACCCACTGTTCCTAGGCTGTCATTTTAAATCAGAATTTGTTCATAACTGACTTGCCTAGTTAAATAAAAGGTTAAAAAATAAATGCACTGTTAAAAGAATGAATGCATGCTGAAGTTGGGTACTCTCCCTAATCTACATACATGTTTGGTGAGTGGATGGAATTTTACATGGCCATTTACGCAGCACAGGCACTTGTGTTACATCACACAGCACTTGTGCTAACCAGAGCTTGCATGTTCTCTGGCAGTCAGGGCCACAGAGTGAAGAGTATAGAGCAGGTGCTGCTATTAAAATGCTGCCCGTCTCCATATCCTCTGGCTATGGTGGTGCCACAGTCCGCCTGTTCAAGTGCAGCAGGTGCTGTTTCACAGGTCTCCCACAGAGGTCCCTGCCACTAATGGGATATATGACCAGAATCCAAACACGGGGGTAAGGCAGCAAGGCAGCAGAGGAGTCTTTCACTGTTGCCTGCCTATAAAGAGTTTTTAAACACGGCCCAGGCTTAAGATGTGCGACAAGGCGAGCTACGGGGGAAAGTTGAGTGCTTGCCCCATGTGAACATGTTACCAAGTGATAGAGGTCCTTATTCATCAGATCAAACTAAGGGAGTCTGGGAAAGATGGGAAATAATGACAAGGATGGCTGAAAAAGAGAACGTGTGGTCATTGCATTTGACAGCCCTGGGAAGACTGAATCCACTCTCCTACTGGCTGATGTGCAGAAAATATCATTATCCCACTCTGTAATATAATTATGTTGCCTCCAATGAATATATGCATATAAATTGCTCTCATGAGGGTCCGTTGGCTGCGAGGTTGAATAAATACCCACTAAATTGTCTATTAGAGTGGGTATTACTCTGATGCCACAAATACATCTAACTTTTATACGGACTAAAAAGGTTTGTTGTTGTAAAGTTAAGACAGCTTTCATTGTCATTGCTCAAATGTTGTTCAAATGTGCCTCTTCAACAGTTGATTGTATTCTGAAGGTCTTTGAAAATCTTTAATTTCGCCTCTAAGCCTAAATATATTTTTTCATTAGAAGTATTATGATACGACAACTCTGACATAGCCTACACAGCAGGGGTCATCAATTAGATTCAGTGGCGGGCCAACATTTTTCTGGAGCGGATGGTCACAGGCCAGGGAACATAATTACAAATAATTTGCCGAATGTAAATTGACCGCAATAAACCCAAACAGATATATTGTTTGAATAAAACATAATCATTTTAAACCTTGATTACATTTCTATACCATACCGGACCTCCCCGTCGCGGCCGGTTACGACAGAGCCTGGGCGCGAACCCAGAGTCTCTGATGGCACAGCGCCACCCGGGAGGCCCTGGCACTGTGTTCTTGGGGACCTTCAATGCTGCAGAAATGTTTTGGTACCCTTCCCCATTTCTGTTTCTCGACAGAATCTAAGGACAATTACTTCAACCTCATGGCTTGGTTTTTGCTCAGACGTGCGCTGTGAACTGTGGGACCATATATAGACGGTGTGTGCCTTTCCAAATCATGTCCAATCAATTGAATTTACCACAGGAGGACTCCAATCAAGTTGTGGAAACAGGATGCACCTGAATTCAATTCCGAGTCACATTGCAAACGGTCGGAATACTTATGTAAATAACTTATTTCTGTTTTTTATTTGTAGTACATTTAAAACAAATTCTAAACCTGTTTTCACTCATTATCTGGTATTGTGTGTAGATTGCTGAGGATTTGTATTCATCCAATCCATTTTAGAATCAGGCTGTCACTTAACAAATTGTGGAAAACCTCATACATTCCGAAGTCACTGTAGCTGTGCAGTGACGCTCCCCATCCAACCTGACAGAGCTTGAAAAGAATGGGAGAAACTCCCCAAATACAGGTGTGCCAAGCTTGTAGCGTCATATCCAAGCTGACTGGCGGCTCTGGCAGCTCCTGGCTGACTGGCGGCTCTGGCAGCTCAGGACAGACGGGCGACTCTGGCAGCTCAGGACAGACGGGACACTCTGGCAGCTCAGGACAGACGGGACACTCTGGCAGCTCAGGACAGACGGGACACTCTGGCAGCTCAGGACAGACGGGACACTCTGGCAGCTCAGGACAGACGGGACACTCTGGCAGCTCAGGACAGACGGGACACTCTGGCAGCTCAGGACAGACGGGACACTCTGGCAGCGCTGGGCAGAAGGAAGACTCTGACAGCGCTGAGCAGGAAGGGAGCACGTGTAGGAAGGAGACAAAGAGACAGCCTGGTGCGGCGGGCTGCCACCGGAGGGCTGGTGCGTGGAGGTGGCACCAGATAGACCGGACCGTGAAGGCGCACTGGAGCTCTCGAGCACCAAGCCTGCCCAACCTTACCTGGTTGAATGCTCCCCGTAGCCAGGCCAGTGCGGCGAACCGGGGACACCATGCGTAAGACTGGTGCCATGTACTCCGGCCCGAGGAGACGCACTGGAGACCAGATGCGCTGAGCCGGCTTCATGGCACCTGGCTCGATGCCCACTCTAGCCCGGCCGATACGTGGCGCTGCTATGTATCGCACCGGGCTATGCCTGCGCACCGAGGACACCGTGCGCCTCACGGCATAACACGGTGCCTGCCTGGTCCCTCTCTCTCCACGGTAAGCACGGGGAGTTGGCGCAGGTCTCCTACCTGACTTCGCCACACTCCCTGTGTGCCCCCCCAATATTTTTGGGGGCTGCCTCTCGGGCTTCCAGCCGCGCTGCCGTTCTGCCTCCTCATACCGCCACCTCTCAGCTTTCGCTGCCTCCAGCTCTGCCTAGGGGCGGCGATATTCCCCAGCCTGTGCCCAGGGTTCTTTGCCGTCCAGGATCTCCTCCCATGTCCAGGAGTCCTGAGATCGCTGCTGCTGCTGCTGCCCGTTACCACACTGCTTGGTCCTTTGGTGGTGGGTGATTCTGTAACGTTCGTCGTCTTCCTCTGAGGAGTAAGAGAGGTCAGACCAATTTGCAGCGTGGTAAGTGCCCATTTAATAAGACAAACTGAACACTACAGAAATACAAGATAACAAAGTGACACAAACAAAACGGTCCCGTGTGGTAACAAACACTAACACGGAAAATAATCACCAACAACTCAAAAGTGAAACCAGGCTACCTAAATATGGTTCTCAATCAGGGACAACGATAAACAGCTGCCTCTGATTGAGGACCATACCAGGCCAAACACAGAAATCCCAAAACATAGAAAAGGGAACATAGACAACCCACCCAATTCATGCCCTGACCATACTCAAACAAAGACATAGTAAAAGACATAGTAAAATAACTAAGGTCAGAACGTGGCAAGAGTAAGGCTGTAACGTTACAAAATGTGAAAAAAGTCAAGGGGTCAGAATACTTTCCGAATGCACTGTACATTATTATTAATTTCAATATGATTACTATGGAGAGAGCACAATAGATCATAATTTGAGATCAAAAGGATACTGGCAGGTTCCATTATCATTCTCAGAAATTCCAAACCTAGGGCAAGAGCACACAGCTCAGGCTGTGAGTGTGGTGCTATAGTATAATTTAGTTATGGATACATTTTTGGTCAGGGATGTCAACAATACAGTATCAGACATCCATATCAGTGACATTTCAAACATACCATGAAACTTTCTCCAACCTACAAGGGTGTATTCTGTTTTGCTTTTAGCTCTGAAGTAACCAATTAGACGTCTTGCGTCTTGTGTCTTGCTCTATTTGAAGTAGCTTTTGTACGGAAGAAAATAATGCAATCCGCCCTCTGGCCAAGGGCGGACTGGAAATCTGGCATTTCGGGAAAATTGACCTTGCAATCATCATTGATTCAATTATCAACATTTTCAGGAGCAAGGATGAACATAGCAACAATAACAAAAAAATGAATAATTCAACACATAATCAAATATGCTGCAAAGCCCAGACATTTGGATTCACTTTATTCTCCTCTGTAATTAACCATCGATATCACACAATGAACGGCGACTTTGTGCTATATCTGCATGTGGTGCCAGCGGTAACACTCAGGAAATTAAGTTGGCCTGGAAAAGGGATAGAATTACAGTATCTGCCTTATCTACTGCATGTATGTACTCAAGATTGGACCCAGTGAAATACCAATTGAATTCTCACATTGTCCTGTGCATTAATGCGATAGTGATTGCTCTCGCAGCGCATACAGAATGCAATGCAATGTCATATTTCCTCAGTCTATGCATTTCAATGGACTTTTCGGGGCACCAGCTTGAGCCAGATGAAGACTGCATTGGTTTCTGTGGATATTGCTCCATATTAAAGGATGGCACAACTGCAGCCCACGGTCTGACATTAATTGGAGCTGCCAGCAAAGCCTCTCACGAACTCACCTGAACTCTGGGTTTTGAATTCATGGCTAAATCTCAAACCGAACACTTGGCCCCTAAGCCCTGTATCTAGTTGCCATTTGCTTATGTGTTTAATATTGATCACTCAAGTCTGTTTTAGGCAAAATAAGAATTGAGATGATGTGCACTCGATGTCCCAACTGCCATTTGTCAATATTCCAAAATTCAAAATTAATTTGCAAGCATTGCGTCCCTCTCAAGACCTATCTTGTAGCATGACTCTCTATGAAACTCCGGCACACAGGCAGACACTACAGTACGAGTAAAACGTTTGGACACACCTACTCATTCCAGGGTTTTTCTTTATTTTTACTATTTTCTACATTGTACAATAATAGTGAAGACATCAAAACTATGAAATAACACATATGGAATCATGTAGTAAAACAAATCAATATGTTTTTGATTTTATATTCTTCAATGCAGCCACCCTTTGCCTTGATGACAGCTTTGCACACTCTTGGCATTCTCTCAACCAGCTTCATGAGGTAGTCATCTTGACTTTTGACTGGTACTGTATACTCCGATAGACAGTGAGAAAGTTGTAAAAACAAAAAGACATCTCTCTACTCCTTCACAAATCTTGTACAAGTATATTGGTCGCCAGTGATTTAATCCGCTGATTTAGCTTGCTGTACTTCAGCATGTTTCCAAAGCACCAATCGCTACATTGTTACGTTGGGTCAGCTAAATGCACAGCGCAGCAGCAGACTCGATACTGTACTGACTCAGGGAAGAGCAGGCTGTTTGCTGCTTCATTAGAACGTGTTCCTTGTGATAAAATAAGCACAAGATATGCACATGATTCATTTTCAAGGGACAAGCAACATATTTGGAAATTGTCTGAGTTTTTAGTTGGGTGCCAATAGTTATCACAACACAAAATAAAAACAATGACTGACTGGTAATCCACATTAAGATGATGTAAACATGAGTAGGACTAAAACCAAAGGCAAATGGCTTCAGTTAGTTCATGTTCATGAATTATAATAGTTCACATTTCCTGTTTCTGCAAGATAATTTTCCTGCTGTGAGAAACTGGAGAGGATTGTGTTTGAGTGTTATGAGGTGGATATGATATTTAATTGGAAATGAAGAATGTATTTGAAATTGATAATGGAGATCTAAGATCATATTCATGGTCTAATAAATGCTATGCGTCTTTTAATTTAACAATACATTTGAATTATTGTGGGAAATAGGTGGTAGATTAAGCCCTGTCTTTGTGCTTTTCTCTTTATAAATTCAGACAAAGGGAACACAGTTTGGTGTCACTATTCATATGTCATAACCAACAGGGTTGGGTAGGTTACTTTCTAAATGTATTCCATTACATTTACTAGTTATCTTTACAAATTCAGTAACGTAATTTTGGATTACAAAAACTCAGTAACTTAATCTGATTACTTTCAGTTACAGTTGAAGACGGAAGTTTACAAATACATTTAAACTCAGTTTTTCACAATTCCTGACATTTAATCCTAGTAAAAATTCCCTGTTTTAGGTAAATTAGGATCACCACTTTATTTTAAGAATGTGAAATGTCAGAATAATAGTAAAGAGAATGATACATTTCAACTTCTATTTTTTTCAACACATTCCCAGTGGGTCAGAAATTTACATACACTCAATTAGTATTTGGTAGCATTGCCTTTAAATTGTTTAACTTGGGTCAAACGTTTGAGGTAGCCTTCCACAAGTTTCCCACAATAAGAATTTAGGCCCATTCCTCCTGACAGAGCTGGTGTAACTGAGTCAGGTTTGTAGGCCTCCTTGCTCGCACACGCTTTTTCAGTTCTGCCCACACATTTTCTATAGGATTGAGGTCAGGGCTTTGTGATGGCCACTCCAATACCTTTGTTGTCCTTAAGCCATTTTGCCACAACTTTGAAAGTATGCTTGTGGTCATTGTCCATTTGGAAGACCCATTTGCGACCAAGCGTTAACTTGCTGACTGATGTCTTGAGATGCTGCTTCAATATATCCACATCATTTTCCTACCGCATGATGCCATCTATTTTGTGAAGTGCACCAGTCCCTCCTGCAGCAAAGCACCCCCACAACATGATGCTGCCACCACCGTGCTTCATGGTTGGGATCGTGCTTCACTGCCAAAGAGATCTGCTCCATAGTTAACAGATTTATTTCTCTTAAATAATGAATTTTCAATAAGTGTTACAAAATGTTGAAAGACTGGAGAATGTTATGGGTTTCTATTGGGTAGATGATTGCATGGATCTGTGCAGGCTACTATTTTAAATCATGTGAACTAGAAATGGAAAATTACCAATTGTCATTCTTATGACAACACTGAAATGGCTGGATACCAAAGTTGGAAATTCCATCAGTCTGCATGGCTTTTGTAACCTAGATACGTAAAGAGAGGCGTTTCCAACTACATACAGTATCTTGAGCTCCTCGCCAGAATTGTCCTCAACTGGAAAATAACTCCGCCAAGACAAGGTTCCACCTGGCCGGCTCTTGATGGCTATATTATTGAAAATGATCCATTGCATTCGATTTGCTGACAAGGTTCTCAGACCCTTTGTGCACTGCCAAATTACCTCTTATTGCTCGGTCACATCTACTGCTGGCCAGCCCATCTCACTGTTGCTTGCTCCCCCCAAAATATCAATTTGTCAGTGAGACATGTGCAGTCTTAAAGTGACAGCATATCAAACCTAGTGATGAAACCAGGGAGAGGGTATGAACAGTCCCATTGCAGAAGCACTGTGTTCTAATCATTGCGCCAAGCATTGCATTTCAAATGTCTTCAAACTATATGTGATTGCATTATTTCAGATCGAGCCTCTATAAATTACATAGTGGGATTCTTTGCTTAAATTAGCACTTCCACGATGTGAAGACATTTCACAAAGTTTTATTTAGCTAGCGCTACATTTGCTGATATGCAGCCAGCCATTTGGAATTGATTAGTGGTGCTCTATTTGTAGATGAGACGGTAGGATGTAAAGCTATTGAACTTGAAACTAAAGCACCCCAGTATCTGTGAATGATAACAAGTTGTGAAGTAGTGATCTTGTGATATGCTATAGCTTACATACTAAGTGGATTTGTCCTACAAGGGGTGTGTGACTTGAACTGTAAGTGGTTAGAGCCCTTTTCCCAGTTATCCTCCTAAATTCACCACAGTAGCTCAAAAGGTTCCCAACCTCCCATACTGTGTTATGGTCTTAAATGCAAAAGAGGCCGTTTTTCTCCACTGCCTGTTTGAAATGTCAGTGGTTGACCGTGCCATTAATGCCAGTTTCATTCATCTGTCCAGTCACACATGTAAGATTTTGATATTGACAATTGAATATCCTTAGTACTTAGTTACATTTTGTCCAAAGAAAACTCTCTTATCTAAGCCTATATGGAGATGGTCAAACCCCTAACAACCTGTCACGTTCTGACCTTAGTTCTTTTGTTATGTCTTTGTTTTAGTATGGTCAGGGCGTGAGTTGGGTGGGTTGTCTATGTTCGTTTTTCTATGTTGTGTTTTGAGTTTGGCCTGGTATGGTTCTCAATCAGAGGCAGGTGTCGTTAGTTGTCTCTGATTGAGAATCATACTTCGGTAGCCTTTTTCCACCTGTGTTTCGTGGGTGTTTATTTTCTGTTCTGTGTTTTGTTGCACCGTTCAGGACTGTTCGTTTGTCCTGTATTGGTTTTGTTTCAGTATTCAGTCTTTATTAAATTACAATGAATACTTACCACGCTGCACCTTGGTCCTCTCTTTCTCCCGACGACAACCATTACACAACCCCTAACAACAAACAGCTTGAACATGAACAGAGGCGTTCTCTTCCATAGCTGCTCTGGTCTATCCGCATGCATAGATAGTAATTAATGAATCCAATTATATTCATTTATTTAGAGATACATAATGGAACTATAGGGAACAATTAATTATTTCAGAAGCAGAAGAAAAACTTTAAACATCTTTGCATACAAACTAATGTTGCGCACAGAAGTTATTGGAAAAAAAACATAATGCCTAAATGTTTATAAGAATCATCTTGATGTTGTCAGTTCACAATAGGTACAGTATGGGGCACTTGATGCTATAACAGTGATATGCAATACTATGAAACATGTTATCATTAACGTATCTCTCAACTGTTCATTGTCAGAGGACATAGTGTACCTTCAATTAGCACAGAGACTATAGGCTCTTGTCATACTGTGATACACTTCTGAAGTGTCGGCGAGCTGGGACTTCGATCTGTCACTCTCATCATATGGCCACGCCCCCCAACAATGGATTGGGCGCTAAACTTGTCAGAGAAGATCAAGAGAGAAGTATATTTTCTATTAGCTTCTGAATACCGCACATATTTGGCAAAGATATTAGAACTGCCTGTGGTCGTGTGCTTTTATACCAGGTACATGGTGATTACATAAGTAATTCCCCTGTAGTTAACCTGGAATAACACCACTGATGTAATGCATTTGTCTTTTGTGGAGGACAATGAAGGTCATAGACTGGTGAATATGGGGTTGGAGAGGAAACTGGGCTGATAATACTGTAATAGTATGTGGCAAGGTTTCTCTGTGGTACTAGGTTATTCTTTAAACCTGGCCTTTGAGGCAGACACATCATATATGAAGACACCACACTGCTCTGACTTTCAAAAATAGTGTATTCTAAACCTCCAGCCCCAGCCATCCTGTACCTGACACTGCAGGGTATTGGAAAGAGAAGAGAGCATCAGTATTTCATCAGGCAGCCATGCACAACAGGATCTGAATTCAGTTAGGGGAAAGCACACTGTCTGTAGACAAGATGACAGCCAGGGAGCACGGCGCTGTGTTTACACTCTGCAAAGGTGAAGAAGTATCCCTTTGAGGTTTTCCCTGAGAGCAAAAAGGTCAAATATACCCTTCACTCTCAAGGAGAAAATGTACTATACTTGAGACATTTTATTAACTCCGTATTTTGATAAGCCTAAAGTACCACACAAACACTGTTCCCTGGATATTGCTGTTGAGTTTAGCTTTTTCAGAAATGATATCTTAACTTCAAAGTTTGCATTTTCACATTTTAAGTAAGAAGACGCACTCTTAAACAAAGGCATTTGTGAATAAATTAAAACTGACTAAACGGGTATGTGACGTATATGTATGAGTTATTTAAAACCAAAATCTGGCATTCAACTCTATTTTCCAGAGTGTACAGTAATACCGCAACGTGCCTCCAGTCTTCTATTGCGACATCTGGAAAGTATAAACTCCTGGGGTGCATGCCTCAGTGGAGAGCCTTCTAAATACTTCCTAATGTGCGTATGAGACATATGTCAGAAGCGCGTGATAGGAATGTGTCGAAGAATCCCACAGCCGTGTCATACTGTGCCGAAACACTTCAGACAGACACAGAGAGCTGTGACTCCATCTTTCCATGGATGGATAACCAAGCCATGGAAACGACATGATACCAACGTATACGCTCACTCCTTCAGCCTTTTGCATCCCCTTACTGCTATGCCACGTTGTACTGTATTTCTCCTCCTGTACATTGATAAGCAGAGATGGAGAAGGTTGGAAACAGGAAAATTCTCCAACCAGATGCTGTGTGTGTTTGTGGCCAGTGGGGAGCAGTCTTCCCTCTGTACTGTAACATTGTGGAACATACTGTTTTTCCTTCACTGAAGTGGATCCTTTCAGTGTTTCCATGTACCATCATCACTTTCAGAGATGTCTTGTCTGTTCTGTCAGCAGTTTAATTGACTGACTCGGGCACACCCACCGACATCCAAGAGAATTGAATCTGAAGAATAGCTACTGTAAACCAGTCACTCATGTAGTGTTAATGTGTCTTTGCCAATTCTCAAACCATTTCCATGCATGGACAAGTAGTCAGCTACTACATGTACTGCATGTAACCGCATTTTATAAGTAAAAAGTGAAGTGCCGATTAAGACTAATGTTTAAAGTGATAGACTCCCTGGCAGTGCACTTCAACCTTTCAATTTAAAGGAACTTGATCCATGAGCGAGGCAGTCTGGTCTGGGCAAAGTAATGATCCAACTGGATTCGTCTGCCACAATTCCTTGTCTCACTAAATGTACCGTAACAGCTATGTGAACATTATAGCATATCTGATGACTGATCTTGTTTCACCTGTCTTTGTGATTGTCTCCACCCCCCTACAGGTGTCACCCATCTTCCCCTGTGTATTTATACCTGTGTTCTTGGTTTGTCTGTTTGTTTTATTCATTCAGATCTACCACCGTTTTCCCCTTGCTCCTGTCCTGTCTATAGTGCGTGTTTTCCCGGTTTTGACCTTTCTGCGTGCCCTGACTCTAGCCTGCCTCCAATCCTGTACCTTTGTCCCACTCTGGATTAACGACCACTGCCTGACCTGACCATGAGCCTGCCTGCCGTCCTGTACCTTTGCCTGTCCATGTTTGATTTAATAAACTTTTGTTACTTCGACATTGTCTGCACCTGGGTCTTACCTTCAAACCTGCCAGATCGAAGGGATACGATACATCCTAGCTAACTTGAAGGAAACCCCCAGTGTGTCTGTTCTGTTTCACAGTGGACATTCCCCCATTGTGAGGCATCAAATCCTTAGATTTGCAATATGGTGGTGAGCAGTGGTGGAAAAAGTACCCAATTGCCACACTTGAGTAAGAGTAAAGATACCTTAAATGAAAATGACTAAATTAAAAGTGAATGTCACCCAGTAAAATAATCTCCTGTGCAGCAGGTAGCCTAGTGGTTAGAGTGTTGGGCCAGTAACTGAAAGGTTTCTAGATCAAGTACCTGAGCTGACAAGATAAAAACCTGTCATTCTGCCCCTTAGCAAGGCAGTTAACCCACTGTTCCTAGGCTGTCATTGTAAATAAGAATTTGTTCTTAACTGACTTGCCTAGTTACATTAAGGTAAAAACATATATACAGTTGAAGTTGAACGTTTACCTTAGCCAAATACATTTAAACTCTGTTTTTCACAATTCCTGACATTTAATCCGAATAATAATTCTCTGTCTTAGGTCAGTTGGGATCACCACTTTATTTTAAGAATGTGAAATGCCAGAATAAGAGTAGAGAATGATTTATTTCAGCTTTTATTTCTTTCATCAAATTCCCAGTGGGTCAGAAGTTTACATACACTCAATTAGTATTTGGTAGCATTGTTTACTGTCACAACTTGTCTTGCGGTCACAACTTGCAGACTTGTTTACGAGTTGCTGTGCGTTTTGTTGCCAACCTGTTTTGCTACCTGACAACTTTACGGTTTTTACTTTTTAATTACCGTTTATATTTTTGGTTTTTTTCCCTCAACTTTTTCACTCCGGACGCTTTATCTGGACATAGTTCGTCAGAACCTCCAACAGCCGAAGCTAAGTAGTAACATTAACATGATGCCTTCTAATTGTCGCTGTACTCATAATATACAGGAGAACGATCGCCTTACGGCGAGGATAGCTGTGCTACAAGCCCAGCTTCAGACGCAATCGTTAGGCAAGGGTAATTTCAGTGTAGGAAAGGATGAAACAGCGTCCCAGCAGCCGCAGTCGCTCATTCAGCCGACAAACTTTCAACCGGTTTTCCCCATTAAGCAGCAAGTTGGAGTCAGAGGCCGAGCCTTCTCTTGTCTCTACTCCTCCCGTTACGGGGTCTGAGACGCCGAAGCTTCCCACCATTAGCTCTGACAATTTGAAAACTCTAGTCATTGGCGACTCCATTACCTGCAGTATTAGACTTAAAACTAATCATCCAGCGATCATACACTGTTTACCAGGGGGCAGGGCTACCGACGTTAAGGCTAATCTGAAGATGGTGCTGGCTAAAGCTAAAACTGGCGAGTGTAGAGAGTATAGAGATATTGTTATCCACGTCGGCACCAACGATGTTAGGATGAAACAGTCAGAGATCACCAAGCGCAACATAGCTTCTGCGTGTAAATCAGCTAGAAAGATGTGTCGGCATCGAGTAATTGTCTCTGGCCCCCTCCCAGTTAGGGGGAGTGATGAGCTCCACAGCAGAGTCTCACAACTCAATCGCTGGTTGAAAACTGTTTTCTGCCCCTCCCAAAATGTAGATAATTGGCCCTCTTTCTGGGACTCACCCACAAACAGGACCAAGCCTGACCTGCTGAGGAGTGACGGACTCCATCCTAGCTGGAGGGGTGCTCTCATCTTATCTACCAACATAGACAGGGCTCTAACTCCTCTAGCTCCACAATGAAATAGGGTGCAGGCCAGGCAGCAGGCTGTTAGCCAGTCTGCCAGCATAGTGGAGTCTGCCACTAGCACAGTCAGGGTAGTCAGCTCAGCTATCACCATTGAGACCGTGTCTGTGCCTCGACCTAGGTTGAGAAAAACTAAACATGGCGTTGTTCGCCAAAACAATCTCACTAGGATAAAGACCTCCATTCCTGTCATTATTGAAAGAGATCTCAAAATAGGGCTACTTAATGTTAGATCCCTTACTTCAAAGGCAATTATAGTCAATGAACTAATCACTGATCATAATCTTGATGTGATTGGCCTGACTGAAACATGGCTTAAGCCTGATGAATTTACTGTGTTAAATGAGGCCTCACCTCCTGGCTACACTAGTAACCATATCACCCGTGCATCCCGCAAAGGCGGAGGTGTTGCTAACATTTACGAAGAAAATGAAAATGACGTTTTCGTCTTTTGAGCTTCTAGTCATGAAATCTATGCAGCCTACTCAATCCCTTTTTATAGCTACTGTTTACAGGCCTCCTGGGCCATATACAGCGTTCCTCATTGAGTTCCCTGAATTCCTATCAGACAATATTCTAATCTTTGGTGACTTTAATATTCACATGGAAAAGTCCACAGACCCACTCCAAAAGGCTTTCGGAGCCATCATCGACTCAGTGGGTTTTGTCCAACATTTCTCTAGACCCACTCACTGTCACAGTCATACTCTGGACCTAGTTTTGTCCCATGGAATAAATGTTGTGGATCTTAATGTTTTTCCTCATAATCCTGGACTATCGGACCACCATTTTATTACGTTTGCAATTGCAACAAATAATCTGCTCAGACCCCAATCAAGGAACATCAAAAGTCGTGCTATAAATTCACAGACAACACAAAGACTCCTTGATGTCCTTCCAGATTCCCTCTGTCTACCCATGGACGCCAGAGGACAAAAATCAGTTAACCACCTAACTGAGGAACTCAATTTAACCTTGCGCAATACCCTAGATGCAGTTGCACCCCTAAAAACTAAAAACATTTCTCATAAGAAACTAGCTCCCTGGTACACAGAAAATACCCGAGCTCTGAAACAAGCTTCCAGAAAATTGGAACGGAAATGGCGCCACACAAAACTGGAAGTCTTCCGACTAGCTTGGAAAGACAGTACTGTGCATTACCGAAGAGCCCTTCCTGCTGCTCCATCATCCTATTTTTCGAACTTAATGGAGGAAAATAAGAACAATCCGAAATTCCTTTTTTGATACTGTCGCAAAGCTAACTAAAAAGCAGCATTCCCCAAGAGAGGATGGCTTTCACTTTAGCAGTGATAAATTCATTAACTTCTTTGAGGAAAAGATCATGATTATTAAAGCCTCTCTTGAAAAAGCCAAACCTTGACCCAGAAAATATAAAAAACTATCGGCCTACAGTGCCTTGCGAAAGTATTCGGCCCCCTTGAACTTTGCGACCTTTTGCCACATTTCAGGCTTCAAACATAAAGATATAAAACTGTATATTTTTGTGAAGAATCAACAACAAGTGGGACACAATCATGAAGTGGAACGACATTTATTGGATATTTCAAACTTTTTTAACAAATCAAAAACTGAAAAATTGGGCGTGCAAAATTATTCAGCCCCTTTACTTTCAGTGCAGCAAACTCTCTCCAGAAGTTCAGTGAGGATCTCTGAATGATCCAATGTTGACCTAAATGACTAATGATGATAAATACAATCCACCTGTGTGTAATCAAGTCTCCGTATAAATGCACCTGCACTGTGATAGTCTCAGAGGTCCGTCAAAAGCGCAGAGAGCATCATGAAGAACAAGGAACACACCAGGCAGGTCCGAGATACTGTTGTGAAGAAGTTTAAAGCCGGATTTGGATACAAAAAGATTTCCCAAGCTTTAAACATCCCAAGGAGCACTGTGCAAGCGATAATATTGAAATGGAAGGAGTATCAGACCACTGCAAATCTACCAAGACCTGGCCGTCCCTCTAAACTTTCAGCTCATACAAGGAGAAGACTGATCAGAGATGCAGCCAAGAGGCCCATGATCACTCTGGATGAACTGCAGAGATCTACAGCTGAGGTGGGAGACTCTGTCCATAGGACAACAATCAGTCGTATATTGCACAAATCTGGCCTTTATGGAAGAGTAGCAAGAAGAGAGCCATTTCTTAAAGATATCCATAAAAAGTGTTGTTTAAAGTTTGCCACAAGCCACCTGGGAGACACACCAAACATGTGGAAGAAGGTGCTCTGGTCAGATGAAACCAAAATTGAACTTTTTGGCAACAATGCAAAACGTTATGTTTGGCGTAAAAGCAACACAGCTGAACACACCATCCCCACTGTCAAACATGGTGGTGGCAGCATCATGGTTTGGGCCTGCTTTTCTTCAGCAGGGACAGGGAAGATGGTTAAAATTGATGGGAAGATGGATGGAGCCAAATACAGGACCATTCTGGAAGAACCTGATGGAGCCTGCAAAAGACCTGAGACTGGGACGGAGATTTGTCTTCCAACAAGACAATGATCCAAAACATAAAGCAAAATCTACAATGGAATGGTTCAAAAATAAACATATCCAGGTGTTAGAATGGCCAAGTCAAAGTCCAGACCTGAATCCAATCGAGAATCTGTGGAAAGAACTGAAAACTGCTGTTCACAAATGCTCTCCATCCAACCTCACTGAGCTCGAGCTGTTTTGCAAGGAGGAATGGGAAAAAATGTCAGTCTCTCGATGTGCAAAACTGATAGAGACATACCCCAAGCGACTTACAGCTGTAATCGCAGCAAAAGGTGGCGCTACAAAGTATTAACGTAGGGGGCTGAATAATTTTGCACGCCCAATTTTTCAGTTTTTGATTTGTTAAAAAAGTTTTAAATATCCACTAAATGTCGTTCCACTTCATGATTGTGTCCCACTTGTTGTTGATTCTTCACAAAAAAATACAGTTTTATATCTTTATGTTTGAAGCCTGAAATGTGGCAAAAGGTCGCAAAGTTCAAGGGGTCCGAATAGTTTCGCAAGGCACTGTATATCGAATCTTCCATTCCTCTAAACATTTTTAGAAAAGGCTGCTGCGCAGCAACTCACTGCCTTCCTGAAGACAATGTATACGAAATGCTTCAGTCTGGTTTTAGACCCCATCATAGCACTGAGACTGCACTTGTGAAGGTGGTAAATTACCTTTTAATGGCATCAGACCGAGGCTCTGCATCTGTCCTCGTGCTCCTAGACCTTAGTGCTGCTTTTGATACCATCGATCACCACATTCTTTTGGAGAGATTGGAAACCCAAATTGGTCTACAAGGACAAGTTCTGGCCAGGTTTAGATCTTATCTGTCGGAAAGATATCAGTTTGTCTCTGTGAATGGTCTGTCCTCTGACAAATCAACTGTAAATTTCGGTGTTCCTCAAGGTTCCGTTTAAGGACCACTATTGTTTTCACTATATATTTTACCTCTTGGGGATGTCATTCGAAAACATATTAACTTTCACTGCTATGCGGATGCCACACAGCTGTACATTTCAATGAAACATGGTGAAGCCCCAAAATTGCCCTCGCTAGAAGCATGTGTTTCCGACATAAGAAAGTGGATGGCTGCAAACTTTCTACTTTTAAACTCGGACAAAACAGAGATGCTTGTTCTAGGTCCCAAGAAACAAAGAGATCTTCTGTTGAATCTGACAATTAATCTTAATGGTTGTACAGTCGTCTCAAATAAAACTGTGAAGGACCTCGGCGTTACTCTGGACCCTGATCTCTCTTTTGAAGAACATATCAAGACCATTTCAAGGACAGCTTTTTTCCATCTACGTAACATTGCAAAAATCAGAAACTTTCTGGCCAAAAATGATGCAGAAAAATTAATCCATGCTTTTGTCACTTCTAGGTTAGACTACTGCAATGCTCTACTTTCCGGCTACCCAGATAAAGCACTAAATAAACTTCAGTTAGTGCTAAATACAGCTGCTAGAATCCTGACTAGAACCAAAAAAATTGATCATATTACTCCAGTGCTAGCCTCCCTACACTGGCTTCCTGTCAAAGCAAGGCCTGATTTCAAGGTTTTACTGCTAACCTACAAAGCATTACATGGGCTTGCTCCTACCCATCTCTCTGATTTGGTCCTGCCGTACATACCTACACGGACGCTACGGTCACAAGACGCAGGCCTCCTAATTGTCCCTAGAATTTCTAAACAAACAGCTGGAGGCAGGGCTTTCTCCTATAGAGCTCCATTTTTATGGAACGGTCTGCCTACCCATGTCAGAGACGCAAACTCGGTCTCAACCTTTAAGTCTTTACTGAAGACTCATCTCTTCAGTGGGTCATATGATTGAGTGTAGTCTGGCCCAGGAGTGGGAAGGTGAACGGAAAGGCTCTGGAGCAACGAACCGCCCTTGCTGTCTCTGCCTGGCCGGTTCCCCTCTTTCCACTGGGATTCTCTGCCTCTAACCCTATTACAGGGGCTGAGTCACTGGCTTACTGGGGCTCTCTCATGCCGTCCCTGGAGGATGTGCATCACCTGAGTGGGTTGAGTCACTGATGTGATCATCCTGTCTGGGTTGGCGCCCCCCCCTTGGGTTGTGCCATGGCGGAGATCTTTGTGGGCTATACTCAGCCTTGTCTCAGGATGGTAAGTTGGTGGTTGAAGATATCCCTCTAGTGGTGTGGGGGCTGTGCTTTGGCAAAGTGGGTGGGGTTATAGGCTTCCTGTTTGGCCCTGTACGGGGGTGTCCTCGGATGGGGCCACGGTGTCTCCTGACCCCTCCTGTCTCAGCCTCCAGTATTTATGCTGGGGGGCTAGGGTCGGGGGGCTAGGGTCAGTTTGTTATATCTGGAGTACTTCTCCTGTCCTATTCGGTGTCCTGTGTGAATTTAAGTGTGCTCCCTCTAATTCTCTCTTTCTCTCTCTCGGAGGACCTGAGCCCTAGGATCATGCCTCAGGACTACCTGACACGATGACTCCTTGCTGTCCCCAGTCCACCTGGCCGTGCTGCTGCTCCAGTTTCAACTGTTCTGCCTTATTATTATTGGACCATGCTGGTCATTTATGAACATTTGAACATCTTGGCCATGTTCTGTTATAATCTCCACCCGGCACAAGCAGAAGAGGACTGGCCACCCCACATAGCCTGGTTCCTCTAGGTTTCTTCCTAGGTTTTGGCCTTTCTAGGGAGTTTTTGCTAGCCACCGTGCTTCTACACCTGCATTGCTTGCTGTTTGGGGTTTTAGGCTGGGTTTCTGTACAGCACTTTGAGATATCAGCTGATGTACGAAGGGCTATATAAATACATTTGATTTGATTTGATCTTTAAATTGTTTAACTTGGGTCAAAGATTTGGGTAGCCTTCCACAAGCTTCCCACAATAAATTGGGTGAATTTTGGGCCATTCCTTCTGACAGAGCTGGTGTAACTGGGTCAGGATTGTAGGCCTCCTTGCTCACACACACTTTTTCAGTTCTGCCCACACATTTTCTATAGGATTGAGGTCCGGGCTTTGTGATGGTCACTCCAATACCTTGACTCTGTTGTCCAAAATCCATTTTGCCACAACTTTGGAAGTACGCTTGCGTTCATTGTCCATTTGGAAGATCCATTTGCAACCAAGCTTTAACTTCCTAACTGATGTCTTGAGATGTTGCTTCAATATATCCACACAATTTCCCCTCATGATGCCATTTATGTCGATATAGGACTCGTTTTACTGTGGATATAGATATTTTCGTACCTGTTTCCTCCAGCATCTTCACAAGGTCCTTAGCTGTTGTTCTGGGATTGATTTGCACTTTTCGCACCAAAGTACGTTCATCTCTAGGAGACAGAACGTGTCTTCTTCATGAGCGGTATGACGGCTTCGTGGTCCCATGGTGTTTATACTTGCGTACTATTGTTTGTACAGGTGAACGTGGTTTCTTTAGGCATTTTGAAATTGCTCACAATGTTGATCCAGACTTGTGGAGGTCTCCAATTTCTTGGCTGATTTTCCCATGATGTCAAGCAAAGAGGCACTGAGTTTGAAGGTGGGCCTTGAAATACATACACAGGTACACCTCCAATTGACTCAACAAATAATAATCTTAAACCTTTGTTTAACCAGGAAGGGCTCATTGAGATTAAAAATACTTTTTTCAAGAGCTTCCTGACCAAGATAGGCAGCACCAAGTCATTAAAAAAATTAGACAAACAACATGAAAAACTGCAAGTAATCTAGTAAAAACCATAGAATTCACAAGAGTAAAACAAAATCAAAAACAGCAAATGAAAAACATTGACAGGTCAGTGAATCAGTCTCAAGATCATTCATACCAATCGGGACAATGCCAATCGGGACAAGTTTTTCCAGTTTAAAAGTATTTTGTTAGGCGTTCCAAGACAATGGCGCAGAGTACATGAAAGCCCTTTTACCAAATTCAGTTCAGACATTTGGAACAGTTAGCAGGATAAAGTCCAGCGAACGAAGAGAGTACCCACCACATTTCTGAACAATAAAAATGCCAAAATAAAGAGGTAGTAAACCCAAAATGGCTTTGTAAATAAAAGTATACCAGTGACTGAGCATATGAGTGACTAGAAGACCAGCCAACCCTGGTACACAAAGTGCAGTGGTGCGTAAGGTTTTGCAGTTCAAAATAAATCTCAAAGTACCATGGTAAAGGGTGTCAATTGATCTCAACCACTGAGCGGAAGCATTCATATATAAAATATCCCCAAAGTCTAGTAAAGGCATAAATGTAGCTGATACCAGCCTCCTGGCTTCAAAAGAAAAAATGATGTCAATTAGCCTATCAGAAGCTTCTAAAGCCATGATATTTTCTGGAATTTTCCAAGCTGTTAAAAGGCACAGTCAACTTAGTGTATGTAAACTTCTGGCCCACTGAAATTGTGACACAGTGAAATAAGTGAAATAATCTGCCTGTAAAGAATTGTTGGGAAAATGACGGTTGTCATGCACAAAGTAGATGTCCTAACCGACTTGTCAAAACTATAGTTTGTTAACAAGAAATTTGTGGAGTGGTTGAAAAACGAGTTTTAATGACTCCAACCGAAGTGTATGTAAACTTCCGACTTCAACTGTATAGATAATAATATGTGCATACCATATGCACCAGGAAGTTGTGCTACAAAAACAGTGAAAAATGAAAATATAATGAATCTGATGTATGAGATGTCTTTGTACAGCCCAATTGCAATATCATTTGGCTATTAGGAAAGTTTTGATCCATTTCATTTTCATAATATTTCTTGATAGCCGTGTTCAAGGTGAGCAAGGTCCTCTGACTGATATTGAGCTCTCCAAACAAATCCAATTATTTAATTTAGAGGGGAGGAAACCACTTTGCTAACTTTCCTCCTCTTTCCTTCCACGTGCGGCTGCATAACGGTGTAATAATCCTATTACATTGCCCTTATTAGTTGACCGGCCATGTGCCTTTTAGAGACCTTTAAAATGGGACCATCTAAGCTTACTATAGGTGGAAAGTGAACATTTTCATTATCTAAAAAATATACCAAAATTCTCATCAATCCACAGAAAGATGGAAAAATACCCAATTTTGCTTGAAATAAATTACATTTAGCAAAATGGTTTGGGTTCCCCAGCTCTCGATTGTCTCACGTAAATGTGTTTACGTGACAATTATCCTGCACACCGAATTTCATATTTATGTACCAGTCAAAAGTTTGGTTGCACCTGCTCATTCAAGGGTTTTTCTTTATTTGTACTATTTTCTACATTGTACAATAGTAGTGAAGACATCACAACTATGCAATAACCCATATGGAATCATGCAGTAGCAAAGTAGCAACCCTTTGCCTTGATGGCAGATTTGCAAACTCTTGGCATTCTCTCAACCAGCTTCATGAGGTAGTCACCTGGAATGCATTTCAATTAACAGATGTGCCTTGTTAAAAGACCAACATCTCAAATATGAAAAGAGAAATGACAGTAAGACATGAAGGTCAGTCATTCCGGAAAATTTAAAGAACTTTGAACGTTTCTTAAAGTGCAGCTTTAAAGTGCAGCTGCAAAAACCATCAAGCGCTATGATGAAACTGGATCTCATGAGGACCGTCACAGGAAAGGAATACCCAGAGTTTCCTCTGCTGCAGAGGACAAGTTCATTAGAGTTAATTGCAACTCAGATTGCAGCCTAAATAAATGCTTCACAGAGTTCAAGTAACAGAAACATCTCAACTTCAACTGTTCAGAGGAGACTGCGTGAATCAGGCCTTCATGGCCAAATTTCTTCAAAGAAACCACTACTAAAGGACAGCAATAATAAGAGACTTGCTTGGGCCAAGAAACACGAGCAATGGACATTAGACAGTGGCAATCTGTCCTTTTAGTCTGATGAGTCCAAATCTGAGATTTTGGGTTCCAACCGCCGTGTCTCTGTGAGACGCAGCGCAGGTGAACGGATGATCTCTACATGTGTGGTTCCCACCGTGAAGCATGGAGGAGGAGGTGTGATCATGTGGGGATGCTTTGCTGGTGACACTGTCAATGATTTACTTAGAATTCAAGGCACACTTAACCAGCATAGCTACCACAGCATTGGCCATCCCATCTGGTTTGCACTTAGTGGGACTATCATTTGTTTTTCAACAGGACAATGACCCAACACACCTCCAGGCTTTGTAAGGGCTATTTGACCAAGAAGGAGAGAGATGGAGTGCTGCGTCAGATGACCTGGCCTCCACAATCACCGAACCTCAATCCAAATTGAGATGGATTGGCATGAGTTGGACCGTAGAGTGAAGCAAAAACAGCCAACAAGTGCTCAGCATACATCAAGACTGTTGGAAAAGTATTCCAGGTGAAACTGGTTGAGAGAATGCCAAGAGTGTGCAAAGCTGTCAAGGCAAAGGGTGGCTACTTTGAAGAATGTCAAATCTAAAATATATTTTAATTTGTTTAACACTTTTTTGGTTGCTACATGGGTGTACTCAGTCTACTGTTGTTCCACTTGTGGTTTCAGGGCCTTTGTTTGAACGTTGGTTGGCTTAAACATAATTTTGCAAAAGAGAGCAACTTCATGAAATGTTATTTCTCACAGGGAGAGAATGTGAATCTGTTGTGTCTTTTTTTCATAATTACATAGTGTGGATAGGCTCTTTAAAATATAATCAAATTGGCAGTGCTGGGTGGTAGTTTCATAGAGAAACTTGTGGTTTACATTCTGTTTACCACAGCACACTTAGTTATAGGAGCAATAAAACTGTTATTCTTTAGACTTGTTGAGTATCTGGAGCATCAGCATTTGTGGGTTTGATTACAGGTTCGACATGGCCAGAAACAAATAACTTTCTTTCTTTCTGAAACTCGTCAGGCTATTCAATGCGAGAAATTGCCAAGAAACTCAAGATCTCGTACGAAGCTGTGTACTAGTTCCTTAACAGAACAGTACCCACAAAACACCAGTCTCCACGTCAACGGTGAAGAGGCGACTCCGGGATGCTGGCCTTCTAGAGTGAGTTGCAAATAAAAAGAAAAGATTAAGATGGCAAAAGAACACAGACACTGAACAGAGGAACTCTGCCTAGAAGGCCAGCATTCCGGAGTCGCCTCTTCACTGTTGACGTTGATACTGGTGTTTTGCTGGTATTATTTAATGAAGCTGACGGTTGAGGACTTGTGAGGCGTCTGTTTAGAAATAATCCAAGGTCTTTCTGAATTTCCTTTTGACTGAACTATTACCACAGACTGTGTGCGGGTTAAAGGTTGACCCAGCGATATGAAACATGCATCTCGAAAGAGATTGAGGAAAGATTCATCTCCAAAAATGTCTAGAGATCTTATCCATGAACGGTCAACCGAGTTCCCAGTTTCAACAGAGTATTTTGAATTTTCTAAAACTTCTAACTTTAATTTCTCCCACTGTTGCTTTTAAATGTAGAACTTTACAATTTCCTAACACACTCATTTGCCCTGAAAACATTGGTAAGGAACGTTTTTTCTTCTTCAGTTCATATGAGTGGTTTCACCACATGACCCTCGAAGAGCACTGCCAATTATACACTAAACAAAAATATAAACGCAACATGTAAAGTGTTGGTCCCAGGTTTCATGATCTGAAATAAAATATCTCAAAAATGTTCCATTCACACAAAAAGCTTATTTCTCTAAAAATTCGCACAAATTTGTTTACATCCCTGTTAGTGAGCATTTCTCTTTTGCGAAGATAATCCATCCACCTGACCGGTGTGGCATATCAGGAAGCTGATCTTTTTCCCCTGTCCTTGTGCTTGTCTCCACCCCCTCCAGGTGTCACCCATCCTCCCCATTATCCCCTGGGTATTTATACCTGTGTTTTCTGTCTGTCTGTTGCCAGATCATCTGGTTTGTTCAAGCTTACCAGCAGTTTGTCTCAGCGCCTGGGTTTCCCTAGTCGCTCTTTTTCCTCATCCTCCTGGTTTTTGACCTGTGCCTGTCCTGACCCTGTACCCGCCCGCCTGTCTCTGAACCTGCCTGCCGTCCTGTACCTTTGCTCCACCTCCGGATTACCAACCTCTGCCTGACCTGAGCCTGCCTGCCGTCCTGTACCTTTGCCGCTACTCTGGATTATCGACTCCTGCCTGCCTTGACATGTCGTTTGCCTGCCCCTGTTGTTGCAATAAACATTGTTACTTCAACAGTCTGCACTTGGGTCTTACCTGAAACCTGATTAAGCTGATTTAAACAGAATTATCATTACACAGGTGCACCTTGTGCTGGGGACAATAAAAGGCCACTAAAATGTGCAGTTTTGTCACACAGCACAATGTGACAGATGCAATTGGCATGCTGACTGCAGGAATGTCCACCAGAACTGTTGCCAGAGAATTTAATGTTATTTTCTCTACCATAAACCGCCCCCCAAAATTGTTTTAGAGAACTTGGCAGTATGTCCAACCGGCCTCACAACCGCAGACCACATGTAACTACGCCATCCCAGGCCCTCCACTTCCATAGATTAGGGTCTAATGAATGTATTTCAATTGACTGATTTCCTTACATTAATTATAACTCAGTTAAATTGTTGAAATTGTTGCATGTTGCATTTTATATTTTTGTTCAGTATACATTTCACCACCCGCTGTTGCTCAGGTGCACATTAACCCTGACAGTCTCCATTGTAGCCAATTCTTAACATTTGAAACATCACATTCGTTCTCGATCTCTGACTTATCTTAATGCGCACCAAAACAACATTTGAAATTCTCAGTAGATCTACATCTGAGTGGGCACAGACACTTAGGCCTAGCAAACGCAGAGCCATGACTCCACGCTGAGAGTTAGGGTGACATTAGTACTTTCCATCAAATTAACTGACCTTTATTAATGGCAGTGTGAATGCTTCCCTACTTACTTAAGAACCTTCACAATTTATGCCGACCTAATATAATTTTATAGAGCATTCAATCATCGCTCAGTGAATAGAGAGATGACCTTTATTTAATTTGCTTAATGGAGCGATGGAGCATGTGAACGGCACATGAAACCATAGCCATTTGTTTGAATAAACTGATTTTGTTTTTGAGAATTAATCTTAAGTGGAAATACTGTACACTTGGGTAATACAGCTAATATAGGAAATGGAAAGGTAAGTCTTGAGGTAACGCTTAAAAACATTGTGCCAGTAACTGAAAGGTTGCTGGTTCGAATCCCCGAGGTGACATTTTTTTTTAATGTGCCCTTCAGCAAGGCACTTAACCCTAATTGCTCCTGTAAGCCGCTCTGGATAAGAGTGTCTGCTAAATTATGTAAATGTAGAATCTCTTTACTTCACCCCTTCTCATAATGTCCTTCTGAACTGGACACCTGTGCAGTTTAGTAAAAGTGACGGTAGCCGATTGGGCTGCTATTTAACACACTTAATCCACTGATAATTACAAATAAAAATATTAATACAAAGTTCCCTCTCATATTTTAGCAGTCCACAAGCACCATGTTGCTGCACCCCCCTTGCTTGCTCATGCATTGTCCCTCACTCCAGTTATAACTACCATAGTTTTACTGTGTAGCACATTTTGTTATATGAGCCAGCTGACAATAAACACAAACATGTGTCATTGCTTTGGCTTTCCATTAACAACAATAAACCAGGACCTCCAGGAAAAATGTGAGAACCTGTGGTGAATCCCCCACGTTGCCTGCAGCCAAGTGTCCTGAGGTGTGGCTGGAAGGGAAATCTCCTATATGCCCATTTGTCAAAATTGAGACATTTTTTCCCCCAGCATAATGGTATAATTTCCCCTAATCCCTTTGGGCCTTTGAATAAAAGAGTATTAATCACAAATTAATTGTCTTGCTAATACGATTCATTCAATCTCGGGCTCCTTTTAATGGTGGCGCCTCACACTGCCACACATGGCAGACTGTGACGCAGGAGCACAACGGTACATTCATTTCAAAAAGTGTCTGTGAGATTCACAATTAAAGTGCCAAGCTGTGGTTTTACCAACAGAGCCGCTGCGGCGTGCATCTGGGGGAAATGGTGAAACAAGGTCAGACACTGTACACATTTTTCTAAAGATTTGAGCACAATGACTGAGCTGCTGAGGAGAGCCCCCGATGACAACGTGGGCTACACACAGTGTCCACTGAGGATGTATGTAAGTCATTCAAACGTGTTAACCCTCGCAAGGCTACTGGCCCAGATAACAAAAAGCTGTGCTCTCAGAACATGTGCAGATCAGCTGGCTGTTGTGTTCTCTGACATTTTCAATCACTCCCTAGCTCAGGCCTCTATACCCACCTGCTTCAAGATGTCCACTATCATCCCTGTGCCCAAGAAAGAGAAAGTAACTGAACTAAATGACTACCGACCAGTAGCACTCACTTTCATCATCATGAAGTGCTTCGAGAGGCCAGTCAAAGACCAAATCACCTTCTCCCTCCCCGTCACACTCGAACCCTTTCCAATTTGCCTTCCGCCCTGACAGATCCACAGACGACACAATCTCCATTGCACTGCACACTGCCCTTACCCACCTGGACAAAAGGAATGCATATGTGAGGATATGCTGTTCATCGACTACAGCGCCCGATAAGCTCATTTACAAAGCTCACAGCCCTGGGTCTGAACTCCTCCTTATGCAACTGTGTCCTGGACTTCCTGACGGGCTGCCCCCAGGTGGTGAAAGTAGGTCCTCCACTCTGATCCTCAACACAGGTGCCCCACAACGGTGCGTCCTCAGTCCCCTCCTGTATTCTCTGTATACCCACGACTGTGTGGCCTCACACAGTTCCAACTCCATGATCAAGTTCACTGACGATATGACAGTAGTAGGCCTGCTCATCAGCAACGACGAGACAGCCCAGGCAAATCAAAAGTTGAGGATACTGGGATGACTGGATGAAGACGTTCTTATGCTACATGTTATGAACCTCATTGCAGGTTGATATCAGTGCTTAAAGGCCAGAGGAGAATATAATGAAAAGGACATGAAACTCGAAAATGCTGGAAAGCTTGTAATATCCCTCAGCCTGATACTTGCACTGTACATGTATTAATTTTCTAGTCGAAGATTGATTTTAATATTTACTCACTTAAATATGACTTGATCATGCATGCACTTTAACCTGACTGGAAGACTAAACACTGTAGCTAACAAGGTCATTTATTTCCACTGCCATCAATGTGAAATTAATTGGTAATCCATATTATTTAGTCCGATGTTTCCTTCAAAACTGTCACACCCTGTGGCTGTGAAGAGAGAGCTGGAAGCTGGAGTGGAATGATCACATTTTACAGGCAGCAAATGACATAGTAATAGGCTCAAATGGGCTCCTGAGTGGTGCAGTGGTCTAAGGCACTGCATCTCAGTGCTAGAGGCGTCACTACAGACCCTGGTTTGATACCAGGCTGTATCACAACTAGACATGATTGGGAGTCCCATAGGGCAGCGCACAATTTGCCCAGCATCGTATGGGGTTAGGATTTTGCCGAGGTAGGCCGTCATTGTAAATAAGAATTGGTTCTTAACTGTTATCCTGTTGAGTGGTAGGGGGCAGTATTTTGATTTTTGGATGAAAAACATACCCAAATTTAACTGCCTATTTCTCAGGCCTAGAATATGCATATAATTGTCAGATTAGGATAGAAAACTCTCAAGTTTCCAAAACTGTCAAAAATATTGTGAGTATAACAGAACTGATATTGCAGGTGAAAACCTGAGGAAAATTCAACCAGGAAGTGGTCTCTATTTTGAAAGCTCCATGTTCCATTGAATGCCTTCCCTCCATTTAAAGGAGAAATCAACCAGATTCCTTTGTGAACAGTCTTTAAACATAGTTTCAGGCTTTTATTTTGAAAAATGAGCGAGAAAGATCACATCTCGTCAGTGTGTCTCCAGAATTTTGCTTACGCAATAGTTTGGAGCAGCCATTGTGTCTCTCTCTCCTATTGACGAAGCTAAAGTCCCGGTTGATATATTATCGATTATATATTGAAAAAAACAACCTGAGGATTGATTAGAAAAAACTTTTACATGTTTTTGTGGACATTACGGATACTATCTGGAATTTGTCTGCCGATGTCGTGACCACTCGTGCCTGTGGATTTCTGAACATAACGCGCCAAACAAATGGAGGTATTTTGGATATAAAAGTAATCTTTATGGAATAAAAGAAACATTTGTGTAACTGGGAGTCTCGAGAGTGCAAACATCCAAAGATCAAAGGTAAGCGATTTAACGGGATGGGTGCATGCTACGAATCCCTTTTGGCCCGACAGTCTGGGGGGGGGGGGGGGGGGGATGGTAATGAGACCCGTAACATAACTCATGCAAATTATAATTGTGACAAAGTAAAAGTGTGAACGAAATAACCAGGACAACTGAAATCTACCGTCAAACTCAAGGTTTATTTATAAACACACGGTAATGGGGGGAGCAGGAAAAGGGGCTGAGCTGGACCCAAGGAAAGAAACAATAAGTATTCAAAAACACCCCTAAGCTAGACTAGCCTATTTCAACAACAGCTAACTAACTAACCAAAAATACAGTGGGTGGTCCGCCCAGTTCTAACTAGTGTATTTAACAAAGTCTACCTACGGGTAGTGTATGCCCATGGGCGACTTGTCTTGGTTTCCCCTTTTCCCACCAGTAATCAAACACAACCACCATAACCAAAAACAATACTCACAGGTGATGACAAAGTGATATGGAAGTGCTCAAACAAGAGAGGTTAAGACACAAAGAGAGTGAACCACAGAGACCTACAGACATGGCATTTACAGAGAGATTGCGCTCTAGAGCAAACAACTGATGGGGTTTTTAAACCAAGGGAAAGGAACTGTGATAGGGTAGGAAACAGGAGGAGGTGTGTCTTCTGATTGTTGATTGGATTGGTGACTGATTGGGGAGTGATGATTTTCACCTGTGAGGGGAGAAGAAGAGAAAAGAAACACACACACAGGATACTTGTATCCGTAACAGTGCATCAAGAAGATAAATAAAGGTTAAATAAAATAAAAAATACAAAGCAATTTCCTGGTCATGCTCTTTAAGAGAGTTGAGATCAGGGACTGAGTGAACAGTGTTTTTTGAGTGCAATGGGTCTGTCCTCTTCAGGGGTCCGCAAATTGTTTAATTTTTTTTTTAAGTGGATTTATTTTTGGGATTTCAATATTTTTATGAATATCAAAAGCAACAACAGCATAAGCACATTTTTAATGACATACGGTAGAAAAGAGCAGAATATCTTATTTCTAATTATGTGAACTCTTAATATGGAGCAAATTATCCTCACTGGAGTACCTGAATTACTGTAGGCTTTGAAAAAGCACCAGCAATAAGCTTTCTTGACATGGACTTACATTTTTGCCAGCACATGGCTAACCTTTGTTTACCAGCTAAACAGCTGCTACTAGCAAAAATGTGTTTGGAGTTACAGCTAATAGGCTATGTTAGTGGTGAAACTGTAGGGAGGTCAAAATAATGAAAAACTATCCACCAAATCTACTCATTCAAATGTTGACTACTTCTCTTTTCCATTTTCAAGACAAGGGGCTCTATTTTCGGCTGGCGTTAAGCTAACGCAATTGTCAAACGCACACTGGTTTGCAATTTCAACCTGTTAAAGCTGGCACTATTCTATTTTCAAACCCTGGCGTCAGAATTGGTCATTTATCTGTTTTATATGTGCTCACTTGTGCTGAATGTGGGAGATGTGGCAATATCTGAGGTGTGTCCTTGAAAAACACGTGCCAAAGTGCCAATTTTAGTATGCACTAGTGGGGATATTTCAGACCAACCAAAAGCTGGTCTTAGAGGTAACGTGGTTGGTTAAGGCATGGATTTTGACACCGGAAGCACAGCCTAACCAGCCGTGACACACAGTGCCCATGGAACAAGAGCTTTTAGTACCCATAACTATAGTTTTTTCCCATTTGATAAAAAAACATAGCCTCCCTCCTCTCAATGAAGGCAGTTTTTTTGTCCTGCCTAATGCATTCGTCAAGTAGTCAAGACTATCGATGAAGGGTTTGGCTCGTGAGACCAATTGGAAATAAATCTTAATCACCAAAGCTTTATTCAAACATCAAGTTTGGGAGCAGCAAAACAGTGAGCAGTCATCTCCTTTTTATTACTGTAGGATATTGTACATTAATATATCCAGCTCCTGTTATTTGGTATGTGTGTAAAACCCCTCCATGTCTCTATATGCCCATCATGGAAAGACAGATGAGATCATTTAGAAACATTTGAGTTATTTTCCTGTAACAATTGCTTGTTTTCCATTTCGTCTGATTAAAAAACAAGCCCTTAGTAGGCTACCCTTACCCTACTTTAACCAACACTTATCAGTGCATCTGGTGTCTTTCTTTTTCTGGCTGTGAAAAAATACATCATGTTTCTGACACACCCCCAGAACTATAGCTCTACCACCAGCATTTAGATTTACCATTGTGTTCGGTTTGTTAAAATAGAGCCCAAGAATTTTAGGGATCCTGGGCGGGGATCCCTATGCAAGAAAAGTTTGAAGACCCCATGTTGATAAAGTCATTCTCATCTTGCCATATGGGTAGACTGGAGCCAAGGAAGCTTGCCACTCTTAATTTGAATTGAACTAATTACTTGATGTTTTGGGGGATTTTTAATGACTTAGAAAAGCAGCAGATCTCGTCCTAATATGTGGGTATTACTGCTAATTGCACTTGGCCTTGTGTTAAACATTCCTAGTTTCCTGAACTATTATGTGCTTAATGTTGCTATTTTGTATCATACAAAATGTTTAATGACAGAATCTCATGCGTATGGATAATTTCAGCATTTATAATATGAATCCATCATGACGTTACTATGTTAGCTCACAAACTTATCCTTTTGCAACTTTCAGCACATTCAAACACATGCATAGCTCAATATGGGGCAGTTATTAAGAATTGTTGTGTGTGTTGTTATGCCTATGCCATACAATGCTTTTAAAGATCAATGAGAATTGGTGGGCTTGGTCAGAGAAGAAGAGGTGAAGTGAGAGGTTTGACTCTGCCCCCACATCTGTCTGCGCAAAAAGACATTAACCAGTGAAAGTTTATATTTTTGTATGGAGGTCAATGAGAAAGTGTCGAATGTGGTCAACATAACATTCAATTGTAAATTTGCTACGTGAGACTTATTTTTAAAGTTGATTTAACCTTTATTTAACTAGGCAAGTCAGTTAAGAACAAATTCTTATTTACAATGACAGCCTACATGGTATTTATAAAATTGTATTTCCATGTCAAGTCCTCAATTCAAATTCAAAATGTATTTATAATATACAACATTGAAAATTTAACTTAAAAAACGTTGTTTTCCAGATGGGCTGGATGTCCTCAGTATTTGCAATGTACTCAAAGTGGAGTCTATCATACGAAGAAGGAGAAAGCAACAGAAAGCATGAAACTTGCAAAAGCCCAAGTAATGGTCCAGAGTCTTGCACCTAGTGTCCATATTTCTGAATCTCCCACTCCCTGTCTTTTTGATTGAATAAAAGTTTCAGAATGTTTAGGGTGTTACGACCGTACTGTTATAAGTGGACTAGTGGCATTCGGGTAACTGTGAGAAAAATTCTGTCTAGAATGTTCCCGCCTGATCACGCCTTCTCTTGCCTACCTTCTGCCATTGCAGATATTTATTCCGCAATGGCAGCATATATCTTGTCAGTATACTCTTTGGTTTGGTTGAGTTTGAATCTTAGTAGGCCCCTCCCCCTGAGATGAGACAGTTTCCCTGAAGGTCAGACACATTAATCAAGCCCTGTCAGGAGTATCACACAAGCCATGATGCTCATAGTGATCTCCCTATTCAGCATGTAATGATTGGAAGTTGTTGTTCAGAAACGTGCTGATGATGGGGATGATAATGACAACATTGCTGAACATGATAATATTGATGACGATGGAGATGATGAAGTTTGGCTGTGGTGGTGCGTATGATGATGATCATGGTGATGACAGAAAAGCATAGTGCGTGTGATACAAACACCTCGATACAATAAAGACATACAGCCAATGAAATGGTTAGTCCCCACTGCTTAGTTATTTTTGGAGGACTGTGGGTTGTCTAGCCTTGGACAAGCTGTACGTCATGCCCAGTGGCTTGGACACAGGGTGCTCAACAACAAAAAAACAGGTTGTGTCATCAACTCGGTTGGATTTCAGCAACACTGTGCACTCGCAGCAATGATACTTCTCATTCCTCTCTCTGTACAGCCCTACAAATAATCTGCGTCAATACAGCGACAGCAACCTGAAAGCAGCAGCTGCTTTCTTGTATCCTATAACACAGACTACTCGCATTTGAAGGTGTCGTACATCACATAAATGGTGGCATGGATCTCTTATGAGTTTGTCAGCTTGTTGGTGTTTTGAAGTAGATGACCTTGGCGTCTTCAATGAAACAGAAAAACACATCTTTGCTCACCTATGCTGAGAAATACAGATGACTCATTAATAATGAACATGACTATGTCTGACAAAGGACTTAAATGTCAACAGGTTAAAGAAACAAATGAAGCAAATACTAATAAGCCACTGTTTAAAAAGAGGGTGCATTTCTTGTAGTTGTTATTGTTGAACTTTAGGAGACTTTTCGATGTTTTGAAGCACCTTCGTACTATTAATTAATGTGTACAAGTCATACAAATGCACCATTGAGTATTGCTTTTGGCACTATGTGCATTTTGTATTTATTTCTAGTTCATTATGTGGATTCATATTTTGGCTAGGAGAAGGAATGAATTGTAATTGCTTAGAGGCAGGGGTTTATTGATTTCTAACAACAGCACGGTGGACTCCTTTTAATACACAGTTTGGGGTTAGCTCCAGCAGAAATGGCTTTATTGTATTTCAATGAGAAAGCATAATTAAATTTGAATAGCAAAATCTCCTGCTCTCGACTACTGAAAGCACTGTAGCACTGACACCTGTTGTGGTGAGTGTATGAGGTCTCTAAAAGGCTGCTAGAGTAAATTAGGCCAACATTTCTCCTCTGCACTGAATGCTTGTGCTCACCATCATGTGATTGAAGGGTTATTTTAGTGCAGTGAAAAATGGATTAGAACAAAAGAAGTGAACACATTTTCTTGGTTTTAAAATGTTGCAAGAGAGCAAATAAGCATGCACTGTTTAATTCAATTAAATTATATCTTTGTAATTATTATCCCCATTGTCTGTTTCAATTAAATGCTTAATTATCACTTTAATTAGCCCAATCAAAATATCTTAGACTTCCTACAAATAAACCCCTCTGGGGTGGTAAGCTAGAATGGCTTTGCTTCTGGGCTTCCTCACATCATTCCATCACAGTTTAATTTCTTATAACCCCTCATCTAAAAAATAATAGTTTATAGCATATTTGTTCCTCTGTCCTATTCAGTGTTACCATATTAAGACCGAAACTTGCACAAGGATGAATTCCCCACCCTGTGGCCGTTTTGTCTGGTGGGCTCAGAAAATTGAAAAGGAGCGACATGGCCAATTGTTCGAACGAATGTGAACTGTTTAAAAACAACTGGAAGAGGGTTTGTCTGATTGGGGTTTGGAGGCCCACGCTCAGTAATGTATGGCTCCAAACAGTCATGCGAAAAGAGACCTCTGTTCTGTGGAGCTAATGCATATTTCATTTTCCCTAATTACGCTGTAATGTTCTGTTAGTCTATGCTGGCTGCTTAATCACTTTCTATCATTGTCCATTTGGAATGGCGGTCCCCACTTTGTTCCCATCCCCACCCACTTAGACAGACGCTCACACAGCCACTTCCCAGGGACCCGGCCTAATGTTGTTTCAACCATTCTGTGCAAGCCACATTGACTCATTAAAAGGACTGAATTCATCAGTTACTTAGTTTGATGGATAGAGAACAGCCATGCAGAGAATTCAGTGTGCTCCTGTGACACAGGAAGTAAATTCAGACCAAGCCAATGGGTGTCATTGGCTGAATTGTGGCGGACCTCGTCAAAATACTTTTTAACCTCTGCGCACCGAACCCGTGATTCGACAACATACGGTGATCGCTACATAAATAGTCATATTAAACATTCATGAAAATACAAGTGTCTCACATGTTTCAAAAGCCTAGAATCTTGCTAACCCAACTGCGTTGTCAGATTTAAAAAAGGATTTACTGCGAAAGAATACGATGCGATTATCTGAGGATAGAGCCCCATAAAAAATAACTATTTCAACCAGCACAAACTGCAATAAAGTAAATCTTCCTCTGTTTGCAATCTCAATGCTCATTGTTACACAATGAATGTTTTTTTGTTTGATAAAATAAATTTTTATAGCCTAACACAAAACATTTTGTGAACCGCTTGTGTCGTGAATTCCGTCTCATTCCATTTTCGACGACACATTCGATGTAAATACACACACTAAATGGGACTTTTCCCGTCATGTTTGGCTTCATTGCAATCAACTGGTTTGTTTGTAACATAACCAAATGTGATGGGTCATTTCGCGGGACGTATTGACTGAAAGAAACCGATTTGAAGACAACAAGTAATGACATCATTGTGCACCAATGATATGACCGCTGTTTCGTTGATTGACTGTATTTTAACCCAATGACCACGGATCGTCTTGAAATCTAGCTGGGTAGATAGCCAATGAGCTGAGGTAAACGGCAATATGTAATGTGTATGTGTTGGAAGACCAACCCATGTAGTAAACTCCGGGGTAAAGAGAGTCATTCGCTATTGAAGTTTCATACCGGAAGCAGCAACGCATATTACGCACAGCATTGTTTTGGTAAACGCGTAGATTCAGCTGTTTATATATCAATCAGTATGGCGACTAAGTCAGGGAAAGCTAAATCTAAGTCTAGATATACAGATGTACACACAATTTTAGAATAAATTGATCGGGAAAGTGAGACAGAGATTGTTGGAGGATGATTATTTTAGCGATTCCCAAAAGGAGGAATATTTTTTGAACGGAGAGGACATAGTTTTGGACTGGTAAGTTCTTCTCATGCTAATGCCGTTGTTTGAAATTAATAATATAAAATACTATTTTTATTTTATTTTAGTAGCAATATATAAAAATGTGAGATGCGTGTGTCTGCCGCCCCATCCCACCTCCACATGAAATAGCCTATTTGAAGTGAAATGGAGACAGTAGATACAGCTGGTCTGTCATAATATAATAGAGACAGTAGATCTAGCTGAAATGTCATAATATCAAATAGACAGATCTAGCTGGTCTGTCATAATATAAATGAGACAGTAGATCTAGCAGGTCTATAATAATATATTCAACCTTATGTTCCCTGTACTCTATATACAGTGGGGCAAAAAAGTATTTAGTCAGCCACCAATTGTGCAAGTTCTCCCACTTAAAAAGATGAGAGAGGCCTGTAATTTTCATCATAGGTACACTTCAACTATGACAGACAAAATGAGGGAAAAAAATCCAGATAATTACATTGCAGGATTTTTAATGAATTTATTTGCAAATTGTAGAGGACTGAGGGTCTTCCAAATATTGAAAGTGTTATTTTGTAAATGTATACATTTTTCCCCTCCATTTTCTTTTTTTTTTGGGGGGGGGGGGGGGGTTACAATACCATTTTGGTATTTTGTATATAATTATTCCATTCCAAATGTATAACTTCACCAATTTGGCCACTTGGGTACATTTGGGCTACTTGTGTGGGACACCTGGGTGACTTCATAGGTCGGCAGGGTAGCCTAGTGGTTAGAGCATTGGACTAGTAACCAGAAGGTTGTAAGTTCAAATCCCCGAGCTGATATGTTGTTCTGCCCCTGAACAGGCGGTTAACCCACTGTTCCTTGGCCATAATTGAAAATAAGAATTTGTTTTTAACTGACTTGCCTAGTTAAATGAAGATAAAATAAATGTCATGTAGCACACTCAATTTGGAAGTTATCATTCTGAAACTTTGCACAAGTACTGTTGCCCTCTTATGTTTTTCACTGAAATTGTCCCCATCATCCTATCTGAATGTTTGTTTTGTCTTGTTCATTTTTAAGATGATGATACAACAATAAAATGAAAAAAATTATGTTTTTTTTCATTGTATTATCTAAACCAGATCTATTGTGTTAAATTCTCCTACATTCAATTCACATTTACACAAATTTCAGAGTGTTTTCTTTCAAATTAAATCAAGAATTTGCATATCCTTGGTTCTGAGCTACAGGCAGTTAGATTTGGGTATGTCTTCAGGCGGAAATTGAAAAAAGTAGGGGGGTAGCTGTAAGAGGTTATTAATTAAGCAGGACAACAGTTTTCAGCTGTGATAACATAATTGCAAAAGGGTTTTCTAATGATCGATTAGCCTTTTAAAATGCTAAACTTGGATTAGCTAACACAACGTGTCATTGGAACACAGGAGTGATGGTTGCTGACAATGGGCCTCTGTACACCTATGTAGATATTCCATTCAAAAAATCAGCTGTTTCCAGCTACAATAGTCATTTACAACATTAACAATGTCTACACAGTATTTATGACCAATTTGATGTTATTTTAAAAACAAGGACATTTCTATGTGACCCCCAACCTTTTGAACGGTAGTGTGTATATATATACACAGTACACCTACTCATTTAACATGTTTTATATTTGAGATGCTTCAGATTTGTGGTTCCAACCGCCGTGTCTTTGTGAGACGCAGAGTAGGTGAACTGATGATCTCCGCATGTGTGGTTCCCACAGTGCAGCATGCAGGAGGTGTGATGGTGTGGGGGTGCTTTGCTTGTGACACTGTCAGTGATTTCTTTAGAATTCAATGCACACTTAACCACCATGGCAACTGTGAGAGAAAAATTACGTATTTACCTGCTTTGTTTTAATAAAGGGATGGTTCCACTCTAGCTCCCTGCAGCTGGTCTGGGTGTATCAGAGGACATAGGGTGACTCTGGTTAGAGATAGTTTTATGAACAGAACAGACCTGTTATCATCTTTGCTTCTGAGAAACTAAGCCATGGGTGGGTAAACAACACCTGGTGCACATAACCACAAGATTAACCCGAGGTGGCTTGTGATGCCCCTAGCTGCCGGGAGGGATTTGAACCAGCCATGACTAAGCGTTTTTCTGGTATTATTGCAATAATGAATCAATATTAAATATAGGTGATTGTTTGAAGAAATTGAAAGTCTCTTCTCCCTTACTTGATTATAATTTCCACGACACTACCACAGCATTCTCTAGCGGTACGCCATCCCATCTGGTTTGCGCTTAGTGGGACTATCATTTGTTTTTCAACAGGACAATGATCCAACACAACTCCAGGCTGTGCAAGGGATCTTTGACCAATAAGGAGAGTGATGTTGTGCTGCTTCATATGACCTGGCCTCCACAATCACCCGACCTCAACCCAATTGAGATGGTTTGGGATGAGTTGGAGCGCAGAGTGAAGGAAAAGCAGCCAACAAGTTCTCAGCAGATGTGGGAACTCCTTCAAGACTGTTGGAAAATAATTTCTGGTGAAGCTGGTTGAGAGAATGCCAAGAGTGTGCAAAGCTGTCATCAAGGCAAAGGGTGGCTACTTTAAAAAAATCTAAAATATATTTTGATTTGTTTAACACTTTTTTGGTTACTACATGATTCCTTATGTGTTATTTAATAGTGTTGATGTCTTCACTATCATTCTACAGTGTAGAAAATAGTAAAAATCAAGAAAAACCATTGAATGAGTAGGTGTGCCCAAACTTTTGACTGATACTGTATGTATTTAGGTTTTTCTCATTCCCTTTCGACAATCGGAGACAGCTAAAATGTACAGTATGTCAGTCATTAAGAGAGGACTCTCATTCTCTTTAGTTAGTGGAGCACAAAAGGAAATTGTGTTTTTGTTCCTCCATTGTGCAGAACTACATAGGCTGTGATGTAAGCACTCTCTGTAATACGTGTGGTTGTTCTGCGATGTTAACCCCAGGTTATCTCAGCAGACATCCTTTTACAAATGTTATTGTTCTCTACAAGACCCTTATTTCGCAAGGTCTCTCTGTGAGCTGTTTAACACTGGGATTTGCAGCTTAAATATCTATTTCTGTTTCAAAGGTTGAGCGGAGAAAACAGGGATTAGTGCGATATGAAACAGTGTGGCTCATCAGTTCAGCTTATCTCTTCTCAGGCTACCTTCAGAGGTGCCCCTAAGGGCCAATCTGTCCCAGCCTCAATCACGGTCTTCGCCAAAATAACCAACACTATTTAGATTGGCCCTTAAATGTATGGGGCAGTATTTTGACTGAATAGCACTTTTGTTGAAAGGCCGCTGTATAATGGCTGTCTTTATTAGCAAAACGCCTTCATAAGGAGTATGGGTAGAAAATGGTCTGACAATTGTGAATTCTTCTTGGGCTAGCAATTGTATACTCCAGCCTTCTCTAGGTTATGTGAAAAATGTTGTGTATTAATGTGCTTATGGAAGCATCATGTGATAATTATGAAGGTGACGCTGTTGTTATGGAGCACTGTTGGTATGGAGCACCAGTCTCAAAGTCAACAGTGAAGAGGCGACTCCAGGATGCTGGCCTTCTAGGCAGAGTTGCAAAGAAAAAAAACATATCTCAGACTGGCCAAAAAGAAGACAAGATTAAGATGGGCAAAAGAACACATAACCTATGTATGCTTTACATTAGTTATCTTGTTGTTATTAGTCCCAAACTTCAGCTCCATTCAACCCCTCCCGTCTATCTCTTAACACAGTCCATATTGGATATCTATTTGCCATATATTTTTCAATATGTTTCACAAAAGGTCTGAACGTTTCTATTCTCACGGTTTCAACAGTTTGTAAATACATTTTTATATGTAAATATTATTATATTATTGATTGATTGTCTATGACTTTTCAGATCGCCCAGTAGTGCTATCTGCAGGGTTAGCTCCAGGTAAATATTACAATTCCTCAGCCATTCCTGGATCTGTGACCAAAAACAAGCTACGTATGGACAGTACCAAAACAAATGATTTAATGATTCTGCCTCTTCACAGCAAAATCTGCAGAGCTGGGAAGGTTGTATCCCCCATATAAATAACATTATGTTGTATGCAAGAATTCTGTGTAATAATTTAAATTGAAAAAATGCAATGTTTTGAATCCGGCGTTGTTTTGCGTATCAGTTCATTAACCTTATGCCATGGAATCGGTACATCGAACATCTCTTCCCAACTATTTTGCAATCTATATGGCACAACTGTCCATTTTTTGGTCCTTAAATGAAACTGGTATACTTTTTTATGTATCACACTTTTCTTTAAACAATTATGGTCTGTAATGCAGGGCTGACAGACAAGCTCCTTTCTTTGTTACCCCTTCCACCTTCCTCTTCCATTTTTGCAATACTGCTGCAATTAGTTGGTTGTAATTTTGGGTAGAGCAGACATTTCCATATGATTTAGTTAGGTGCATGTATGACATAACTCCACCAGTAGTATTTATGATATCATTAATGAAGATAATCCCCTTTGTAATTCTTTTTTTTTTTATCAATTAGTATATTTGAATTTAACCACAGTATTTGTTGTATTATTTGTTCTGTATTTTTGGTGAATTAAATTGAAATTGCAACCATCTTTCTATGGCTTGTTTTAAGAATAGTGATACTTGGGAGATGATTTCCTTTTCAAATAACTGAAAGTGAGAGGTTGTAATCTACATAAAGGGAAAAAGTCCTTTCTTGAACATACTGTAGGGTGAGACATTCTTACTAATTAGCTAGTTCAGATTTAAGTATAACTTTTGTATGATTGAAGCCTTTAGTGAGAGGTCTAATGCCTTAATATTTAATTGTTTCTGCCCTCCGAATTCATTATATAAATAGGCCCGTTTAATTTTGTCTGGCTTGCCGTTCCAAATAAAATTGAATATTTTATATTGGACAACCTTGTTTTACTCCTCTTGACAGTTACATTTTCTGAGAAGTAGCCACTATAAGAGATTCTCCAAAATTGAAATGTTCCAGGCATTAATATATAAACTCTATGAATAGTGTTCTATTGTTTCCAGTACTTGCCTTGTATTATCTCAAATATATCGTCCATGTAAAAAACCTGTCTGATTAGAATTAATAATGTTCGGCAATACCTTTTAAATTCTATGCGCTATACATTTTTCTAGAATATTGCATCACAACAGGTGGCATGTTCTAAGGGGCCTTTCAAAATATAACTTTGTGAATCATAGGTGACTCCGTCATTTGTAAGAAGTTTCAGTAAATTAATTTTGGTAACATGTTGAAGATTAAAATGTTGCCCCATATTCCATCCAGTTTGCTTTATTATAATAATATAATTTTTATAATAATATATTACACTTTATCTTTGTTGAATAATTTCCCCCTTTTCTTTTTGTTTTCCCTCTAACTTATTCTGTGCCTCCATTATTCACTTTTTATTGCTATCTATCTGTTCTGTTAGATCTTCTATTTCCTTTGTTAGTATGGACTCCTAAATTGCTTAAAAAAAAAGTTGAGTACTGAATTGCATGGCTTCTAAAGGCACATAAAACATGTCCATACAATAAGTGGATTTGCTGTACTTACTGTATGTTATGTCGGAAAATTTCTGTTATATATTCCTTTGTCCTAGTTAAAAACAAGTTATCATCAAATAGGCTTTGATTAAATTTCCAATATCCTTGACCTCGCCCACGAGTAATGTATATGCCAATTATCTGATGGTCTGATCACATTCTATCCCCCTATCAACACTTTTTTCACTTTTGGTGCCAACGAGAATAACATAAGAAAGAAGTCAAGACGACTAGATTGATTGAGATGAATCTTTATGTGGTAAAATTGTATGTGCCATCATCCAAATATACGAGAACATGGCTGGACCAATGTTTTGTGACTAACATATTTATTGTGATTTAGCACTGCTGTCATAACTGCTGACGCTCCCATATCTTATATCAACCTGTGAAGTGAATACATTTTGTTAATGCCCCTTATTTCATTTCCCCATTTAATGATTTCCACCAACATCTGACTCAGCTTTTTACAGCTTTGGATGAGGAACTGAAGCTTTAGACTAAACAACAGAGTGATAATTTCCCAAAGCTATTGTTTGTCTCACTAGCCTTGCACTGTACTGAACAATATACTAACAATTAAACTGTAGAGTTGTCAAGGAAGTGTGGAAATCATGCTGTGTTGAGGGATATCATATGGTATATTATGTAATGCGATGAGTCCGTTGTCCCAGTCACCAGTAATTTATATGTCATCATGGCCAAGTGGATCAGTTCTGATGGCCAGGATGATCTGCTGGAACTTTCCGCTGTATGTGAGGGACAGTGGGAAATGCTTGGCATGCAGCTCCTATGAGACAGCAGTCCTGTCAAACTCTGGGGGAATCGAGTCGTTAGTTAGATGGCGTTTCTACACCCAGATATCAGCTCTTGGCCTGGCAAAAATTCACTGCAAAATGTATTTTCGTGTCCTGAAGTTATCTAGATTTGCTACAAGGAATATCGCCTGATCACAAATTGGAATATCTGCAGAGAAATCTCTCTTCCTGAAATGACCTTGTTTGAAATATTTGCCACGTTGAGGCGAATTGTAGTGTAGATAAGGTAATCAGGAAAGATGTACGTAGATTTGCTACTTTGCAATAATGTTGAGAGCCCATTTGCCTGCCAGGAAGCATTGCGCTATTGAACATGCCACCTATTGACCTATCACACTGTCACATCCTATTAGTTCAGACAAATCCTCTTAAAGTTTTTACATAGCTTTCACTGCATAGCTTTCACTGTAGCCTATGAATTGAGTGTGGAGATGGCACATACTACTCGATTTAGACACTTGAGGGCCATTACCCAGCACCATGTTCACTAGTGCCCTGTAAATTGTTAAATCTTGAGCTACTGGAGAGAGTGGATAAAGTGTTGCTAATTGAATGTTAATGGAACTCAATGGTTCAGTTAGGTACTGGCGCAGAAGCCTGTTAGCACGGTGACCCTTAAGGTAAAGAAGGACAAGGACAGGGTTCTAGAAGGGAGGAGGAGGAGGCATGATCCACCTGTTCATTTTGTCTGTCTCTAATGCTCAATAAGCTTAGAAAGAGTCATTCTTTGAATATGTATTATTAATACATCAACATTTATACACCTAAATAGTGGTTGTGAGATAAAATGTATTTCCAGTTTATACCTTTTATATCCTCCCATCTCTTATGTTTACTTTAATGGTCATATTATACCATTTCCTCAGTGGTCTATGCACATGGGGAGAAAAGCGTGTTACCGCATCTTTGTCAAAGTTGAACCATCTTACACAGATATTTTCTTCTTATGAATGAGACTGATGGTCTACACAGAGGCAGCCAGAGATGGGCACAGTCCATGCACATGTCAGTGTCACAGCCATGGCCTTCGTTTCTATGGAGACACAGGGCCCAGGGGTTTGTGACCTCCATCGCCACTCAGCAGCCTTGTATAGCGACTCAGTTACTATGATTGATTTACGACCTCCCCAGACTCTAAACACTCCCTGTCTGAGAAAATAGTGGCCTCTGTCCAAGGCAGCACTAGATACCGTACCGCTGGCAGCAGAATCACCCACTCAGATGTGGTGACAGCAATGCTGTTGCCAGTTATTACAACACCTCAAAAGGCACTTGATGAAGAATTATGGGGGTGATTAAGAAGGGTGCAGCTGTAGCATGTTATAATGTGGTATAGTCACCCACTGTGCCTATGGTACTGTTTCATTTTTGGGCCACGGAACAGCAGGCTGACAAAGGTAGAAGGTTTAAATATTTTAGCTGTGTGCTTTTATAAGGTACTGTGGGACATCCCTCCCATTTGAAAGATCAATAATTTTCTTAGACCTGATGAATAGAACTTCTCCATACAGTGTCATAAGATACTAAATGACACAAACCATGTGTTAAAATACTCTAAAGCGAAATATGATTAACTTTACAAGGTGTCTGTTTGGTAGCTTTCGTTTGTCTCAAGTGTGGCCAAGATCATGTCACTGTAAGGGAGGAGATTATTGTCAAATTCACATGGCATATAGACCCATTTCCGGGAGATGTTATGAAAAGTTGGGCATGCCGTTTGGAATCAGAAAACTCTTTGTTTACCTAGCAGTGGATACGATCACATGCAACGTCAAATACAGCTCGTGCAAGTTAACAAACACGTAATCAAATGGTTAATGCCTACAACATCGCAGATGTCATCAGAGGATTGATTACCTAGCAAGCCAGCGAGGCAAGGTACAGTTGAAGTCAGAAGTTTACATACACTTAGGTTGGAGTCATTAAAACTTGTTTTTCAACCACTTCACAAATTTCTTGTTAACAAACTATAGTTTTGGCAAGTCGGTTAGGACACTTACTTTGTGCATTACACAAGTAATCTTTCCAACAATTGTTTACAGACAGATTTTTTCACTTATAATTCACTGTATCACAATTCCAGTGGGAGAGAAGTTTACAAACATTACGTTGACTGTGCCTTTAAAAGGTTTGGAAAATTCCAGAAAATTATGTCATGCTTTAGAAGCTTCTGATAGGCTAATTGACATCATTTGAGTCAATTGGAGGTGTACCTGTGGATGTATTTCAAGTCCTACCTTCAAACTCGGTGCCTCATTGCTTCACATCATGGGAAAATCCAAACAAATCAGCCAAGACCTCCGAAAAAAATTGTAGCCCTCCACAAATCTGGTTCATCCTTGGGAACAATTTCCAAACGCCTGAAGGTACCAGGTTCATCTGTATAAACATCTGTATAAACACCATGGGACCACGCAGCCACCCTGGGGCGGCAGGGTAGCCTAGTGGTTAGAGCGTTGGACTAGTAACCGGAAGGTTGCGAGTTCAAACCCCCGAGCTGACATGGTACAAATCTGTCGTTCTGCCCCTGAACAGGCAGTTAACCCACTGTTCCCAGGCCGTCATTGAAAATAAGAATTTGTTCTTAACTGACTTGCCTGGTTAAATAAAGGTAAAAATAAAAAAAATAAATAAAAAAATACCGCTCAGGAAGGAGACGCGTTATGAAATGCCGTTCAGCAAGGAAGAAGCCACTGCTCAAAAATTGCCGTAAAAAAAGCCAGACTACGGTTTGCAACTGCACATGGGGACAAAGATCGTATTTTTGGAGAAATGTCCTCTGGTCTGATGAAACTAAAATAGAACTGTTTGGCCATAATGACCATCGTTATGTTTTTGAGGAAAAAGGGGGAGGCTTGCAAGCCGAAGAACACCATCCCAACCGTGAAGCACGGGGGTGGCAGCATCATGTTGTGGGGGTGCTTTGCTGCAGGGGAGACTGGTGCACTTCACAAAATGGATGGCATCATGAGGTAGGAAAATTATGTGGATATATTGAAGCAACATCTCAAGACATCAGTTAAAGTTAAAGCTTGGTCTCAAATGGGTCTTCAAGGGACAATGACCCCAAACATACTTCCATAGTTGTGGAAAATTGGCTTAAGGACAACAAAGTGGCCATCACAAAGCCCTGGAGTGGCCATCACAAAGCCCTGACCTCAATCCCATAGAAAATTTGTGGGTAGAACTGAATATGCGTGTGCGAGCAAGGAGGCCTACACACCAGCTCTGTCAGGAGGAATGTGCCAAAATTCACCCAACTTATTGTGGGAAGCTTGTGGAAGGCTACACAAAAACATTTGACCCAAGTTAAACAACTTAAAGGCAATGCTACCAAATACTAATTGAGTGTATGTAAACATCTGACCCACTGGGAATGTGATGAAAAAAATTAAAAGCTGAAATAAATCATTCTCTCTACTATTATTCTGACATTTCACATTCTTAAAATAAAGTGGTGATCCTAACTGACCTAGGACAGGGCATTTTTACTGGGATTTAATGTCAGGAATTGTGAAAAACTAAGTTTAAATGTATTTGCTAAGGTGTATGTAAACTTCTGTCTTCAACTGTAAGTGAAAGTCATCAGATTAAGTTATGACATGGACTCTACAAGGTGTCAAAAGCATTCCAAGGTGATGCTGGCCCATGTTGACTCCAATGCTTCCAACAATTGTATCAAGTTGGCTGGGTGTCCTTTGGGTGGTAGACCATTCTTGTTACACATGGGAAACTGTTGAGGGTGAAATACCCAGCAGCGTGCAGTTCTTGACACAAACCAATGTTAATCCACTCGGGAACAGTCAATGTCGTCTTCGTAAGCAACTTAAGTGTATATTTAGCTTTAGGTCATTGTCCTGCTGAAAGGAAAGGAAAGTAGAATTAACCAGGTTTTCCTCTAGGATTATGCCTGTGTTTAGTTTTATTCAGTTTATTTTTATCCTAAAATACTCTCCAGTCCTTGCCAATGACATGCATACCCATAACATGATGTAGACACCACCATGCTTGAAAATATGAAGAGTGGTAATCAGTGATGTGTTGGATTTGTCCCAAACATAACACTTTATATTCAGGACATAAAGTAAATTTCTTTGCCACATTTCTACTTTATTGCCTTATTGCAAATAGCCTAATGCTTAGAGCGTTCGACCAGCAACCAGAAGTTTGCTGGATTGAATCCCGAGCTGACAAGTTAAAAATCTGTTGTCCTGCCCCTGAGCGAGGCAGTTAACCCACTGTTCCCCGGGCACCGAAGATGTCGATTAAGGCAGCCCCCGCACCTCTCTGACTCAGAGGGGTTGGGTTAAATGCGGAAGACACATTTCAATTGGACAACTGACTAGGTACCCCCCTTTTCAAACAGGATGCATTATTTTGATTTTTTAAAATTCTGAACAGGCTTCTTTCTTGGAATTCACTTTTCACCTTTCACTTAGTCATTTAGGTTAGTATTGTGGAGTAACTACAACGTTGTTGATCTCTCCTCAGTTTTTTCCTATCACAGCCATTAAAGGGATACTTCAGGATTTTGGCTATGAGGCCTTTTGTCTAGTTCCTCAATATCAGATGAACTCATGAATACCTATTTAATGTCTCTGTGGCCAGCATGAAGAAAGTTAGAGGTAGTTAGCATAATGGCTGGAGGTCTATGGGTATCTGCTAGCATGCCTCTGGGGAAGTAGGTAAAGGGCCTCATTGCCAAAATCCTGGAATTTCCCTTTAAACCCTAACAGTTTTAAAGTAACCATTGGCCTCATGGTGAAATCCCTCAGTGTTCCTCTCAGGCGACTGAGTTAGGAAGGACGCCTGTCTCTTTGTAGTGACCTGGTGTATTGATACACCATCCAAAGTGTAATTAATAACTTCACCATGCTCAAAGGGATATTCAATGTCTGCTTTTTTTATTTGTACCCATAAGCGCCCTTCTTTGCGAGGCATTGGAAAACCTCCCTGGTCTTTGTGGTTGAATCTGTGTTTGAAATTCACTGCTCGACTGAGGGACCTTACAGATAATTGTATGTGTAGGGTACAGAGATGAGGTAGTCATGTTAAACACTATTATTACATCAAATCAAAAATCAAATCAAATGTTGTTAGTCACATGCGCCGAATACAGCAGGTGGTAATCAGTGAAATGCTTATCTACGAGCCCCTAACCAACAGTGCAGTAAAAAAAAAATACAGATAAGAATAAGATATAAAAGTAACAAGTAATTAAAGAGCAGCAGTAAAAAATAACAATATATACAGGGGGATGCCGGTACAATGTGCGGGGGCACCGCTTAGTTGAGGTAGTATGTACGTGTAGGTAGAGTTATTAAAGTGACTATGCACAGATGACAACAGAGAGTGGCAGTGGTGTGGGGAGGGTGGGGGGGGCAATACAAATAGTCTGGGTAGCCATTTGACTAGATGTTCAGGAGTCTTATGGCTTGGGGGTAGAAGCTGGTTAGAAGCCTCTTGGACCTAGACTTGGCACTCCGGTACCACTTGCAGCGTGGTTGCAGAGAGAACATTCTATGACTGGGGTGGCAGGAGTCTTGCTTATTTAGGCTTGCCATAATCAAGGGGTTGAATACTTAGACATTATGGGCTATTGTGTGAAGGCCAGTGACTCAAAATCTAATTTTAAATTCAACAAAATTTGAAAAAAGTGTGAATACTTTCTGAAGGCACTGTAGAACACCAAATACTGTACATTATTCCTCACACACGTCCTTCATTTTTGTAAATACTTTTCTAAGATTGATTGATCATTATCAATCAAATACATTTATAAAGCCCTTTTTACAACAACTGTTGTCACAAAAGTGCTTTTACAGAAACCGAGCCGAAAACCCCAAAGAGCAAGCAAATGCAGATGTAGAAGCATGGTGGCTAGGAAAAACTCACTAGAAAGGCAGGAACCGGGTGGACAGTCCTCTTCTGGCTGTGCCATGTGGAGATAAGAGTACATGGCCATTAAGGCCAGATTGTTGATCAGTTTAATTAGTGATGGGTGAAAAATTGATACAGTTGAGTATAGCGATATTCTCTTTGACGATATTATATAGATATTCTGACTCGGTAGTTAACGTTAGCTAGTCAGCTGTACCTGCGCCAAAACTCTGGTATTTCTCATCCTATAGCTTTTTAAAATGGTGAGTCAACATGTTTCATATCCATGACTGTCTTTCTCTTGTCACTGCATCAGACAAATAGTGAGCATATTGTTTGGAACATCAAATCGCAATAGAATCGTGATACGTATACACTGAGTGTAAGCTATGATCCCTTATTGATGTCATCTGTTAAATATACTTCAATCAGTGTAGATGAAGGGGACGAGACAGGTTAAAGAAGGATGTTTAAGCCTTGAGACGATTGACACATGGATTGTGTGTTTGTGCCATTGAGGGTGAATAGGCACAACAGGGGGTGCCTTTGAACGGGGTATGGTAGTAGGTGCCAGGTGCACCAGTTTGAGCGTCAAGAACTGCACCGCTGCTGGGTTTTTCACGCTCAAATCAAATGTATTTATATAGCCCTTCGTACATCAGCTGATATCTCAAAGTGTTGTACAGAAATCCAGCCTAAAACCCCAAACAGCAAGCAATGCAGGTGTAGAAGCACGGTGGCTAGGAGGTTCCATGTGTGTATCAGTAATGTTCCAGCTCCTAAAGGACATCCATCCAACTTGACACAACTATGGGAAGCATTGGTGTCAACATGGGCCATCAGCTCTGTGGAAGGCTTTCGACACCTTGTAGAGTTCATGCCAAGACAAATTGAGGCTGTTTTGAGGGCAAGGGGGGGGGGGGGGTGCAACTTCATATTAGGAAGGTGTTCCTAAAGTTTTGTACACTCAGTGTAGAATCACAATACATATTGTATCGGCACCTAGTATAAGTACCGTGCTAATATTGTATCGTGATGTCCTTGTCAGTTCCCGGCCCTAAGTTTCATACTCCTTTTGTATGCACCATCTATCCCTAAGGGTCATTGAAAAGAAATCCCATTCTTAATATTGCATTTTAAGCTTGCAGTACTGTTTCTCTGTGCAGTAGATGCATATCATGAATAGCAATGGCAGTTTTTTTTCTCTGCCTTTTTGTCAAAAGCACCACGCTACTCAGGAGAGTATGGCCTTGTCTGTTTATTGCATAATGTATGGAATTTCTAATCCAGCATATAAAAAAGCTTGACAGAAGGGACTGTATTTTCAGTCAGAATCAGCTTCCTTAGGCTTTTGGCCGGTTCTCGGTGCCTCCAGTGTAACTGATTTTCTGACAAGATTTATTTGATCACTGGAGGGAGACAAGCCGATGCTGTCTCATGTCCAAGGTCAAGCCCTGTCAATACTGATTGTTAAGGCAGGGGTTGGAGTGTCTGTCTCTCTCTCCTCCCCCCTACCCGCAGATGGATTTTCAAGAAAAATGAAAACCTTGCTGAGGGTACAACTAAGTGTTTAGTAGGAATTGACTGTGTTTGGCATCCGAGGCTGCCTTACTGTATGTCATAACGTTGGAAATTAGCACATCGAATCAACCAGGATCACTTACTTAAAGCACCTCTTTTGTTTCTTGAAAGTGATGGTAAACTGAATTAAGGTAAACTGTATTAAGTACATGCGAAAGGCGAGAGCATGCACTTCCGTTGATTTGGTCCTAAGATGAAGACGTTTACTGGTTGGAAGAAGTGAGGAAAACCGTGTTCACAGCATAGTGACTTATTTCCTCCCTTTTGAGTTACTGGTTACAGCAAGGTTAATAGAATAGCTAATAATAATAAAAAATACAGCACTAAGCACGCAATCTTAGTTCAAATAAGTTTTATATTCATGCGGGTGCACAGAGTGCATCGTGTTCGCTGGCTGTGTATCCAGATCTCCTTTGATCTTTATAATTTTTTCTCTTTTCGCAAAGTGCTTTAATAACAGTCAACACTGATAGGTTGGCGGCAAGGCCTCCATTTTTTGGGAGACCCCTACCCAAGTTAGAATAAAACACAACTAATGTCTCCCATTTATGAAATGGAAGGTTGTGTAAGAATATTTGACTGCAAAAGCGGTTACATTTATAGATATTGAGACACACCCCCTAAACCCGAAAAGTGCAGAATAATGCCTCGCTGGAGGGGGAATGGGCCTCATAAACTCTTGTAGTGCAATATTGCAAGCTCTGAAATTTCTAAAATGTGAAATACAAGTAGTCAGTTGTCTGATGTACATACACAAACAAACAAAATTAGGTATGTTAATGCATATTGGAAATATAGACCTGTAAACACAGATTTAAAAGGCGAAAATAACAGCTATGAATATTTATGATGAATGTAAGCTTTACTTTTTGGTATTTGATTAATAGACAACTTTCCATGTCAAACTTGCTCTCATTCAGTGCAGTATGTTCCTGCCGGACAAAAATACATACAGTTACACGTCTTTTGATGTTGTGGCTATTGTAATCAGCTCTAAGGAAAACAACAGGAAAACAAAGTTCCTTGAAGGATTTTGTATCTTTAGCCCCTGATCTTGCCATTTAGTCAGGGGGCCACCACAGATTATCTTTCAGGCCACCCTGGATTTGGCCTCAAATCCAATATGGCATCCAAAATCCAATATGGCTGCCATAAAACCATTTGATGGAGGTCAAATCACATGTAAATATGAATTTTGTTGATTTCTTTCAGAATAATGTACAACACTCCTGCCCATAAATACTTTTTTGGTGTAAATACAATTGTATTCTGAATCCAATATGGCCAACATAATTCATCTCACACACCTTTTGCCTGCATATAAACTTCCCTGTTTTATTTTGTATTGTCCTACCCTTTTAAAGACAGAATATCATACAGCTCTTGGTATACCCAGGACTATGAGTGGTACTGCCATGCCTCTGTTGTGTTTGAATAGCTGAAGCCAACTAGCTTTTCAACGTGTGTTCATGTTTTTCACGAAAGAAGCACATAGAAGCATAACCAAGTTAAAGGAAAGCAACCTGTAATACAACAGTCAGTCACTTGTAGCATATACTGTATGGACAGCTCTAACATTTCTCCTTTCCCCACTGAAACTAAGTGTGCAAGGTTGATTCAATGTCTTGGAGGTGACCACCGCATGAGTGTGTAACGGTAAGGAGACAAAGTAGCCAGTAGTGGTTGTCGTTCTGGGGCCTGACCAGGTTGCACAGCTAACTGATCATTCTGGGCAAGCTGCAGTGACAAAGGCAGTATCCGTATGACTGGTCGGTTATTCAAGGCTGTGCGGTGACCAGTTCCAATTTTTACAACAGTTGGGTGCAGGCACTTAGTTGATGCACCTTGCATGCCAACGAGACCAGTTGACTAACTGAAATGTTATCTCAACCTGAATGCTCCAGTAATGGAATGTTGGTTGTCTGGTTATGAGGGAGAGTCTGGGAAAGTGATGTCACAAACAGACATGCCCTTAGACCTTTCCAATACCTAATTTATATTGAATTTGGCAAAAAGTCCTGCTGGTCACATCCTATATATTCCTTTATATTCCTTTGGAAGTCGGGTCGGATGAATATTTGGCAGATATTTACTGTGGGTAGTTGCCTTTGATTATGGTTTGGGGCAGGCCCAGCAGGAGATGAGGAGAGTGCAGTGGCGGTTCTAGACCATTTCAACTGGGGGGGGGGGGGCCAAGCTGGGGCCAGTTGTACTGTTAGAGAGGTCAGTTAAATTAGACGTCATTGTTGTCATCTTTTTCTTCAGTGCATTGCAGGCATTAGCAGGCAAAAGACCATGTTCATAATCATCATCGTTGCCACTGTCTAATAACGGATGTAAAAAAAGAACAATAGCAAAAATGTATGTACAAGTTATTTCATTCTCCACATTTAGGGGGGCCACAAGGGGGTCCAAAATTGTTGACACAGGGGCACTGGCCGCCCCAGAACCGCCACTGGGAGAGTGACAGAAGTTGTGAGAGTGACCTCAGGTTACCTAGGGATTGCTTAGAGTGTAGGTCATAGACTACAACTAGGAATTGTTGGTTATGAGCAAAGTAGCACTGCTCCACGCATATACAGTGTGGCAAAAAAGTATTTAGTCAGCCACCAATTGTGCAAGTTCTCCCACTTATAAAGATGAGAGAGTTCTGTAATCTTCATCATAGGTACACTTCAACTATGACAGACAAAATGAGGAAAAAAAATCCAGAAAATCACATTGTAGGATTTTTTATGAATTTATTTGCAAATTATGGTGGAAAATAAGTATTTGGTCACCTACAAACAAGCTACATTTCTGACCTGTAACTTATTCTTTAAGAGGCTCCTCTGTCCTCCACTCGTTACCTGTATTAATGGCACCTGTTTGAACTTGTTATCAGTATAAAAGACACCTGTCCACAACCTCAAACAGTCACACTCCAAACTCCACTATGGCCAAGACCAAAGAGCTGTCAAAGGACACCAGAAACAAAATTGTAGACCTGCACCAGGCTGGGAAGACAATGTGCAATAGATAAGCAGCTTGGTTTGAAGAAATCAACTGTGGGAGCAATTATTAGGAAATGGAAGACATAAAAGACCACTGATAATATCCCTCGATCTGGGGCTCCATGCAAGTTCTCACCCCGTGGGGTCAAAATGATGACAAGAACGGTGAGCAAAAATCCCAGAACCACACGGGGGGACCTAGTGAATGACCTGCAGAGAGCAGGGACCAAAGTAACAAAGCCTACCATCAGTAACACACTACGCCGCCAGGGACTCAAATCCTGCAGTGCCAGACGTGTCCCCCTGCTTAAGCCAGTACGTGTTCAGGCCCGTCTGAAGTTTGCTAGAGAGCATTTGGATGATCCAAAAGAAGATTGGGAGAATGTCATATGGTCAGATGAAACCAAAATATAACCTTTTGGTAAAAACTCAACTCGTCGTGTTTGGAGGACAAAGAATGCTGAGTTGCATCCAAAGAACACCATACCTACTGTGAAGCATGGGGGTGGAAACATCATGCTTTGGGGCTGTTTTTCTGCAAATGGACCAGGACGACTGATCCGTGTAAAGGAAAGAATGAATGGGGACATGTATTGTGAGATTTTGAGTGAAAACCTCCTTCCATCAGCAAGGGCATTGAAGATGAAACGTGGCTGGGTCTTTCAGCATGACAATGATCCCAAACACACCACCCGGGCAATGAAGGAGTGGCTTCGTAAGAAGCATTTCAAGGTCCTGGAGTGGCGTAGCCAGTCTCCAGATCTCAACCCCATAGAAAATCTTTGGAGGGAGTTGAAAGTCTGTGTTGCCCAGCAACAGCCCCAAAACATCACTGCTCTAGAGGAGCACTGCATGGAGGAATGGGCCAAAATACCAGCAACAGTGTGTGAAAATCTTGTGAAGACTTACAGAAAACATTTGACCTCTGTTATTTAAATACCCTTTGTTGGCAATGACAAAGTATTGAGATACACTTTTGTTATTGACCAAATACTTATTTTCCACCATAATTTGCAAATAAATTCATAAAAAATCCTACAATGTGATTTTCTGGATTTTTTTTTCTCATTTTGTCTGTCATAGTTGAAGTGTACCTATGATGAAGATTACAGACCTCTCTCACTAATGCATGAATCACCACTGCATGAGAGCTCATTTTACACATACGAGTCCATCTCAGGTGTCACATGGGCTGGCAAGCCATGGGTGGTAGCAAAATAGGTACAAATGAGGGCAATGCACACCAGCACTTTCTAGATGGCATTTTGGCTGTTGAATGGCCTCCTGGCATGTGGCAGTCCAGTTACATGGGGTCTCTGTCTTTATTAACAGTCAGAGGTGGACTGATGGTGGAGTGGGCCTATCGAGGACAGTTCCTCTGAGATTCAGGATTGCATTGAAATTGGAGAGGTGTGTTGGTTCAATGTGGTGAACACCTGTCTTATGAGCTTGTCATCATTGTCATCACAATTCCTATGACGTGTTAAGGCCCACTAAGTTGATAGCATTTCTTGTCAATGAGTTTCAGGTTGTGTTGGTTTATTGTTGTGGACACTTGCCCTATGCGCTTGTGTGCTTGGTTCCATCCACTATGGGGATTTTTCAGTAGCATATTGTGAAGTAATAATGCAATGAAACAGAATCATTAAAAGCTTTAAAGGAACCTGTAACGACACCTGAAAAGCATAAGAAAAAACAAAATACAAAAGAAATAGACACACATTGTAATCCAGATGCATGCATAGATAAGAAATGTCTTAATGAATGTACTTGTGACTGCAGCCTGGTAGAGGCCCCTATTATTTTTTAACCCAAACTGTCACAGTTGCGCCACAAATATAATCGGTCCAGTAATTTGTAGTGTTAAATGATTTGTAGATTCGGGAAAAAGCCCGCCTCAAAGAAGAACTTGGGGTGGGAAAACAATAGTGGTGTGAAACCAAAAAGAGTTGATTATTAACATAAAGAGGAGTAACCATGTATGTGATGTAAGGATGAAAACTGTATATAAGGAGTGTGCCGAGGCTGGGAAGAGTTGATCGATGGACCAGCTGTAACGGCTGTTGGAAGGGGTGGAGGACCAATGTGCAACGTGGTACGTGTTCATCTTTATTATTTGAATTGAACACTGATTAACAAAAAAAACCGAAGAGAACAAACGAATCCGAAACAGTTCTGTCTGGTGCAGAAAGACACAAAACGGAAAACAACTACCCACAAGACACAGGTGGGAAAAGGCTACCTAAGTATGGTTCTCAATCAGATACAACGATAGACAGCTGCCTCTGATTGAGAACCACACCTGGCCAAAAACATAGAAATAGAAAACATAGAACACAAAAACATAGAATGCCCACCCCAACTCAACTCACCAAACCAAAACAGAGACATAAAGGATCTCTAAGGTCAGGGTGTGACACCAGCTTAGCATGTTACTTTTTTATAAAATCTATTTGAATTCACAAGTTCCGGTATCTTAGAAATATTGTTCAACCAATATTTCTACGAGACCACCCCAAACACCATAATGTCACCAAGTCAACATATACGGTAACTCCAGGGCAGACAGCCAGCATGGTGGACATGATTTTTCTTTTAAGAAATGTGTGCCAGCTCAACCCAAACAGCATAAGAGTGCACTGGAACATCCCAATGCAATGAGCATTGGACTAGCAATGAATCAAAGCTTACTTCTAAATAATGAGATGACTTAAGAGCCCATTCCTGGAGACACAAGTTATACCACAGTTGAGCTAGGGAGAGGGTGTCCAGGGTTCTTTTTCTTTTCGTTGGAGCCTCCGAGTTGCCTCATTGATCCTCAAAGATGCTTGTGACTTGGATTTTCTTACCTTTTCTATATCCAGACAATGGTGTTTGAGTGTAATTATGGAAGGGTCAAAAATAGTTGAATTACACAAATCTGAAAGATGTCTCCCATTTAAAACATGTATACAGGGGATTAAACCACAATTTAATGGTATTGTGGCAGCCATATTGGATTTTTGACTACATAATGTATTTGGAGTCAAATCTCCAAATATATGGGGCTGAGCGTATAAAATCCACAGAGGAACATTTGACTGAAAATAAATCACTCAGCCTACTTTCACTCAGCCTACTTGTTTCCTTAGAGCTGATTAGATTATAAGTGCCGTAACTTTATATATTTTTGTTAGGCAGGACCATGCAGCACTGAAAGAGAGTATATTTGTTAAGGATTTCTTCCGTCGAAGGAAAGGAGGACCAAAATGCAGCGTGGTTATTTCGATTCATCTTTAATAAAGATAATAACGAACTATACAAAAATACTAAACGTAACGTGAAAAAACCAAAACAACCTTATCTGGTGCAAATAAACACAGAGACAAGAACAATCACCCACAAAACACTCAAAGAATATGGCTGCCTAAATATGGTTCCCAATCAGAGACAACGATAAACACCTGCCTCTGATTGAGAACCACTCCAGGCAACCATAGACTTACCTAGACAACTCTACTATACCACAATCCCATGACCTACAAAAAAAACAAGACAAAACACACCACACAAATAACCCATGTCACACCCTGGCCTGACCAAAATAATAAAGAAAACAAAATACTAAGACAGTTCGTGACAACATTTGACTTGGAAAGTTGTCTATTAACCAGCTACCAAGAAGTACTGTGTTTACAGGTCTATATATTTCCAAGATGCATTAAGATATCGTAATTATGTTTTTTTTGTTTATGTAGGGTAATCAATTGCCTACTTGTATTCAACATTTTAGCAATATCAGAGCTTAAAATAGCCAGGGATTATTCTTGTTTACACTTTTTTAGTTTAGGGGTGGTTTACAACATTTATCATTTAACCACTTTTACAGTAGAATGGTTCTACCTGGAACCAACAAAGGTTATTCCTATGGGGACCGCTGAAGAACCCTTTTAGGTTCTAATCAGCACCTTTTTCTATGATCCACTGTTACATAGCATTGGGCTCCTGAGAAAGCATGGTTCACTCCATTCCACATCATCAGCAGGGAATAATCAACAGAATTTATTTGCAATGCAGAGATCAATGTGGCACCTCTTGGCTGTAATACTGGATATTGGCCTCCCACCAATACCCCCCCACACTGCACCCAGATTACCCACTGTAGTCATCGATAAACTGAATGGATAGCTTGGCTGCAGGTTCGAGGCTTGACACAGTGAACTGTAAGCGTATTGGATGCTCAAAGGGAATTGTGAGAGGGGGAGAAAAGCTTTAGCCACAGAATACACACCCATTAGTTCCCCTGATCCTTACAGCTCAGAGCGTATGGAGGATTCCAAACACTGTTGTACAAGCCATGCACACATGTTCTCTAATTAATGGTATGTGCTTATAGGCTTCCCCTAGCATGTAAAAGCTGTCAGATGATGCAAGTGACAGGTTTGTTTTATGGTTATTTGAAAAGGTTTCATTGGTTTACAGTGTTCCCCAGTGAACTATCTATTTTTTTCTATTAGAATAGTTTTACTTGATGGCTTGAACAGTGATTATAAATTGAAGTGGTCCTTTAAGTACTGTACTTTACATCTCTGTTTTGGATCATAACAAATTACATTAGGTGCAGCATTACTCAATGTTTATAAAGTGAATATAGAGTCTGGTGAATCTTGAATATGAAATCTCCTCTATGCATTTATTCCTTTTCTATCTGCAATATTAAAAAGCACTACATTGCGTTGTAAACCAAATGCATGTGTATAAGGTACAAGGTATAATATGGAGACATCAAAGGAGAGAGCAATCCATATCATTTGTCAGGCGATTGCACCTTTGCCCCAAGTGCAAATATTGCTACATAGTTCCAAGCCGAGCGCATAAACTCCAAACGTAATATTTAGCCATAAACCAGATAATTAATTCTTATGATTCAACCTGCACAGCGCAAACAATACTGGTCGAAGTCTTGTATTACAGAACCTAATGCAGCGGCATGATTTGTCATATTGATCTCGCCACCAAACTCTCTGTCTTGATTTATGACAAAAACAAAGGAGAGGCACACTGCAGTTGCACCAGCATAAGGAGTGCACTGCACACACACAAACTTTATAAAGCTCTACTCGCCTTCAAGGGTAATAGACCTCAAATCATACAGCGCAGAGAGGGGGGCACTCACAAAGAGCCAAGTGAAGTGGTTGTCAGGATGGAAATGAAAGAAGTTAGCTACAGTGGTCTGCTCATTATTCCAAGGTATTGACTATTACAGGCATGCGTGTAAAGTAGTGAAACACAGTTAGTATGCGTGCCTGACCCACTGGAGATGTTGAAACAAAAAATACCTATGATTCTGAATATCCCATAGGCTGTATGTATAGCCTCTCCTTGTAATCAGGGTAAATCAAATATTGTTACATAATACACATACCTGTACACCACCATTCCATAAACTGTACCGTGCTGAAAATGATTTGATATTCATTCATGTGTAAGAAGTAAGGATATGACATTTGGAGGTTTTCCATGTGCTATCAATCATCAAATGTTAGCCCATTGAAAGCTCGTTGATGCAAAGTGCAAGGGAACTACCAGTGGCTAACCGGTGCACATGACATTTACGTTAGTTCCTTTACATGTTGGCGCCATTATGATGATGATGAAGTGTTGACAATGAGGAACAAAAGTCAGGCAGAATCTCCAGTGGATATGTTCTGTCATTGGCGCTTCATCATTTCATTATCAAGTCCCATTTCCTCAGTGTCAAAAGAGCAGCAACAGTTCAATTATTCCAATAGACAATTCACAGAAAGTGATTATTGCATGTAGGGTAATAGCATTGCTTTGATACGTACATGACTGAACCATAGTGAATGGGAAAGAGACACTAAAGCCAGAATTCAACCCATCCTGCGCATAATTAAAAGCCGGCAAACCAGTGTTTTAAATCAATGAATTATGCAATGTTTACAGGGTGATACAAAGCTAATCTTTAAAGCTAAGATTTAAGGTAGCAACAAGTAACAAGAACATGTCATGTTGCCTGTAAAATAATTTCCTATAATACTGTAGAAGGCACACCAAAGCACAACCAGCATTTAACATACAGTTTTCCTGATGATTTTGTAACAATTCCTGTGAAAAAGTGCATGGTTTCTGCAGTAAAAATGAAATATTTGTCACATACACAATTTACAGCAAGTATAAAAGGTGCAGTGAAATGCTTGTGTGCTAGTTCCCTCAATAATTCAGTGCCTTCATCAGTACATGAACCAATATACTATATAGTAACAATAAAAGAGTAAAGTGGCTGTGTAGTAGAATAAATAGTATATACAGTAATAGAACAGTAACGCTGACCGCGTGTGTGTGTGTGTCTGAGTACGTGTGTGTTAGGGTTGGCTGTGTGGAGAGTCAGTGCAAATAATCTCTACGGTGCAGTTAGTATCTAAGGTGCAAATAGTCTCTAGGGTGCTGGTCTATGCTGGGAGACAGCTAGGGTTAGCTGTTCAACAGTCTTATGGCCTGATGGTAGAAGCTGTCTCAGAGTCTGTTGGTCCGTGACATGATGCTCTGATACCACTTGCCAGATAGTAACAGTATGAACAGTCCGGGGCTCGGGTGACTGGATTCCTTGATGATCTTCTGGGCCTTCCTCAAATGATTCCTAGATGTGATGTATTGGGTCGTCCACGCCACCCTCTGTAGAGCCTTCCGGTGGAGGGCAGTGAAATTGCCGTACTAGGCAGTGATGCAGCTGGTCAAAATGTTGTAGAACTTCCTGAGGATCCGAGGGCCCCATGCCATATTTATTTTGTCGCCTGAGGTTGAAAAGGTGCTGTTGCGACCTCTTCTCCAAGGTGGTGGTGTGATTGGTCCATGTCGGGTCCTCTCCACTGCAGCACTGTCGATGACACTTGGTGGGGCACTTAAAATGTTGATAAAACAAACTAATATTCGGTCATGTAACCTTGCAAGGGGTTCACTGTTGAGGAACATTCTCAGTTTGGATGGGATGCTGTGGTGCAATTATTTATTTATCCCAGAAATTAAGGGATACTTTTAATCTCATCTACCCATCTGCGCAACATGCAACACAGGAGATAGAAAGTACATTTTCCAAGCAATTTAATCAGCTTTTTTGTATACATGTATTCTGCTGGATGATTTAGCATAGGTAGTTAACTAGCTAGCATTTGCCAGCTAGCTAGCATTGTACAGCAGTGTTGACTAGCTAGCTTCACTGGCATTTTTGTTAAGCCTACCAACTAGCTAGCTAGCCATCTACAGAATAGACTTTCCATGCAGGTTAGCTAGCTAACTAGTCACTTGTGTCAACACAATAAGAGTAATGTTAGTTATTTTCAATGTAGCTAAACACTAGCTAGCTTAGTGTTAGCAAGCACTATTATTGCTAGGTGGATAACGCAGCAACTAGCTTGGTAGCAGGTCTAAACCATAGGAATCATGATGATAATAACTAGTTTAGAGTAATGTAAAATGTCACAGCTCCATTTTTCCTCTCTAACACAGATTCCCACAAGCTATCAGACTCGTTGTCAATTGTAATGTTAAAAAGGGAAGAAAAAGACAATCCAGTTTTTCTAAATTAGCTATCTATACTACTACTCACCACCACTAGAATAAATATTTTTCTGTTATTGAGCTAGGCTTAAATCTTTGTTTAATCTAATTAATCAAATGATTAATCTAACAATACATTTTTTTGTAATTTTCTAAGAAATATAAGGTATGTTGCAATGTTGCAATGTTACATGTTGCAATATAGTTAACTAAAGGAGAAGCTCATCTTTTGTTTGTAGGTATTTTCACTTGGTAATGAGTAGTCATTATATAGAAATTGCTCATAGGTAACTTTAAAGTCACACTTAAATAGCTAAATCCTGTGTTTACAACTAGCTATGTCCTTGAACTTATTCAGATATTACAGATATGTACTCTGTGGTGTATTCGTATGTTTATTTTCTCACTTGGATGGCGCTTTCAGAAGCTGATGATTAGCTTGTCAGAATGGGTCAAATACTTTCTAATTACATAATAATAAGTAAGTACCCCTCAAAATACACTTAATTTTGACTAGCTTAATCCTGTGTAACAGCTAGTAATGAAATTGTACTTATGCAGATAAGTGGTGTACTAGTGTGTTTTCTCACTTGAGTGGTGCTTTCAGAAGCTTTGCAATTAGGATCAGGTTGTCAGGATGGGTAATAAGTACACATGAATTAATTTGTAATTACATTGTACTTATGCAGATTTTAGATGTACTCTGTGTTTATCCTCCAACTTGAGGATGACACCCGTATGGTAGACCCCAGTCAGTGAATTTGACCTACATCTTATCTGGTTTTGTAAACTCAACCAAGTTAACCTAGATGGTGCACGTTTTGGCATGCTAGCAACAACATTGAGTTGTGTGCATTCACGGGTAGGTAATTAGGGCCTATGAAATCTCGGGAAATCCAGCGCATCTGTCGACAAGAGGTGGTTACTGAATTGGATGCAGGTGAGAAGAAATGAAAAACTAAATTGGTAAATTCAGTGGAAACTTGCCCATTTGAAACAAGCATGAATTGTTACACGTCTGTAGTTACAGATTGCAATTACCACCATTTACATGTTATTACAAAAAACAATCACAGTGTGACTACACATGTAACTACACTGTAATAAGGACCCCTTAAAATGAAGTGTTACCCTTTATTTTATTTTTTAAGGGGGTGCTGCAGCACCCTCAACACCCCGACTTCCCACGGCTTTGGCCCCTTGGTTTTGCTGACTTTATCGGAGAGGCTGTTTGCCTGGCACCCCTCTGCCAGGGCTCTAACCTCCTCCCTGTAGGCTTAGTGTGGAGGGGACTATGGTGTTGAACACTGAGCTGTAATCGATGAACAGTGTTCTCACATAAGTGTTCCACTTGTCCAGGTGGGCAGTGTGTAGAGCAATGGCGATTGCGTCACCCATGCATTTGTTGGGTCGTATGCAAATTGTAAATGGGTCCACAGTGTCAAGTAAGGTGAAGCTGATCTGGTCCTCTCGAAGCACGACATGATGACAGAAGTGAGAGCTACAGGATGATTATCAGTTATTATCAGTTACCTTAAATTGCTTGGGTACAGGAACAATGACGGACATCTTGAAGCTGTGTCACATCCGGCCGTGATTTGGAGTCCCATAGGGCATTCCACAATTGGCCCAGCATTGTCCAGGTTTGGCCGTCATTGTAAATAAGAATTTGTTTTTAACTGACTTGCTGAGTTAAATAAAAAAATAAAATTTTAAAAAAGCATGTGGAGATCACAGACTGGGACAGAGAAAGGTTGAATATGCCCATGAACATTCCAGCCAGCTGGTCTGTGCATGCGCTGAGGACGTGTCAAGCAGTGGAGGCTACTCCTCAGAGGAAGGTGAGGACCATGCTCCTCAATGAATTTCATAAAAATGTAATATTGAAACAATTGTCCTTAATATTGAAACTATACAAAATATATTCACATATCACCAAATAATTGATTAAAACACACTGATTTGCAATGAAAACCTACAGTAGCCTCAACAGCACAATGTAGGATAGCACCACAGTGTAGCCGGAGGACAGATAGTTTCCGTCCTCCTCTGGGTACATTGACTTCAAGTCAAAACTTAGGTTTGTGGTTTTCACCCCCTTCCATAAACTTACACAGTAATTATGACAGCTTCCAGACGACGTCCTCCAACCTATCAGAGCTCTTGCAGCATGAACTGACATGTTGTCCACCCAATCAAAGGATCAGAAAATGAATCTACTACTGAAAGCATAACCTACAGTTAGCTAGCACGGCAGTGCATAAAATGTGGTGAGTAGTTGACTCAAAGAGAGCGAAAGACAATAGTTGAACAGTTTTGAGCAAACACATTTATTTAAACATGGAGAAGCAACAGAGCGAGTTTAATTTAATTTTTTTTTATCACTTTCACTTAGCTAGTGAAGCCTACTCAAACATCCGGCTCACATAGAGAGGGATGCTATGTTGCCTAGTTTGTTATAGCTATCCAATACTGGAACTCTTCCAAGTCAAGGTAAGCTTTTGGTTTTATAAAATTATTGCCACCGGGGCACACCAGTGTAACTGCTTAACTGCTTGCTGACTGTACACTGTAGTGCATGACGTTAGCTAATATGGTGACAACAATGTAGTCTGTATGTAGCAGTTATGATATGAAGGTTTGACTTGGAAAGGTTTTTTCACCTGGTCACAGACAGCTGGTGTATTGTGCACTGAAGCCCACAAGTGAAGGGAAAAGGTGAGCGGAGGAGAGCGTGTAGATGCGAGAAGGAATTCTAAAACAAGCAAAATTATCATGCTGTTTGTTTGTGGCAGCTACAGTGCCTTGCGAAAGTATTCGGCCCCCTTGAACTTTGCGACCTTTTGCCACATTTCAGGCTTCAAACATAAAGATATAAAACTGTATTTTTTTGTGAAGAATCAACAACAAGTGGGACACAATCATGAAGTGGAACGACATTTATTGGATATTTCAAACTTTTTTAACAAATCTAAAACTGAAAAATTGGGCGTGCAAAATTGTTCAGCCCCTTTACTTTCAGTGCAGCAAACTCTCTCCAGAAGTTCAGTGAGGATCTCTGAATGATCCAATGTTGACCTAAATGACTAATGATGATAAATACAATCCACCTGTGTGTAATCAAGTCTCCGTATAAATGCACCTGCACTGTCCTCGCATGGTGTGCTTTCGCCGTAAAGCTTTTTTGAAATCTAACAAAGCGGCTGGATTAACAAGAATTTATGCTTTATTTTGATGTATTACACTTGTGATTTTATGAAGGTTAAATATTTATAATTCTGTAGTTTGAATTTCGAGCTCTGCAATTTCACAAGATATTGGCCCATAAGAAGTTAAATGGAAGGAAATGTAACGAAACGGGGATAAACATACCTGAATTTGTACAATAGAAACTCTCGTTTGCAACTGTTGGACTAGTGATTACACCCTAGACCAGCTAGATGCTGGCAAGAGTGTGCAAATTGGTATTGAATGTATCACTGTCTATCACCTTGATTAAATGTTTCTCTCGACCTGTGCACCTACATTGTAAACTTTCATTCATAGGGTAGGTTGTAGAAACCTCATGATAGGTATAGGCAGAATTAGAGATCATGTACAGTAGTAGCCTAAACCTATCGATGTTACATCCCTCTCAACAAAACAAAGGAGCTGATCGTGGACTTTTGGAGACATTGACTGGACTGCAGTGAAAAGCTTAAAGTTCCTCGGCATACACATCACTGACAATCTGAAATGGTCCACCCATACAGACAGTGTGGTGAAGAAGGCGGAACAGCACCTCTTCAACCTCAGGAGGCTGAAGAAATTAGGCCTGGCCCCTAAGAACCTCACAAACTTTTACACATGCGCAATTGAGACCATCCTGTCTGGCTATATCACTGCCTGGTATTGCAACTGCACCGTCTGCAACAGCAGGGTTCTCCAGAGGGTAGTGAGGTCTGCCCAACACATTACAGAGGGCACACTGCCTGCCCTCCAGGACACCTACAGCACCCGATGTCACAGAAAGGCCAAAAAGATAACCAAGGACATCAACCACCCGAGCCACGGCCTGTCCACCCCTCTATCATCCAGAAGGCGTGTTCAGTACAGGTGCATCAAAGCTGGGACCAAGAGACTGAAAAACAGCATCTATCTCAAGGCAGCATCTATCTCAATCACTAGCCGGCTACCACCCAGTTACTCAACCCTGCCCATAGACATGGAATCACTGGTCACTTTAATAATGGAACACTTGTCACTTTAAAAAAACATTTACATACTGCTTTACTCATCTCTTATGTATATACTGGATTCTATTCTACTGTATTTTAGTCAATGCCACCACATTGCCATCCTAATATTTATATATTTCTTAATTCCATTATTTTACTTTTAGATGTGTGTGTATTGTTGTGAATTGTTAGATTCTACTGCACTGTTGGAGCTAGGAACACAAACATATTGCGCTACACCTGCAATAACATGTGCTAAATATGTGTATGTGACCAATAACGTTTGATTTGGTTTTATTTGAGCTGGGTGAATGAAATATGAATGACAGTCATCCAATATGCTGTAATAGAAATAAGGCCATGCTCATAAAAAATAAAATTGTCCTCCCTCGTCCACTGGCGTCCGGGTATACCATCTGGGCCGGCTGCTTAGTGAGTATTTAAACGCTTGAAGGTCTTAGTCACTTCGGCCACAGAGATTAAGGTGCTTCCTGCTTTTATTTCTGTTTATAGGCTGGTAGAAGCAGGGTGAAGGGGGAGGGGGGGGGGGGGCAAGCGTTTTTGAGTGGGATACAGTGTATGTGAACAGAAGTGGTGGGACACCTGTAAATACATGTAAGAGGAAGGTCTGGAAATTGTAGGTAAAATTGGTGCATGAAAGGGAATAAAATGTTTAATAAATCACTGCCAACTTACAGAGGAGGCCATTTGCATTTGATGCAGACACAAATAAGTCATTTGAAAAAGACAACTTACTATCTGTGAAATATTATTTTCATAGCGAGTCATTTGAGGGTGTCAACTTAAGCTTCAGTTGGTAAAATGACACTCATGTCCCCAATTTATGCCCACACATACACATTTGTGCACACATGTACAGTTCTTATTATTGATTGAAAGAGCTATCTCAGAAGTTTTTTTTTTTTAAAATCAGAGCTTAATCAGGTACTGTAGTGAATTAAAACATTTCTGAATATCAGGTTAATGATAGATTGAGCTACATTTCCACAGTAAACAACCCTGCTTTATAGGTAATGATTTTGCATATAAAGTTTGATTGGTATTTATGGAGCTTTATTGGAGTTTATGCTTGACTTCATCGCACGCTGTTTGGGTATCTCTTACTGTTTGGCCTAGTAATACCCCATGAGTTAGCGATGTCTTCCCGCTAAATATTATGTGAATGTATGAATAATAAGTGGAACTGACAACATTTTAATTACTTTGTAGATATGAAACAAACAGACAATGATAATATCAGTCAAAAATATCAAATTCACAGTTTATGCTACAAAAACAACTTTATAAGAGGTTTTAAAAATACAGTAGGTTCTATTTGACTCAAACTTCTATTATGTAGTCGGGCATTGTTGGCAGACTAGATGGAAGCAGTCAATGTATAATTCACCAATACATTTCTTGAAATTCCAATAAATATTGCTATCAGGTTGTAAATCACAGCTTGTACATTTTTTGCTGCCTGCAGCCGATAGGGTGATGAACTGTTTGAGTTTCCCTTACTCAATATTTTGGAAAAAAAAAAAAAAAGTTAAGTGCGATGACGTCATGGCTAATAGGCTAACATCTATTTACGTATTTATTTAGCAAGCTAAAAACACAGAGCCTTGTAGCTAGCTAGTTGCGGGATGGGATGTCATGTCATACAAGCTTGGATGAGTTGGTGAGTGACAGACTTTTTTTCCCAAAACATTTTATGCAGATTCAGTGGCTACAAGTTGCATATGTGATTTGGTTAACTAAGAAGAAAGAAGACTCACTCAGCTAGATATGCTGACCTTGAATGACTGTTATCCACAGTTAGCACATACTGTATCTCTTTGTTGTCAATAAATGTATTTGGCAAACGATCAAATGGGCAAGCAAGCAAGCTGGTAAATCCCATTCAGTTGTAAAGACAAATGTGAGTAATGATAACAGAAGCAGGCAAATGTTCTCCATGGTATCAGTGCAATTTTGACTGCCAACTCGGACTAGGCTACATCTAAATCTCTTATTTCCCAACATGGGGACAATTGGGAACCAAGTTTATGTAATTGTTTCATTTACTGCAGTGTCTATCAATTGCCCGAACGAACATATGCCTTCCGATTCATATTACGATAGCATTTGAGCAAATACCCAACTCTGTCATTTCCAAATATTATTGTAAAAAATAAAACATTGTTTTGTCATATCCTGCCTGAGGGTGTGTGATAATACTTAATGGTGCTAAATCTGTTTCAGTTCCTCTTTAACTGTCAGGGAGGCACTGATGTGACATTTCTAGGCAGATAGTGCTAATATATATTTTCTTGGCTATGGTGGTCAATACTGATACTATTAAGGTACTGTGTTTTAAAAAATAAAATAAATTGGATAATAAAACTTTCATGTCCTCAATGAGGCAATTCATTTTTCAGCATACATAGTATACAGACAAAATCACCATAAACCAAATGAGTTATATCAAATGCCTGTTCAGCATTGATAACATAGTAAATTACAGGGTTAGTTCAGCTAAATTACAAATTGATATATTTGTTTATTTACCTTTAAAGCAGTTTATGGACAAGGAGAGAGTATAATTCACACTTCTGTTTTCTTAAACTAGCCACTGCCACCAACCGCTAATACTAAAAACACATGTAACTCCAGGTCCCCTAGTTATAGTTAACGCCGTGTCGCCTGCGTTGCTATCGTAGTAACGACTACTCCGTGGCCTCCCTGTTCCATCTATTGCTGCCCCCATGGACCCTATGATCACTTGGCTACATAGCTGATGCCCGCTGGCCTGTCCATTAATCACGGTACTCCATTCGGTTTATTATTTTTTGTTTTATTATTATTATTATTTTTTTTAATCTGTCGGTCCCAGCTGCGAACTCAGGCTCTGTGTGTAGTTAACCGACCCTCTGCCGACCCACCTCCATTTTACCTGTTGTTGTTTTAGCTGATTAGCTGTTGTTGTCTTAGCTAGCTCTCCAAATCAACAACTGTGATTACTTTATGCCTCGCTGTATGTCTCTCTCATATGTCAATATGCCTTGTATACTGTTGTTTAGGTTAGTTATCATTGTTTTAGTTTACAATGGAGCCCCTAGTTCCACTCATTATACCTCTGATGCCTCCTTTGTCCCACCTCCCACACATGCAGTGACAGCTCCCAGTACAACCAGCTTGTCCAGAGATACAACCTCTCTTATCATCACTCAGTGCCTGGGCTTACCCCCGCTGTACCCACACCCCACCATACCCCTGTCTGCACATTATGCCCTGAATCTATTCTACCACGCCCAGAAATCTGCTCCTTTTATTCTTTGTCCCCAACGCTCTAGGCGACCAGTTTTGATAGCCTTTAGCTGTACCCTCATCCTACCCCTCCTCTGTTCCTCGGGTGATGTGGAGGTAAACCCAGGCCCCGCGTGTCCCCAGGCACCCTCATTTGTTGACTTCTGTGATCGAAAAAACCTTGGTTTTCATGCATGTCAACATCAGAAGCCTCCTCCCTAAGTTTGTTTTACTCACTGCTTTAGCACACTCCGCCAACCCTGATGACCTTGCCGTGTCTGAATCCTGGCTTAGGAAGGCCACCAACAATTCTGAGATTTCCATACCCAGCTACAACATTTTCCGTCAAGATAGAACTGCCAAAGGGGGAGGAGTTGCAATCTACTGCAGAGATAGCCTGCAAAGTTCTGTCATACTTTCCAGGTCTATACCCAAACAGTTTGAACTTCTAATTTTAAAAATTAACCTCTCCAGAAATACCTATCTAAAGTCTTCAAAAGCCAAGTTAATAAACAGATCACTGACCATTTTGAATCCCACCGTACCTTCTCCACTGTGCAATCCGGCTCCCGAGCCTGTCACGGTTGCACCTCAGCCACGGAAGGAGTGTTGTATGGCATTGAAGCTCGTTTGGAGGTTAGTTAGCACAGTGTCCAAGGAAGGGCCAGAAGTATACAGAATGGTGTCGTCTGCGTAGAGGTGGATCAGGGAATCGCCCGCAGCAATTTTTAAGTAATACATTTCCGTATACTTCTGGCCCTTCCTTGGACACTGTGCTAACTAACCTCCAAATGAGCTTCAATGCCATACAACACTCCTTCCGTGGCCACCAACTGCTCTTAAATGCTAGTAAAACCAAATGCATGCTTTTCAACCGTTCAATGCCCACACCCGCCCGCCCGCCCGACTAGCATCACCACCCTGGACGGTTCCGACCTAGAATATGTGGACAACTATAAATACCTAGGTGTCTGGCAAGACTGTAAACTCTCCTTCCAGACTTATATTAAACATCTCCAATCCGAAATCAAATCTAGAATCGGCTTTCTATTTCACAACAAAGCCTACTTCACTCACGCCGCCAAACTTACCCTAGTAAAACTGACTATCCTACCGATCCTCAACTTCGGCGATGTCTTCTACAAAATAGTCTCCAACACTCTACTCAGCAAACTGGATGCAGTCTATCACAGTGCCATCCGTTTTGTTTCCAAATCACCTTATACTACCCACCACTGCGACCTGTATGCTCTAGTCAGCTGGCCCTCATTACATATTCGTCGCCAGACCCACTGGCTCCAGGTCATCTATAAGTCTATGCTAGGTAAAGCTCTGCCTTATCTCAGTTCACTGGTCACGATAACTTTAAGCAACAACTATCTGAGTAGCTAACCAATCACTGCAGCTGTACATAGTCCATCTGTAAATAGCCCACCCAATCTACCTACCTTATCCCCATACTGTTTTTATTTTATTTACTTTTCTGCTCTTTTGCACACCAGTATCTCTACTTGCACATCATCATCTGCTCGGTTATCCCTCCAGTGTTAATCTGCTAAATTGTAATTATTCGCTCCTATGGCCTATTTATTGCCTACCTCCTCATGCCTTTTGCACACACTGTATATAGACGTTCTTTTTTCTACTGTGTCATTGACGTGTTTGTGTTATTGGCTTGTTTATTGTTTACTCCATGTGTAACTCTGTGTTGTTGTCTGTGTCACACTTCTTTGCTTTACCTTGGCCAGGTCACAGTTGCAAATGAGAACATGTTCTCAACTAGCCTACCTGGTTAAAAAAAAATGAATAGTAATATGGTTCAATCATACCTAAAGTTTCAGAGTTTGAGCCATGCAATCCTTTTCAAACATTATTCTGACAATAATTATATCCTCACATACTTGTTTAGTAGTAGCTAGTCTAGTTGGTTTGTGGCAGGTAGCTTAGGATAATCTTTTTATATTCTTAATCACTGCCCCTCAAAGGTTTTTTGTTAGATGTCTTTCCCATCCTTGTTTTCAAATGTCAAAAAATGGCTATCCCCATCATAGGGAAGACATTATTTTTCATCCTCAAAGGGGTTTCAAGTCATTTCAAAGAGTAAGCATCAATAATAACATTAATTGAAATATCATGCATCTAATTGAACTTGCTAACAAGAATATCCAAGCAGTCATATTTCTCAAGTCAAGGACACATTTGATGTGAACTTTCAAAAATAGAAGGTACAAGAAAAGTATAAGATTCCCAGGGACTTGTGTGTGGGAAAACTGGTGAGGAGGAAACACTAGGGACAATCTGTGAAAAAATTAAATCAACTCAGTGCTTAATACATTTACTCAGCAAAGAGCTTAGGCCTTATCTCACAGGGTGATGTGTACACTGAGTGTACAAAATATTAAGAACAACTTCCTAGTATTGATTTTCACCCCCTTTTGCCCTCAGAGCAGCCTCAATTCATTGGGGCATGTACTCTACAAGGTGTCAAAAGCGTTCCACAGGGATGCTGGCCCATGTTGACTCAAATGCTTCCCACAGTTGTGTCAAGTTGGCTGGATGTCCTTCGGGTGGTGGACCATTCATGACACACACGGGAAACTGTTGAGCGTGCAAAACCCAGCTGTGTTGCAGTTCTTGACACAAACTGCTGCACCTGGCACCTACTACCATAACCCGTTCAAAGGCATTTTAATATTTTGTCTTGCCTATTCACCCTCTGAATGGCACACATACACAATCCATGACTCAATTGTCTCAAGGCTTAAAAATCCTTCTTTAACCTGTCTCCTCTTCATCTACACTGATTGAAGTAGATTTAACAAATTACATCAATAAGGGATCATAGGCTACACCTGGATTCACCTGGTCAGTCTATGTCATGGAAAGAGCAGATGTTCCTAATGTTTTGTACACTCAGTGTATGTCTGAGCCCCTGTGAAGTGCTCAGATTTCCCCCTAACAAAATAAGGGTTGAATATGTGGTCATTATCATAAACAAACATGAGCGGTATCTTACCTCAGATATCATTGTGTAACTGAAAAAGTTATTTTTGCAGTTGTACTCTTTTGACAATACAATGGTCAGTGGTCCCTTTCGTAGCCCACCACCCAACCCCACTCCCGCCCTTATGTAGGGACATTTCCTTGAAATATGTTTACTTACAACTACTGGACAGTTTTTGAAATATAAAACTGTGTTCTGAAAAATGCTTGAAAGGAATTACGCCTCAAGATATGCAGAACAGTTTTCTGGCATGTATTCCAGTCTGGTGTCCAGTTATGGTGGTTTTGAAGTATGCAAAGCCTTTGCCTCTATCCATCTGGATGTCGTTTTCTCTCAGAGAACTACAGACCCACAATTCATCCCCTCAAAAGCTACCTCCCAAATTGACAATTTTTGATTCACAGTGCCATTGACTTTGAGGTTACATTTCATGTTGGTTGGGTTCTGGCATACTGGCTCTACCATGTAGCTGAAACAGAAGGTTTGTGGAACCTTAATTGGGGAGGACAGGCCCATGGTAATGGCTGGAGTGGAATAGTATGAAATACATCAAAGATATGGTTTCCATGTGTTTGATGCATTCCATTTGCTCCATTCCAGCCATTATTATGAGCCATCCTCCCCTCAGCAGCCTCCTATGGTAGCTGAAATGTCTAAGGTATTTGCACCAAACTATAATTTTAATAACATATTGCTCAAGGACATCCAGGATTTCAGTCTTCTTCAGTCCCTTCACATTGTGTGTGTTTTTTTTAAATGCATCTGTATGGAAATTGTATTTTTTTACAAATAAATGCCATGGACATTTGTCATTATGTGTGTCTCCTCATTTGACCTCTTATTAGGATTAATTCTCGTCGAGTCAGAATGAGGCGATTGTGGCTTTTTCACTAGATATCACTTTTAATTCAAGGTTACTTTATTTAGATTTGTGCTGCCAGTTTTGCCTTTAAATTGGAAACAACCTGCTGAAAATTACATGTCTGGCACACTGGCGAGGTTTGGTCATGCATTTTATAGTGTCTGGTTTCTCTTAATCTCTGTCTGGGTTCTCGTCATTTTTTTTGTATCCGGCCTTTTCTCTTTCAACCATCCTCATTATATGTTTCTACCAAGGTTCACCGAAAGCCACTGATTATTTCCACTAGCTAGGTCTTTTGGCATGGGGGACTCAGGTTTCAGGGTTTGAACTTGTGTGTGGACTGTGAATAAGTGGATGATGAAGTGAACCCTAACCCTTGGGTGTCTCTTTTTTGAAAAATAACTTCATATGGGCCTGCTACAGTTCTACCATCCTCAGCATGCGTGTTCCTTCTTCTGGAAGTCGGAAGACAGGAAGCCTGTCAAGATAGTGGGGTGAAAGTTTTGTTACTTTCAGTTTATACAGATTAGAAAGGGGCTTTTTGGTGTTTTATTCCTGTTTGAAATAATACCAAATAAGTATCAAGTGTTCTTTTCTTATCTCATGAAATGCATTTTGTTTCTTGAGAGGTGAGAGGTAAGAACTACATCAATAGATAAAATCAGTGACGGTTCCAGCTTGTATGGCTCCCTGGGTGAACCCCCCACCTTCAGCCCCCCCAAAATAAATAATCATTAAATATAAAATATATACAAAAATAATACTCGTAAATATCAAAAAGAAGTAACAAAGACAAATGTTGATTTGACACTCAAGCATTACCCATCCCCCAACACTGTCAACCAAGAGTCAAGACCAAACCAATCCACCTTGGTGGTGTGCAGACTGGTTTTATATTATCCTGAACGATTTCGCACAAACCAGAAAAAAATGCAACAATATGTCTGTGAAACTATATATTCACAGCTTTAAGAATGAATTGTGGTTTATTTGGTAGCATTTCGTAGTGTGACTGATTTGACTAATTTCATTAGTACTGTACAAAGTTAGAGGTGCGCTATTTGATAGATTCCCCACTCCCCCTACCTCGGGCTTCCAGTGGGGAGACCAGTGGGGAGAACATGATATCATGTTGATGTTGATGTGCAAATGAGCGATAGAAAACCAATTGCGCAAATGTCACTATTCCAAATTGTTTGTGTGGGCACCCCGTGCCGCCAACGGCAAGATGCCGCCCTGGGCGGCTGCCCATGTCGCCTATATCTAAATCCGCCACTGGAGAAAATAATCACATCTGCAAATAAAAATGGCAGGGCTAAACCTTTCTCCGTCTTGACTTCACTGTGGAACACCCAATACTATCCATGGTAGAGATAATAAAAAACAGGAAAACAATCAAATACAACAATTGATAAAGAAATAATAGTACAAATACACTATACCATTCAAGATAGGGAAAGTTGTAAAATAAATAGTATTCGACTTTCTATTTATAGTATTTATAAATAGATAAAAGACAACACTATAATAAAGGACAATTATTGAAAAACAACATCTTCATATATAAGGAACTGGAACACAAAAGTACTCAAAAGCCCAAAATTAGGTAGGACTCAACATGGTAGAGATAAAAACACAGCAAACAGAGGACATAGAAGGAACAGTATGTGGGTATGTGCAGGTGTACATGTGGGGGTAGTGTTGTTGTAATGGAAGATGGGGTGTGTGTTTTTGTGATTGGAAAAGTATGGTGAGTTAAGTGAGTGAAAAATGAAAATGGTTACAAATGCCAGAGGCCATGTGTATCTGCAAGCAGGACGATATTGGATATACATTATAAAATAAATTACAAACATAGTTTATTTATTTATTGTCCTATCATGATGGAAGGGTCCCCGACCTTATACCCTAGACACCCACCTGATCGAACCACACATCATGGAGAAATCTTTATCTGTTTTATAGGCCTACTCCAAGTAGAAAAGTGTTTCCAAGATTATACAATCCCCAAAATTCTAACCTCTGTTGTCATTTGTAATGGTGAGAGGTTAGCATGTATTGATGTAGCTTTCTCACTCATCATTATTCATGATTTTTGTTAATCATGGCATTTTCAGGATTCATTTAGAAGTGTTCAGAAAGAAAATTACTCCAGTCTTTATATAAAGTGCTTTCATTTCTAAACAGTAAACATATATGTATGAGAAATACACTAAAATAAAAGGTACTGTCTCCTCATATAAAACATTTGATCTAAAATCCAAAATGCTGGAGTATAGAGACAAATAAAACATGTAGCTTCAATATCCAACATATTGAGGAGAGTGTAGTTAGCAATAGCTCATACACTCTTTTTCTAGCTATCGTAGCACTCTCACTAAAGGCTTCAGTCATACAAAAGCTATACTTAAATCCAAACTGGTTCTCTAGCAGATTAGTAAGAATGGCTCACCCCGTGTTCAACAATGGCCTTTTTCCTTTTATTCAGATTACAACCTCTCACTTTCGATTACTTGAAAATGAAATAATCTCTAAAATAACGCTATTTTTAAAACAAGCCATAAAATGTTGGTTGCAATTTCAGGTTAATCCACAAGAAAAGTCTAAACAAATATTACAACAAATGATATGGTTAGACTCAAATATACTAATTGATTAAAAAAAATTCAGATATTATCTTTGTAAATTATATCATATCATATCATTGTCTTATCAGGGGTGATAGTCAGGTTCGTGTTTATCGAAGGAATGAGTGTTACACCAAGATCTGTACTCTGGAGACGGATCAATTTGGAGGTGGAGAGTCCGTCATGGTCTGAAGCGGTGTGTCGCAGAAGACATCCTCCTTCCTCATGTGGTTCCCTTCCAGCAGGTTCATCCTGAGATGACCCTCCAGCATGACAATGCAACCGCTATTCTGCTCGTTCTATGCGTGATTTACTGCAAGCTAGGAATGTCAGTGTTCTGCCATGGCCAGCGAAAAGCCCGGATCTCAATCCCATTGAGCACGTCTGGGCCCTGTTGGATCGGAGGGTGAGGGCTAGGGCCATTCCCCTCAGAAATGTCCGGGAACTTCCAGGTGCTCCCCTCAGAAATGTCCGGGAACTTCCAGGTGCCTTGGTGGAAGAGTGGGATAACATCTCACAGCAAGAACTGGCCATTCTGGTGCAGTCCATGACAAGGAGATGCACTGCAGTACTTAATGCAGCTGGTGGCCACACCAGATACTGACTGTTACTTTTGATTTTGTCCCTTTGTTCCGGGACACATTATTCAATTTCTGTTAGTCACATGTCTGTGGAACTTGTTCAGTTTATGTCTCAGTTGTTGAATCTTGTTATGTTCATACAAATATTTACACATGTTAAGTTTGCTGAAAATAAACGCAGTTGACAGTGAGAGGACGTTTCTTGTTTTGCTGAATTTATATATTCTAGGTGTCACCAGTTTTCTTCATCTTGGCCCATTGTTACGGGTGTGTACTGGAGGCGAAGTCAGGTGCAGGAGAGCAGAGTGTAGTGTCACGACGTTGGCCTGTGGGTAAGGTTTATGCCCCCTCCCCATAAATACCTTTCTCCCTTCCCTCTCTCTTGACTCTACAGAGGGACTCTTGAATAGCCTTTGTTAAACAGAGAGTCTGGGAACATCAAACAAGTGGAGGGAAAGGAACCATATTTCGGTGATAGAACCAGTTGAAAATATGCGTTGGTACTTAATAATACTTGATTTTGAGTGTGAATTAAGTTTGAATGCACCACTGGTCTTTCAGGTAGCCAGCAGGTGTGAGCTTGAATCTTTTTTCTCTGCAGGAGAAGTGTGTGATTGTGTCCCGGCAATCTAAAACAAATTACTTGCCAGTAGACACCCGATGGGCACACCATGTAGTGTGGAGAATTAGGTCATATTTGGTAGAAACGTTGATCAATGAGAACCTTTTTTCACCTGCTCAAAAAGACAGACAATAGTTTGTTGAATGATCAATGGTTTATCACTATTCTTTCAACCATCTAAAAGCACAGCCAAATTCCAATGGAAAACTAATGTTTGATTTTTGGTGTAGTTGTCACCTAAATGATTTATCACTGAGCTTTCACCCATTTAAAAGCACACAAAAGTTCAATTGGGAATACAATGTCAGATATTTTGTTTATGTATACAACAACTTAATGTGTTATCACTGTGCTTAATCTAATAGCACAACCAAATGACCTGGATTGCAGTTAGTTCTGTGCAGCTGATTATGGAAATAGTGAAGATTTCCACAGACATGCGGCCCTGAACATGCACACTTTCTATGATTACATAAGAAGACATTTATTGTTACAGTAAACTCAAAATGTGGTCTTGGATGTGTTACAAATTTTAAGGTTGAATAAATACTTTTACATTAAGGGAGTATGCGAGTGTGCTTTGGCTCCGGCTTGCCTCTAGAAAAAACGTTGTGTGCCCGAACAGCCTAAAAAACACTCACTACCTACTCATTCAAGGGTTTTTCTTTATTTTTACTATTTTCTACATTGTAGAATAATAGTGAAGACATCTAAACTATGAAATAACACATATGGAAACATGTAGTAACCCAAAAAGTGTTAAACAAATCAAAATATATTTTATATTTGAGATTCTTTAAATTAACCACCCTTTGACTTGATGACAGCTTTGCACACTCTTGGCATTCTCTCAACCAGCTTCATGAGGAATGCTTTTCCAATAGTCTTGAAGGAGTTCCCACGTATGCTGAGCACTTGTTGGCTGCTTTTCCTTCACTTTGCGGTCCAACTAATCCCAAACCATTTCAATTAGGTTGAGTTCTGGTGATTGTGGAGGCCAGGTCATCTGATACAGGTCTGTTTTGGGTCATTGTCCCTTTGAAAAACAAATTATAATCCCACTAAGCGCAAAACATATGGGATGGTGTATCGCTGCAGAATACTGTGGTAACCATGCTGGTTAAGTGTGTCTTCAATTCTAAATAAATTACAGACAGTGTCACCAGCACATCACCCCTACACCCTCATATCTCCACCTCCATGCTTCACGGTGGGAATCACACATGCAGAGGTCATCCGTTCACCTACTCTGCATCTCACAAAGACTCATCGGAGTCGGTCGGTCTATTGTCCATTGCTCGAGTTTCTTGGCCCAAGCAAGTCTCTTCTTCTTATTGGTGTCCTTTAGTAGTGGTTTCTTTGTAGCAATTCGACCATGTCAGCTTCATTAAATAGTACCCGCAAAACACCAGTCTCAGGTACAACAGTGAAGAGGTGACTCCGGGATGCTGGCCTTCCAGGCAGAGTTGCAAAGAAAAAGCCATATCTTATCTCAGACTGGCCAATAAGAAGAAAAAATTAAGATGGGCAAAAGAACACAGACACTGGACAGAGGAACTCTGCCTAGAAGGCCAGCATCCCGGAGTCGCCTCTTCACTGTTGACGTTGAGACTGGTGTTTTGCGGGAACTTTTTAATGAAGCTGCCATGGTCAAATTGTTTCAAAGAAACCACTACTAAAGGACGCTATTTAATATTTTATGAATCTGCCAGTTGAGGACTTGTGAGACGTCTGTTTCTCAAACTAAACACTCTAATGTACTTGTCCTCTTGCTCAGTTGTGCACTGTGGCCTCCCACTCCTCTTTCTATTCTGGTTAGAGCCACTTTGCACTGTTCTATGAAGGGACTAGTACACAGTAGTATTCAGTTTCTATACATAGTATTCAGTTTCTTGGCAATTTCTCGCATGGAATAGCCTTAATTTCTCAGAACAAGAATAGACTGACGAGTTTCAGAAGAAATGTATTTGTTTATGGACATTTTGAGCCTAATCGAACCCACAAATGCTGATATTCCAGATACTCAACTAGTCTAAAGAAGGACAGTTTTATGCTTTTTTAATCAAAACAACCGTTTTCAGCTGTGCTAACATAATTGCAAAAAGGTTTTCTATTGATCAATTAGCCTTTTAAAATGATTAACTTGGATTAGCTAACACAATGTTTCGGATCAATTTTATGTTATTTTAATGGACAAAAAATGTGCTTTTCTTTGAAGAACAAAGAAATGTCTAAGTGATCCCAAACTCTTGAACCGTAGTGTATAAATATTTTTTATTTGCTAAAAATGTGTCTCAGCCCCACCTGCCCTGAATGACGGATCGCCACTGGTTATTTCATAGTTTTGATGTCTTCACTATTATTCTACAATGTAGATGTAACGAGTGAGAGAGTCGGGAAGCGAGTTTGGGGAGTGAGTGTTTTAATAAATGAATGTCACATAATACAAAACAAGAAACCACGAACAATACACAGACATGACACAGAAACAGAAACAATGACGCCTGGGGAAGGAACCAACGGGAGGGAGTGACATATATAGGGCAAGTAATCAAGGAGGTGATGGAGTCCAGGTAAGTCAGACAACGCGCGCGTGTGTGTGCATAACGATGGTGACAGTTGCATGCCTAACGAGCAGACCTAGAGGCCGGAGAGGGAGCACACGTTACAGTAGAAAATAGTAAAAGAAATAAAGAAAAACACTTGAATTAGTAGATGTGTCCAAACTTTTGACTGGTACTGTATGCGCAAACTCTTTCAAACTATTTTGGCTGGGAAGCATGCGGATGCTTTTAGTTTGTAAGATAACTTTAACATTAGGCTACTTACCATATTGCAAAAGTGATACTTAATTGTGTTTGTGTCACATGGATGACGCTGGAGAGACAAAGCAGGTAAGGGGAGTCAAACATTTAGTATAGAACAGACATGGAACGAGACAGGAACAGCGTCAGAATAGAAGAAAATAAAGACAAAAACAATTAATGCAGCAGCGGAGAACAGAGCAAGGGAACTGACAAATATAGGGGAGGTAATAAACAGGTGAGTCGAATATCGCTATTGCGCATGACGAGGGAAGGCAGGTGTACGTAATAGATGGCAGGAATTGCGCACTCGAGCACCGGGGGGAAGAGAGGGAGCAGACTTGACAGTTTGGTTGTCAACGCAACCAAATATCAATGTTTGAAGGAGTATCTTTTGCTTGGATAGGTCCATCTCTGCCACTGAGTCTAATAAGTTGAAGATCTGACATTGTTTTAAAGGTACAAATTCAACATATTTTACACAAGGTTTATCTATGTTATAAAATTGGTTACCATTATGACAAATCCTGTGGTTTAAATTTTAACCCTCAAAACAAGAGTCGATTACTTTTTTAAATCCAATGAATTTTCCACAAATTACGTTGAAACAATGTTGATCTAACCAGTTTGTGCCCAATGGGCCGCAATTCCCTTTCCTAACCCTTTCCAGCATTGCATTTTCTCCAAACCTACTATCTCACTTTAATGTATTTCCAGTCGATGCTCCCACAGATGATCAGATGCATTGCCTCTCAGCTCTGCTCCATCAACCACTGTGAGAACTTATGCAGACTCACAACTTGCATATTTTAAACTTGGTAAATAGAATGTATGTTAGAATTCATTATTCCACCACTAAGCGATATCTGAAACAATTAATAGTTTGTTTTTGTAATATACGCTTTGAGAGAAAAATATTATAATTCTGGCATTTTCTTTGCCCACATCTGACTACTCTTTTAGAGGCAAATGGTTTAGGAAAGGTCTCTTAATGAGACAATGTGTTGTATTGAGCAACTGACATTTCTGAGGTCCCCAACACAGCTTTTACTGAAAACAATCTGCCCTCATGACTGGCTTTTCTTTTTAAAGGAAATAAATGTCTAATATGTTTCTGTGACAACCTTATGAGTGCCTTTTTTCTTTATCATTAGAAATGGTGGTGAACACAATTATATACCTACATTTAAATGTGTTTCAAGAGTTTATTTCCAAAATGCTAGATCCACCAATTTTTCACATTTGTTTTTTTTTCATCAGAAATTATTGATTATGGGTGCCTTCGTGTGTGTGTAAAATATGACTGTTTTCAGATTTTTCATTCACAGAGTTTAGATGTGTTTTAATGTTTTTTTGTAAAACTTTATCTGAGAGTGAGGAGGTTAAATAGCATTTTCAGCAGGTCCCTTGATTTCCATGGAAGCATCACTTATCAGCAGAGATTGAACCAGTTCAGGGAACAGAACCGAAAACTGGACAATATCACAATTTTTGTAGGAACGGAATCAGAACTGAGAACTAAAGTGATCTACATGTATACTGTTGTGGAACAGAACCGTTATTTTTAAAGCATGAGAACCAGTTAATAACGTTCTTTTACATTCCTGAACTTACATTCCAGCCCACTCTCTGAAGTTTAAATAGACTCAATGTTCCATCATAGAAGCCGCTCCTCCGTAGGTATAATTCTGTGAGCCTAATTCAGATAATGCATGTCATAAGAAGATACCCAGTGCTTCAAGCCAAGCCTCCTCCCCTACCCTCTCTCGCTCTCTCCCCTCCTGCAAAATTTCAGTAGCATCTTACGCCCTACACTTGCCTGTCCAATTCATGTAGGCTAAACAACTATAGCTTGCCTGCTCCATAGCAAGATCAAGCTGCTCTATAAAGTAATTTAATGTTGAGCTAAATACATTTTTTAAAGGATTTCAGAGGTTTAAAAAGGAACAGAAAGGAACGTTATAAACCATAACTTTTTGGGGGTTTGAATCGGTTCAGAACTTTATTTTGCTTGTTGGAACAGAAAAATTAAATAATGGTTCTGTTCAGAATGAACCGATTGGAAAATAATTTAGGTTCCAGCCCCTGCTTATCAGACATCTTAAATTGAAGTGGACATCCCACAATGTGGCCCATAATAACAATACAGCAAACATTGGTGGCTGCAATAAAACATTGTATTTAAACTATTTAACTAGGCAAGTCAGTTAAGAACAAAAACTTATTTACAATGACAGCCTACGAGGGAACAGTGGGTTGACTGCCTTGTTCAGGGGCAGAATGACAGATTCAGTTTGGGGATTTGATCCAGCAGCCTTTTGGTTACTGGCCCTATGCTCTAACTACTAGGCTACCTGCCACCCCTGAAGTTTGTGTCAGAAGTGGGATCAGCACCAACAATGCATAGAGGGTTAATTGGGGGACTGGTTTCAATTGGATGAAGATTTTAACCTTTGACTCTTCATCACTTAAGGAAATTCACTCTGTGTGGAGATGGGGTTGGGCTGCTTTGTCCAATCAATCCCCCAAGGGGCTGTAACTTAGTTTGTAGCCCATTTCAATATTTGAGCAATGTGCTACTTTCTTATGGCATTTCGCAAGCACACTAAATAAAATGTTAGAGAATGACCAAATACACTCGATTCCAAGTCAGATGTCACCTTGAGGCCCTCATTTTTGCTGTCTGAATAGAGGGTCTGTCATAAATTTCACAGTGATCAAATGCGTATTTTATTCTTCTGCGTTTCACAGCCTATTCAAGGTTTTATTGCCTCCAAGATCCACATCACAGCTGAGGGGGTCATTACAAACAATCCATTATGCCACTGATGAATAAACTTGAAATAACAGATAGACATTTCAATGAGGATGTTTGCCATTGTAACTGTAATTTGAGAATAACAAAGGCTCAAATGCCCAGGGAGTTGGGGATATAATTACTGAGCGAAGAGTTCTTGTAGAGCGGTAACAAAATCTGAGACTGTAAATCTTCAACTACAAAAAAAAATCCAGTTTGCCACCTGTCGTATTAAATCGTCATTAGTTATTAAATTTAGGGCCAGTCCAGACTCTTTGGCTCAACAATATGATACCGGGATTGGAGCACTAGTGGACTCACCCTGACTCTCTATCAAACTCTCGAACAATAGGTTTCACTACATTACACTACGGTTTTAGTAGATACAAGTGAACTACTTTAGCGAGACATTCTTTGAAACAAATGGGTGATTTTCTCCCTTAGTTGGCCCCTTCTTCAACGTTATCAGTTTTTTAAAAATTGCTCCCGAGTACCTGTGCCACTAGAGTATTTGGGTTTGAGTCCAGGCTTTGTCGCAGCCGGCCGCGACCGGGAGAACTATGGAGCGGCGCACAATTGATTGACCCAGCAGGGATGTTCTTGTCCCATCGTCCACTAGCGACTCCTGTGGCGCAATGCACACTGACACGGTCTCCAGGTGTACGGTGTTTCCTCCGACACATTGGTGCGGCTGGGTTCCGGGTTAATCGGGCATTGTGTCAAGAAGCGGCTTGGCTTGGCTGGGTTGTGTTTCGGAGGACGCACGGCTCTAAAAAAAATTGGAAAGGGAAGTGTATTTAGGTGGTGAAATGAGGTCAGTTATTTGAGACATCTCAGAGATTTAAAAGGACACAATGCTCAATATTGTCACCAAGATTTACAATATTCAACCTCAGCTGGAGGCAAATAAATCTCTTAAATTAAATATTCAAACAACAATCGTAGGGTAAACAGCCACTGGTTTTTACCAATGGGAAGTCAAAAAAGCGATAGATGTGTGTCTGTCAGGATTTTTTTATTAAATCAGTATTCACTGTGATGACTGGCACTCAACCTGCATTTCAAATTCTGCTTTGGGATATTTCCATGCTGGGCTTTCGCTGTCATCGTTGTGTTATCCCCTGGAGCCCTACCACCAGTCACATAGTAAACAGGTCTGTCCAACAACAGTTGGTGGCTTGATTATTATCTTGGCAGCCATAAGGTTTTGAGATAATGAGAATTAAGATGATGTTAATTCTCTCGGTCTCATCACGAGCCCTGTAGCAGGTTTTTAGCTCGGAACCGTCTGAACATCCACAGAGGTTTAGGCCTGTATATCATTCCCAACTGTAGCAATTCACTGATAGCGTAACGTGGGTCTTCACTGTATATGGTAAAATACTTCACTGAAGAATGTGAAACCCTGCCATGGCCCACCCATTATAGTGGCAGGTTTAGGGAAGAGGCCAGGGCCATGATGAGTTCATGACCGATAAATCTCAGACATGAATGACGATATACCCTATATGACCTCCAGCTGTGAGGGTACAATATCCTGCAGTATAATGTTACCATGGTTAAGTAGGTTGTGAGGTCAAGGTCTTTGAGAGGGTCAGATGTTTTTTCTAAATTGCAGTCAGAGATGTGAAACCATAAGATTTTCCTTAGACCTTAGAGTCATATTCAATATGTTTTGAACAAAAATAAGGCGGTCTGCTCCATTTAACCCTCTTGCTGAACTGTCAGCTTTTCTGTATCAGGTTTGCCTTGTATCCAGTATGTGAGCCAATTCCAAATAATTTCTGCATGGCATTCAAGTGTAAATAGAACTGATGTTCACCTCAAAAATTTTGAGTGGCACAATTGCTAGGGACTTTCAAAGTAGCCTACATGCCAATTAAATCTGAAAAGTTTATCACTGCAATCCTTTTAACTTAACTTTAACTTAATCCAAGCAGACAGTGCAAGTTATGGCCTTGATTCCAAAAATTGAAATGTTCATCTTTCCCTGCATACGGTATCACAGCAGCTAGGACATACATTACCTCTTGGGTATTCAGTGCATTCAGAAATCTTGTTACGTTACAGCCTTACAGTTACGTTACAAAATTGATTAAATACTTGTTGTCCCTCATCAATCTACACACAATACCCCACAATGACAAAGTATAAACAGGTTTTTCAACATTTTTGTAAATGTATTAAAAATAAAAAACAGAAATACCTTATTTACATAAGTATGAGACTCGAAATTGAGCTCAGGTGCATCCTGTTTCCATTTGATCATCCTTGAGATGTTTCTATAACTTGATTGGAGTCCACCTATGGTAAATTCAATTGATTGGACATGATTTGGAAAGGCACACACCGGTCTATGTAAGGTCCCACAGTTGACAGTGTATGTCAGAGCAAAACCAAGCCACGAGGTCGAAGGAATTGTAAGTACAGCTCCGAGACAAGATTGTGTCGAGGTACAGATCTGGGGAAGGGTACCAATAAATTTCTGCAGCCTTGAAGGTCCGCGAGAACACAGCAGCCTACATCATTCTCATTCTTGGGGGGGGGGGGGGGGGGGGGGAGATGGGAGAACATTCCAGATGGACAACTATCTCTGCCGCACTTTACCAATCAGGCCTTTATGGTGGAGTGGCCAGATAGAAGCCACTGATCAGTAAAAGGCACATGACAGCCCACTTGGAGTTTGCCAAAGGACTGTCAGACCATGAGAAGCAAGATTCTCTGGTCTGATGAAACAAAGATTGAACTCTTTGTCCTGAATGCCAAGTGTCACGTCAGGAGGAAACATGGCACCATCCCTACGGTGAAGAATGGTGGTGGCAGCATCATGCTGTGGGATTGTTTTTTTAGTGGCAGGGACTGGGAGACTAGTCAGGATTGATGGAAAGATGAACAGAGCAAAGTACAGAGAGGTCCTTGATGAACCTGCTCCAGAGCTCTCAGGACCTCAGACTGGGGTAAAGGTTCACCTTCCAACAGGACAACGACCGAAAGCACACAGCCAAAACAGCGCAGGAGTGGCTTTGGGACAAGTCTCTGAATGTCTTTGAGCGGCCCAGCTAGAGCCCAGACTTGAACCCGATCGAACATCTCTCCACAGAGCTGAAAATAGCTGTGCAGCAACGCTCCCCATCCAACCTGACAGAGGTTGAGGGGATCTGCAGAGAAGAATGTGAGAAACTCCCCAAATACAATTATTGATGTGTCAGTGTCCCTAGTGAATGCACTAAATTAATGGTTTGTTTCATCCAGCAAAAATACTAAAATGAATATTAATTGTGGAGGGATTAAGCTTGTTTTCTTGCTTACACTATTATTCAATAACATATGTGAATATTTTGTAAAGGCTAGATAGAAAGTTCTGGAACTTGAATAGCTCATCCAATGTTCTTGCACAATAGCAGCTGAATCTGTTGAGAGTTGGATGGTAGGCCTACATAGCTGCCTGCACAGTGCACACACAATTCACATGTGATAGATTGTAAATAACCACTTGAGAAAGGCACTAGAGGTACATATTTCAAATAGTAGTGTCGGTTTTGGGTGTCATCAGTTCAGAGCGAGTTAAAATAATGAATGCGGTGCAATATAGGAGCGTTAAAACAGATGCTGATGTGGAGTGGTACAATAACTCGGGTCAAATCCCACTGGGACAGTTTAGTATGACAAATAGGTTGGATGAAAACATGTGACCCTTTTTTAAGGCGTCAACTTCCATCAGCATTCTGTTTATGTTCAGTGGAGAACGCTGTAGCAAATGGTTTGGAAATGTATGTATGATACACAATTGACCGAAGCATATATCACATTAAGAGGGACCCCACTAGGCACAAATATGGTTGAGTCAACGTTGTTTCAACATAATTTGTCCACATATTGTGATGTGGAATCTACATTTAAAATACATAGAAAAGTTATCAATGTAAACTGTTATTATATCTTCTATAAGAAATATTTTTTTTACTGTTGCTATTGAAGTAATTCCAAAGGGTAGGTTTAACCAAGCAAATGAAATGTAACCATACTCTATCATTTATATATTATCAATGATGCTATTTAGGACTATATAGCCATTTGCAAAGTCATCATCAGCTGTTGATCAATTCAACCCAGGATTCACATAGTCCTAGGGTTTTAAGCTCTGGTTGATTTAAAATGTAACGATATTTAGTCATATTGAATTGTGTTTGGTTGTCAACACAACTAAATATCAACATTTGAAGGAGATGTATCTTCTGCTTGGATAGTTCCATCTGTGCCACTAACTCAGTTTGCCTTTAACTCCAGTTTGTCTACAAATTAATAATTTATATGTTGGATTCATGTCTCCATCTCAACCAGAATTCTAAGTTAAAGAATAGGGCTAAATAACAAATATTGATTTGATTTAGTCACATTTTTTTATTTTGATACGTGAACCCAGCATATTGATTATGAATTTGTAGACAAACTGGAATTAAAGCCAGACATTGGCAAGCGGAAGATAAATCTCCTTCAAATGTTGACATTTGGATGCGATGACAACCAAACACAATATAACTCAATTTCACCTTTGGAATACAATAAATAGCTTATTAACTTGTCATATTCACGTCTCCAACTCAACCAAAAGTAAAAGAATGGGCATAAGCCAGTTGCTCAAATGGAACTATCCAAGCAGTAGATACATGGTGTTCAACCTTCCCGAGTTCTCCCATGTCACACCGCTCCTCCGCACACTACACTGGCTTGCAGTAGAAGCTCACATTCAGTACAAGACCATGGTGCTTGCCTACGGAGCAGCAAGAGGAACTGCCCCTCCCTACCGTCAGGCTATGCTCAAACCCTACACCCCAACCAGAGCACACCGTTCTGCCACTTCTGGTCTATTGGCCCTCCCACCCCTATGGGAGGGCAGCTCCCACTCAGCCCAGTCCAAGCTCTTCTCTGTCCTGGCACTCCAATAGTGGAAAATGTTACTTACTATGACTGCTACATGTGGTTGTCTTATCTAGCTATCTGAAGATACGATATCTTATCTTGTCTGCTAAATTACTCAAATGTAAATGTAAAATCTCCTTTAAAATGTTAATATTTGGTTGCATTGTCAACCAAACACAATTCAATATTACTTTTGTAATACAATAAATATCCACAAGGCTATCTTACAAACTAATGTAACATTCAACCTTAAAAGGAGTAATACATCTATGTATTTTTATGTACTTATAGGCATGCATGTTCAAGATAGGTTGTTGCAGGTCTGTGGAGATCTTTACAATTGCTGTAATAATCTCAAACAGCATTGATCACTTGCACCATGTACTTTTAATGTAATCACAACTGAAATCCAGGTTGTTTGTGTCACGCCCTGACCTTAGAGAGCCTATTTATTTTTCTATTTGGTTAGGTCGGGGTGTGATTTGGGTGGGCATTCTAGTTTTTCTATTTCTTTGTTGGCCGGGTATGGTTCCCAATCAGAGGCAGCTATCTATCATTGTCTCTGATTGGGGATCATACTTAGGCAGGCTTTTTTCCACCTTTAGTTTGTGGGATCTTGTTTTTGTATAGTTGCTGTGTTTATCCAGCCAGGATGCGTAGTGCCAGCTCTACGCTCCAGACCTCCAGTGCGCCTCCTCGGTCCAGGATATCCTGCGTCGGCTCTACGCACTGTGTCGCCAGTGCGCCTTCACAGCCCAGTGCGTCCTGTGCCAGCGCCCCGCACTTGCCGGGCTAAAGTGAGCATCCAGCCAGGACGCGTTGTGCCAGCTCCATGCACCCGGCCTCCAGTGCGTGTCTCCAGCCCTGTACGTCCTGTGCCTGGTCCACGCACGAAGCCTCCAGTGTTGATCCATGGCCCGAAGCCTCCAATGATGATCCTTGACACAAAGCCTCCAGTGATGATTCATGGCCTCCTGCGACGGTCTGCAGTCCAGAGTCTCCAGAGACGGTCTGTTCCTCCGGCGATGATCCACGGTCCAGTTCCTCCTGCGACTGCTTATCTCTCATTTACAAACAATTTAACATAAATGGTATCATAACAGCTGCCAAAAGACTGTACAATGTGTCAATAAACAAGCAACAACTTCCAGTGCGCTGGTTTTCCTTACGCTGGTTTACCTCTTAAAGGGTAAAGAAACCAATGTAATTTTGTAATTTGGGTGACCTGTCCTTTTATTGACTTTTAAGAGGTTTGAAGACTGTATGTGGTTCCTCAAAATTTCACCTTTCAACTAAGCATCTGTTATTGTGAAGGTTAGTGGAATGTTATTCCCTCAGAATGAAATTAAACGGGTTCATGCCAGTCCTACCTCAAGATGAGTCATCCTAGTTAATTACGAAACTACAAATTACCCACTCCTTGCATAAATCTATTAAGATATCAGCTAACTAAAAATGGGATAGGCAATCCAAAGGATACTACATGATGATTGATTGATTCTCTTTGAGATCCTCAAGTTTTACAAAGGTAGTCTGCAAGAGACGAAGAGTTTTATTTGTTTCATTTGCATGGCTTGGTATGATAGCCCTAAGGGGCAAATAATTTTCCCTGACTCAAGTTATGCTGGGTTGACAATTATCATTCCTTGTAGGTTGGCCACTTTTGAAGGTAGATATGACATCATTAGCAATATGACATCCTCATAGACAGCAGGGTGACTTCCTGCTCACAGACATGAGCAACATAACTTAAATCTGCCAACAACAAAAACATTCTCAATACATTTGGAATGTAAAGATGTCACAAACCACAATAATGTAAACAAAACTTTGTCTGTTTAGGAGATAGACTTTGCTTCCTAGCAAAGAGTGTTGAGCAGCTAATTAATGGTAAATAGCTATATTTTTTTGCCTCTCAGTTAGCCAAGATGGTTAGCTATCTATGCTATCTACCCAAGGTTGTTTAAATATACACTCCCCTCCATATCTATTTGGACAGTGAAGCTAATATAAAATGTGGCTCTATACTTGTCATGCCCTGATCTGTTTCACCTGTCCTTGTCTCCACCCCCCTCCAGGTGTCGCCCATTATCCCCTGTGTATTTATACCTGTGTTCTCTGTTTGTCTGTTGCCAGTTCATTTTGTTCATACACCCTACCAGCGTTTTGTTTCCCTGCTCCTGTTTTATAGTTTCCCGGTTCTGACCGTTCAGCCTGTACTAACCCTAATCCTGCCTGTCATCCTGTATCTTTTCCCCACTACTCTGGATAACCGACCTCTGCCTGACCTGAACCTGAGCCCTCTTGCTGTCCTGTACCTTCTTACACCCTCTCTGGATTATTGACCACTGCCTGCCTTGTCCTGTCGTTTGTTTCTTCAACACTTCAAACCTTAAAATGTGATAATACTCCAGCATTTTAGATTTAAGAGACTATTTTATATTAGGTGACAAATAGCTTTTATTTGTGGGTATCAGGCCACCATAGACCTAGACATACCAAAACCCCATGGAATTACAAAAAACCCTAGAGAAGACAAAAACACACATACCACCCTCGTCACACCCTGACCTAACCAAAATAATGAAGAAAACAAAGATAACTAAGGTCAGGGTGTGACAGTAACGGTTAATGTGATTGGATGTTAATTTGACTAGGCTACCTGTATTTGCCACTTTGCAGTGAAACGAGACTTCTCAGAAAAATCTTGCGAACACTTTGCATGACACCCAGTGTAATTTTAGTGATAATGCCCTCGAAGCCGGTGTTTGGAGGATATATTGGCACGGATTGCCGACCCTCGACTTTGTCAAGGGCCTAACAACACCCATGCCTACACACCAGCCACTTGGGCATTATCACTTAAATGACACTGGGTGTCAAGCAAAGTGTTACCAAGATTAAACAATCCCAAAAATCCTAACCTCGGTCATGGTGAGAGATTGGCATGTTTTGATGTAGTCCCTGTAACAACATCATTATTCATAATTCCTTTCATGATTTTTCTTAAACTTGGCATTTTCAGGATTAATTTAGAAGTGTTCAGAAATAAAATGACTGAGCATTATTTGAAGTGCTTTCATTTCTAAACAGTAAAACAGATATGTATGAAAGTACCCTAAAAAAGGGGACATTCTGTACTGTTGTCTTATATGAAACATTTGAGCTCAAATCCAACATGATGGAGTATAGAGACAAATAAAACATGTAGCTTCAATGTCCAAATACAGTACATATCTCGAAGTGTAGTTAGCAAATCGCTCATACACTCTTTTGCTAGCTATCACAACACTCACTTTTTTTAAACAAGCCATAGAAAGTTGGTTGCAATTTCAGTTTAATTCACCAGAAAAGACAGAACAAATAATACAAACAATATTATTGTTCAACTAAAATACAATAATATAATGGTATAACCTTTGTAAATTATATCATAAATATGACTGGTGGAGTTGTCACACATGCAGCTAACAAAAATAGAACCAGCTAATTGCAGCATTACCGCAAAAATGGAAGAGGAATGTGGAAGGGGGAGAAAATAAGGAACTTCTCAGTTGGCCCTGCATTAAAGACCAAAATTGGTTAAAGAAAGAAAAATAAATTGTAATAAATAAAAAAGTAGACCAGTTTCATTTAAGGGCAAAAAATGGACAGCTGTGCCATACAGATTGCAAAATAGTTGGGAAGAGATTTTCGATGTACCGATTCCATGGCACATGGTTTATGAAATGATACTCAAAACGACACCAGATTCAAAACTTAGGGGTTTTTCAATTGAAATTATTAAACAAAATTCTTATAACGTTTTTAATATATATGTATATATGTATATATATATATATGGGGGATACAACCGTCCCAGCTCTGCAGACTTTAGTGCGAAGAGACAGAATCATTAGATCATTTGCTTTGGTGCTGTCCATGTGTAGCTTGTTTTTGGGACGCATGTTCAGGAATTCTTGAAGAATTGTAACATTTACCTGGAGTTCACTCTCCAAATAGCACTCCTTGTTGATCTGAAAAGTCAGTCAATTGATCAATAATATAGTAAAACTATTTGCAAAAAAAAATTATATTTAATTTACAATTTGTAACTAGGAGTATAAAAAGGCTGAGAACTTCTGTTTAACATCACAGCACAGTTGAAAAATATAGAAAAAATAGATGGTGTTCAGAGATAGATGTGAGGGGTTGAGGGTAGCTGAAGGATGGGACTAAACACAAACAAAAGATAACTAATGTAAAATATACTGTGTCCGTAAAATGTATAAAGTATATGAATAAGCTGGAAGTAGAAGCTTAAGTGTTGTTGTCCATTAGTTTACTCCAATTAGGGGAGTGGAGGTCGGGTTATGGGAAAATAATAAAGGGGGGGATTATTTAAATATATATATATATATATATATATATATATATATATATACTGTATATACACTGCTCAAAAAAATAAAGGGAACACTAAAATAACACATCCTAAATCTGAATGAATTAAATATTCTTATTAAATACTTTTTTCTTTACATATTTGAATGTGCTGACAACAAACTCACAAAAATTACCAATGGAAATAAAATTTATCAACCCATGGAGGTCTGGATTTGGAGTCACACTCAAAATTAAAGTGGAAAACCACACTACAGGCTGATCCAACTTTGATGTAGTGTCCTTAAAACAAGTCAAAATGAGGCTCTGTAGTGTGTGTGGCCTCCACGTGCCTGTATGACCTCCCTACAACGCCTGGGCATGCTACTGATGAGGTGGCGGATGGTCTCCTGAGGGATCTCCTCCCAGACCTGGACTAAAGCATCCGCCAACTCCTGGACAGTCTGTGGTGCAACTTGGTGGATGGAGCGAGACATGATGTCCCAGATGTGCTCAATTGGATTCAGGTCTGGGGAACGGGCGGACCAGTCCATAGCATCAATGCCTTCCTCTTGCAGGAACTGCTGACACACTCCAGCCACATGAGGTCTAGCATTGTCTTGCATTAGGAGGAACCCAGGGCCAACCGCACCAGCTTATGGTCTCACAACGGGTCTGAGGATCTCATCTCGGTACCTAATGGCAGTCAGGCTACCTCTGGCGAGCACATGGAGGTGTGCGGCCCCCCAAAGAAATGCCACCCCACACCATGACTGACCCACCGCCAAACCGGTCATGCTGGAGGATGTTGCAGGCAGCAGAACGTTCTTCCCGGCGTCTCCAGACTGTCACGTCTGTCACATGTGCTCAGTGTGAACCTGCTTTTAATCTGTGAAGAGCACAGGGCGCCAGTGGCGAATTTGCCAATCTTGGTGTTCTCTGGCAAATGCGTCCTGCACGGTGTAAGCACAACCCCCACGGTGGACATCGGGCCCTCATACCACCCTCATGGAGTCTGTTTCTGACCGTTTGAGCAGACACATGCACATTTGTGGCCTGCTGGAGGTAATTTTGCAGGGCTCTGGCAGTGCGCCTCCTGCTCCTCCTTGCACAAAGGCGGAGGTAGCAGTCCTGCTGCTGGGTTGTTGCCCTCCTGCGGCCTCCTCCACGTCTCCTGATGTACTGGCCTGTCTACTGGTAGCGCCTTCATGCTCTGGACACTACACTGACAGACACAGCAAACCTTCTTGCCACAGATCGCATTGATGTGCCATCCTGGATGAGCTGCACTACCTGAGCCACTTGTGTGGGTTGTAGACTCCGTCTCATGCTACCACTAGAGTGAAAGCACCGCCAGCATTCAAAAGTGACCAAAACATCAGCCAGGAAGCATAGGAACTGAGAAGTGATCTGTGATCCCCACCTGTAGAACCACTCCTTTATTTGGGGTGTCTTGCTAATTGCCTATAATTTCCACCTGTTGTCTATTCCATTTGCACAACAGCATGTGAAATTTATTCTCAATCAGTGTTGCTTCCTAAGTGGACAGTTTGATTTCACAGAAGTGTGATTGACTTACATTGTGTTGCTTAAGTGTTCCCTTTATTTTTTTGAGCAGTGTATATATACACACACACACACGTATATATGAAATAATATGTATATTTAACACCAAAAATATTTTGGGGATTGGAAATGATGCAGACAATTGCATTGATTGAAGTAACAATCTATTTGCAATACTAAAGCTGATATGGGGTGCCATAGCTTTCTTAATAATAATGACAACAAAATGTATCATAGCACTGTTGTGCCAAACACCTGTCTCTCATAATAACAAGGTGTCTCCAGTTGTTTAATAAGATATTGTGACGCACCTTCCATTACTTTCCATGTGTATTTGTGCCCTTCCTTGAGGCATGTCCACATTAAGAAAAGCCAATAGTGGCAGTAAGTTTGGAATTATTTTATTGTGAATAGGAAGTCTCCCGGGCTGTTTATAATGATGAACTGTAATACTTATTAATATTGTGCTTCAAAAATAAACGTACTAAACTTTCAGTATTTCGTTATACTAGAAGATTTGAAACTCAGATTAAAGCCCTGCACGAGGGAATTACCTCAGACGACAAAATACAAACAATTAGAACATGGCATAAGTTGAAGTAATTTGATTGCACAGTACATTAAATTTAAATGTATCATGGCATGCTATGTCAACTAATAGGAAGCCTTGCTTCTTACTATCCACTGTTGACAGCACTACTTGAAATGTTACATTAATGGCAACCATAAAAGTACTATGCAGTAACATCAAATTATTACATTTAAAACTGAGTGCGTGGATTGCTGGTCAATAACAAGGCATACTGTACCAATTAATTAGAGAAGACTCACATCTCCTATTTAAGGAAAAGTCAACAGGCTATATTATACAGTTATGAAATTAAACTCCCATTAGTAGGACTCTGAGGTGTATTGTGTTTGACTTAATTGAATTTTTTGGGAAAAGATGAGCTGTGAATCATAAACATGCCCACTGTGGCTACTCTCTGATCGAGTTAATCAATTGATATGAATTAAACATAGATCCCACTTTGCTGGCATTAAAATTATGATTTCCACCACAAGGTCCACTGTTTTAATATTCTACCTTTTCACCTTGTGCTTTATGGGATTTAGTTGTGCAGTTTGAATGCACTGATGGTGAAAATTAAGCACTGATAAAATAGTTTCTAAACGACCTATTCTGTACATGTAGTTTGTGGTCGCTGAACAGCCGCACTACAAACAAACCTTAGTGTTTCGCCTACCTCCAGACATCAAGGCACAGGGTAAATTGATTGTGGTCTGCACACAAGCCATGGTTATAATACCTTGATTGCACAGTACAGCATATTTTTTCTATATTATTATTTGCTTTCCCCATCACAGAAGTATAGTATTTGTAAGATATTTGCCAAGTGCTTTGGTGTTTATCTCTGTCACTGAATCACACAATATGTCTGATGTGGTTGTTGTTTTGTTCCAGAGGAGCTCATTAGGGAGGTTGCAATTTATTCCACAGTGACAGTTGAAACTACTCATCCCCCTACGGTGTCTGTCACAAGTTGTCCTGATACTCATAACACAGAGATCCAGCACCGTGTAGCCTAGAGGGGGCTATACAAGTTTTCTTTTCTTGTTGTTTCGACAGTTCATGATAATAGACTGCAGATATACAGTATATACACTGAGCGTACAAAACATCTTTCCATGACAGACTGACCAGGTGAATCCAGGTGAAAGATATGATCCTTTATTGATGTCACTTGTTAAATCGACTTCAATCAGTGTAGATGAAGGGAGGAAATAAGGATTTTTAAGCTTTGAGACAATTGAGACCTGGATTGTGTATGTCTGCCATTCAGAAGGTGAATGGGCAAGATAAAATATTTAAGTGCCTTTATTTATTTATAGGGGACAAGGCACATTAATCAACACCAATATAACAATAATGCAACATCCATGTAAATGTGCCGGGGTTAGCCGAAAGCTCATTTACATTACATCCAATAATATATCATTCTAAACGACAACAACAACACTGTCATAAACTCTTGTCTTACATATGAGGAACCACAAATAACTCATGTGCACAGGTTTGGATAGATTTTAGTCATGTTTTCAATTCAAATTTAAAAGTACAATAATCAGTGCAGCTTCTCAAGTCCATGGGCATTGCATTCCAGTATATTATTGCTCTAACAGAGAAGGCCCTCTTGGCCGATTATACTATGTCGAAAAAGGCCGCAATCCCCTCTAGTTACTGCCCTAGTTATCCTGGAGGTGCCTTCCTTGAGCATGAGGTGGAGGGGCAAGACCATGCAGGATCTCAAAGACAAGACTTGCATCTACATACTCCTTAAAGCTAAATTATGTTTGTAACTGTTTGGTTTGTTATCAAAAATCTTAAGTGTTTGTTTGTAGAGTGATTAAATTGCTTTCAGAATAGTAGCTCCTGCTTGTGAGCAGCATGTGAGGTAATATCTCAAATGTGAGAAAATCATAGCCCTTTGAACGGAGTATGGTAGTGGGTACCTGGCGTACCGGTTTGTTTCAAGAACTGCACACTGCTGTGTTTTTCACGCTCAACAGTTTCCCGTGTGTATCAAGAATGGTCCATCAGCCAAGTTGACACAACTGTGGGAAGCAATGGTGTCAACATGGGCCAGCATCCCTGTTGAACGCTTTTAACACCTTGTAGTCCATGCCCCGACAAATTGAGGCTGTTCTGAGGGCAAAAGGGGGGGGGTGCAACTCAATATTAGGAATGTGTTCATTAGGAAGTTGTGCCATTTAGCTGATGCTTTAATCCAAAGTGACTTCGAGTCATACGTGCAGTGACCCCAGCAGGAATTGAACCCACACTCTTGGCATTGCAACATGTCATCAGAGGAATTACAGCAAACACACTGAATGACTGAGCACTTCTCAGAATGTTAACCACTGTTAGGCAACTTTGTTCTTTTTTGTAATTGGTCTCTTGCAACTCAGAAGGTAACAGCGAATGTGGAATTGCAACAGATAATATAGAAGAGACATGGCAACGGTGGCATGAAGGTAGTTGACAAATCTCTGTTCATGATGACAAGTCAAGGTTGGAGCATTCAACCCAGCATTTCTCATTGGGGACTACTTTGTCTTACTATGGCCTTGATATTGACACAGAGAAACATCCCACTGGGCACAAACTTGTTGAATCAACGTTGTCAACGAATGGTCGAATCAATTTTTCCACGTTGGAATCAATTACATATTGATTCCAACAATTACAATACATTGGATTTGAAATAATGTCATCAACCAGTAGTGTTTTCATCTTATTTCAACCAGCGTTGTAAACATTATAATGAGGGTAAAATTATAACGTAAATACATTGACTTAACCTGACTAACATATATATCAGTCTAATTTCAACATAATCATCAGATCTATGTATACATTGGAATAGAAAATGATATGTAGAAATGTAAAAATATTTATTATCCTATATTCAATATATACACTGAGTATACCAAACATTACAGCCGTATATATTCCCCCCCAAGCAGACACATCGATGGCTCTGAACAAACTTTATTTGACTCTTTGCAAACTGGAATCCATATATCCGGAGGCTGCATTCATTGTAGCTGGGGATTTTAACAAGGCTAATCTGAAAACAAGACTCCCTAAATTGTATCAGCATATTGATTGCGCAACCAGGGCTGGAAAAACCTTGGATCATTGCTATTCTAACTTCCGCGACGCATATAATGCCCTGCCCCGCTCTCCTTTCGGAAAAGCTGACAACGACTCCATTTTGTTGATCCCTGCCTACAGACAGAAGCTAAAACAAGAAGCTCCCGCGCTGAGGTCTGTTCAACGCTGGTCCAACCAATCTGATTCCACACTCCAAGACTGCTTCCATCACGTGGACTGGGATATGTTTCGTATTGCGTCAGACAACAACATTGACGAATACGCTGATTCGGTGAGCGAGTTCATTAGAACGTGCGTTGAAGACGTCGTTCCCATAGCAACGATTAAAACATTCCCAAACCAGAAACCGTGGATTGATAGCAGCATTCGCGTGAAACTGAACGTGCGAACCACTGCTTTTAATCAGGGCAAGGTGACCGGAAACATGACCGAATACAAACAGTGTAACTATTCCCTCCGCAAGGCAATCAAACAAGCTAAGCGTCGGTATAGAGACAAAGTAGAATCTCAATTCAACGGCTCAGACACAAGAGGTATGTGGCAGGGTCTACAGTCAATCACAGATTACAAAAAGAAAACCAGCCCCGTCACGGACCAGGATGTCTTGCTCCCAGGCAGACTAAATAACTTTTTTGCCCGCTTTGAGGACAATACAGTGCCACTGACACGGCCCGCAACCAAAACATGCGGACTCTCCTTCACTGCAGCCGACGTGAGGAAAACATTTAAACGTGTCAACCCTCGCAAGGCTGCAGGCCCAGACGGCATCCCCAGCCGCGTCCTCAGAGCATGCGCAGACCAGCTGGCTGGTGTGTTTACGACCATAATCAATCAATCCCTATCCCAGCCTGTTGTTCCCACATGCTTCAAGAGGGCCACCATTGTTCCTGTTCCCAAGAAAGCTAAGGTAACTGAGCTAAACGACTACCGCCCCGTAGCACTCACTTCCGTCATCATGAAGTGCTTTGAGAGACTAGTCAAGGACCATATCACCTCCACCCTACCTGACACCCTAGACCCACTCCAATTTGCTTACCGCCCAAATAGGTCCACAGACGATGCAATCTCAACCACACTGCACACTGCCCTAACCCATCTGGACAAGAGGAAAACCTATGTGAGAATGCTGTTCATCGACTACAGCTCGGCATTTAACACCATAGTGCCCTCCAAACTCGTCATCAAGCTCGAGACCCTGGGTCTCGACCCCGCCCTGTGCAACTGGGTACTGGACTTCCTGACGGGCCGCCCCCAGGTGGTGAGGGTAGGCAACAACATCTCCACCCCGCTGATCCTCAACACAGGGGCCCCACAAGGGCGCGTTCTGAGCCCTCTCCTGTACTCCCTGTTCACCCACGACTGCGTGGCCACGCACGCCTCCAACTCAATCATCAAGTTTGTGGACGACACAACAGTGGTAGGCTTGATTACCAACAACGACGAGACAGCCTACAGGGAGGAGGTGAGGGCCCTCGGAGTCTGGTGTCAGGAAAATAACCTCACACTCAACGTCAACAAAACTAAGGAGATGATTGTGGACTTCAGGAAACAGCAGAGGGAACACCCCCCTATCCACATCGATGGAACAGTAGTGGAGAGGGTAGTAAGTTAAGTTCCTCAGCATACACATCACAGACAAACTGAATTGGTCCACCCACACAGACAGCATCGTGAAGAAGGCGCAGCAGTGCCTCTTCAACCTCAGGAGGCTGAAGAAATCTGGCTTGTCACCAAAAGCACTCACAAACTTCTACAGATGCACAATCGAGAGCATCCTGTCGGGCTGTATCACCGCCTGGTACGGCAACTGCTCCCCCCACAACCGTAAGGCTCTCCAGAGGGTAGTGAGGTCTGCACAACGCATCACCGGGGGCAAACTACCTGCCCTCCAGGACACCTACACCACCCGATGTCACAGGAAGGCCATAAAGATCATCAAGGACAACAACCACCTGAGCCACTACCTGTTCACCCCACTATCATCCAGAAGGCGAGGTCAGTACAGGTGCATCAAAGCTGGGACCGAGAGACTGAAAAACAGCTTCTATCTCAAGGCCATCAGACTGTTAAACAGCCACCACTAACATTGAGTGGCTGCTGCCAACACACTGACTCAACTCCAGCCACTTTAATAATGGGAAATGATGTAAAATATATCACTAGCCACTTTAAACAATGCTACCTAATATAATGTTTACATACCCTACACTATTCATCTCATATGTATACGTATATACTGTACTCTATATTATCTACTGCATCTTTATGTAATACATGTATCACTAGCCACTTTAACTATGCCACTTTGTTTACATACTCATCTCATATGTATATACTGCACTCAATACCATCTACTGTATCTTGCCTATGCCGCTCTGTACCATCACTCATTCATATATCTTTATGTACATATTCTTTATCCCCTTACACTTGTGTCTATAAGGTAGTAGTTTTGGAATTGTTAGCTAGATTACTTGTTTGTTATTACTGCATTGTCAGAACTAGAAGAACAAGCATTTCGCTACACTCGCACTAACATCTGCTAACCATGTGTATGTGACAAATAAAATTGGATTTGATTTGATTTGATTTGATTTTGAACACCTTCCTAATATTGAGTTGCGACCCCCACAGAACAGCCTCAATTCGCTGGGGCATGGACTCTACAAGGTGTTGAAAGCATTCAACAGGGATGCCCATGTTGACTCCAATGCCTCCCACAGTTGTGTCAAGTTGGCTGGGTGATGTTTGGGTTGTGGACCATTCTTGATATACATGGGAAACTGTTGAGTGTGAAAACCTCAGCAGCGTTGCAGTTCTTGACACTAACCGATGCACCTGGCAGCTACTACCATACCACATTCCAAGGCATTCTTTTCTCTTGCCCATTCACCTTGTCAGTCTATGGCATGTAAAGAGCAGGTGTTCTTAATGTTTTGTATACTCAGGGGTTGAAATGATGTTGAATTTCATGTATGATTAGACATACTGTATGATATTTGAACTTGTTTCAATGTTGACAGTAAAAATGGTATGTTTTAATCAACGTAATTTTTTCAACGTCATGCCATCATAAATAAAGCAGAATATTGAAATAAAATGTACCACGTTTCCTGCCTGAACAGGCATTACTAATCAAATAATAACTTCAACCACCCAATCTACTGTATATTGAATAAATCATATTTTACATTTATATGGAATTTTCAACGCAGTTCCAACACATACAGTGCATTTGGAAAGTATTCAGACCCCTTGACTTTTTCCACATTTTGTAACGTTACAGCTTTAGTATAAAATATATTAAATTAACTGTTTTCCTCAGCAATCTACACACAATATCGCATAATGACAATTAAAAAACAGATTTAGACATTTTTGCACATTTATTAAAAATAAAAAACTGATACCTTATTTACATAAGTATTCAGACCCTGCACTGTAAGACTCTAAATTGTGCTCAGGTGCATCCTTTTTCCATTGATCATCCTTGAGATGTTTCTATAACTTGATTAAATTGATTGGGACATGATTTGGAAAGGCACACACCTGTCTATATAAGGTCCCACAGTTAACAGTGCATGTCAGAGCAAAAAACAAGCAATGAGGTCGAAGGAATTGTCTGTAGAGTTCCGAGACAGGATTGTGTCGAGGCACAGATTTGGGCAAGGTTATCAAAACATTTCTGCAGCATTGAAGGTCCCCAAGACCAGAGTGGCCTCCATCATTCTTAAATTGAATACGTTTTGAACCACCAAGACTCTTCCTAGAGCTAGCCGCCCGGAGTTTGAGCAGCCGCCCGGAGTTTGAGCCGCCGCATGGAGTTTGCCAAAAGGCACCTAAAGGACTCTCAGACCATGACAAACAAGATTCTTGGACTCCTTGGCCTGAATGCCAAGCGTCACGTCTGGAGGAAACCTTGCACCATCCTACGGCGAAACATGGGGGTGGCAGAATCATGCTATGTGGATGTTTTTCAGCAGCAGGGACTGGGAGACTAGTCAGAATCAAGGGAAAGATGAATGGGGCAAAGTACAGAGAGATCATTGATGAAACCCTGCTCCAGAGTGCTCAGGACCTCAGACTGGGAAGAATGTTCACCTTCCAACAGGACAACGACTCCAAGCACACAGCCAAGACAACGGAGGACAAGTCTTTGAATGTCCTTGAATGGTCAGCCAGAGTCCAGACTTGGACCCGATCGAAAATCTCTGAGGAGACCTGAAAATAACTGTGCAGTGATGCTCCCCATCCAACCTAACAACGCTTGAGAGGATCTGCAGAGAAGAATGGGAGAAACTCCCCAAATACAGGTGTGCCAAGCTTGTAGCGTTATACCCAAAAAGACTCAAGGCTGTAATCGCTGCCAAAGGTGTTTCAACAAATCAAATGAAAATGTATTGGTCACATACACATGGTTAGCAGATGTTAATGTGAGTGTAGCGAAATGCTTGTGCTTCTAGTTCTGACATGCAGTAATATCCAACAAGTAATCTAACAATTTTACAACAACTACCTTTACACACAAGTGTAAAGGAATGAATAAGAACATGTACAAAGTACTGAGTAAAGGGTCTGAATACTTATGTAAATGTGATATCAGTTTTTTTTTTATTTTATTAAATTAGCTAAGATTACTAAAAAACTGTTTTGGCTTTGTCATTATGGGTTATTGTGTGTAGATCGATGAGGGGGAAAAACAATTTAATCAATTTTAGAATAAGGATTTAACGTATCAAAATGTTGATAAAGTCAAGGGTTCTGAATACTTTCCGAATGCATTAGTTGATCATAGTTGATTATACTGAAATTAGTTAGGTTAAGTCAATGTATTTAAGTTTATGTTTCACCCCATTTTAAATGTGTACAACGCTGGTTGAAATTAGATGAAAAAATAAACTTTTTGAAATCTAATGTATTTTCCACGTTGATTACACATAACAATAAATTGACTAATTACTTTGAAACGTTGAACCAGTTTGTGCCCAGTGGGATAGCCCCTAGCACAAAGCACCCCAGGAGGGCTTGGGAAGGTTCCTGTCAAACTCTAGGACGATATACCGTCCTGGATGCTGTAATGGTTCATAGGCCACATGCTACAGAGAGTCACCAGAGACAATGATTAGAAAAGGGCAGGAGAGAGCATACTCCAAGGCCATATTGTATTTCATTGATTTACTATTAACCACGGGTCTTCACATGCCTGGCACTGGGAATCGATGTTTCCATTACTGTTTTTTTCCCAGTTGTCTCAGATAAAACATGATGCAACACTTTAATAGAGTTAATAAGTGTATGCTAAATACACTTGGTGCTTGTGGAGATACCTCAGTCAATAAAAAGATCAGCCACCAATCACTTGAGTCGATTAAAGTAGCATACCGTTATTCAAAGTGTCATCTAAAAGATACAAACTTGGGGTTACGCCTGACCATTATTCATCAGTATCGCCTTTCTCTGGGGATCACCTTTCAAAACATAGGGGCACTTTTAGGCTCCTAAACCCATATTAATGATATATGCTACTGTGATACCGTCAGCCCTACCTCTGCTCCAGATGGATTTTTAACAGACAACACTTACTATGTCCCTGAGATTTATCTCAGCTAGCGTACTTCCCGTTCCTGTGAAATGAATACTCAGGTTATTAGGTGCAGTAATAAATTGCTTAGGCTGAGAGATCCATTGTAATGGAAGGTATGGTCCGATATACTTAATGGTTTACAGATGTAAAATGTTGGTCTTTGAAGTCCTAAGATGGACTTGGAGGGGAAAAAAAGAGTTGAGTGCACTTTTGGAGCCAACGTTGCGAAGTTTCACAGCTTGGATTAATGAATCGCTCTCTTCCTCATCTACTTCTCATTCAGTCCCTCTCCAACTTCCAACACTAAAACGGCTGGCTGTCAACTATACATTTCTTGTTAGGTCTTAACCCCCGTAACATAATTAAAATTAAAAATTTTACAGCACAAAGTCATGAAATTAATACATTTAATAACACTTTTCAATTTCAACATAACCTCCATCGCTCCCTCACTTTAATTATTTAAAAAAAGTAATATCAAACAAACAATGAGCCACATGCTATTACTTTAATCAGCACATTCTGCAGCTTAATTTACATGAACTTTGAGTTCAGTTCATATGTAATTTCCTAAGTGAATAAAGACGGAAGACTTTTATAATGTGACTTCAGAATTACTGATACAGAAAGTCAGGAAGTAAAAAATATAAAATAATGGTTTCATTTATTCAGGGGAAAGAAGGAATTTCTACTCGTGACCCACTGTGGTGTCATTATACCAGTTCCAATATTCAGCAGTCAATGCTGGAGAAGAAGAAAACAGCATCCACTCAATGGAACGAGACACTAGATCATGGAGAATAACATATCCCCCCCAAAAATCTCAAAAGCCATATCTGCATTGAGAACAGATTGGATTTGGATGCCGGCTTAAAAGGCCCGCTTATGTTGAATCCCCAGAGATAGCCACAGACAGTGAATGGTAACGGATTTCATTCAGAATATGTCTAACTTGGGAACATTTATGGGAAATTACAGCAGCTCTATTCAGCCTGCCAGCCCTATTCAACGAAAGTAACAGCAGGTGGAGCAGATTAGAAGACCCCAAGTCATTTAGCAATGCGACAACGTCAACAACAATGGACCCAAACAGAATAAATCTCACTTTTCTCCCAGTTCGCAAATACTGTCAAATTACTGGTTAATCACTAAAGTGTGGTGCAATAATTCACAATTCGCTTAATGTACCAGGGTGCTCTGAGAGGTCGCAATGATTGTCATTCCAGTGCGCCGCACACATTGCTTTCAGTCCAGCATCTGGCCATTGATTTTGAGGAACCTGTATTTGACCTTTTCCTTGGATGCAAACTTGCCCGACTGTTTCCAAGCTCTATAAGTGACAGGCGGAAGGTGAGAGTTGCTGACACAATGAGCCTCTTCAAGATATCAATGGACCTGGCTTTCCTCAGATTGACAGAGTACCTGTCTCTTCCTCTCTATCTCACCTCTCTCTCCTGCTTTATTTCCCCTCCTCCCCCTCTCTGTCTCTCTCTCCTGATTTCTTTCTCTCATCCTCTCCCTTGTCTTTTTTGGCTAAGGCCCCTCTGTGTAATGGTGTGAGCTGCAGCTGCACTCCAATCACCTCCCCTTAATCCCAACTTCACACCACAATCCAGGGGCTCACTGTTACAGCCAACCCTCTCTACTAGCAATGACTCCCTCCCAACCCCCATGCTCCTCTCGCTTCTGACTCCTGCACAGCAGCTAGCACCTTGTTTATTACATGTCACCCTTATTATTTGTCACATACTGTATACTGCGACATACAGCAGGGTATACAGACAGAAGAGTATCTCTCACACCTACTGTAACAACATCACACTAACAGACACACACATGTGTGCACACACACACACACACACACATGCACACACCATAATGCGATACAATTTCTGACACACTTCTCCTCGGCCTCACACACTATTCACTATCACACCAGTCACATGATGACACACACTTACACACTTCCCAACCTTCATCTCTGTGTGTTTCATCACCCCTCCCTCCCGCCGTCCCTCCCTGCCTCACAGAGCTCCAGCGAGTGAACAGGTTGTTTACTGCGGCTTGCCGAACTTTAACCGGCTGAGTCTGCAGGGACTGTGCAGTAAATATGGTGACAGACAGAATACAGGCCTCATGTCTCACCACATCCCCGGACAGCTCGGAGCTAGGAGGAGGAGAGGAGTAGGAAGGGGGCAGGAGTACAAGGCAGAGAGTGAACTAACTGGATGTGATGCCATTCCCATCAGGAGGGGTTGTGTGCTGAGCCTGTGGTGCTCTTCTACAGCCGACACAGCATGTACCGCCACTGATAGTTTTTAAATTGATATGATATCTAATGCATTATGAAAACGCTCAGCAGAACCGCTTGCTTTTCTCGCCGGGACACCACAGTAATATGAATTATGGTAAACACATTAGCCTTGATTAGTGGAACAAGAAAGACGTAAAATATTTTGGATTTGTGCTGACGTGCTCTGACAGAGAGGATGGGAGAAAAAAGAGAACTCAGTATAAGGAGCTGCCCACTCTCTCCTTTAACTCTGATTGAAAACAGAGGGAGCGTGATGAACTATAAAGTATGTCCATGCAGAGCCCGGTTGTCTAATTTTGTAATGGTATTTTGGCAGTGACCCCACGGTAGACTATATTTGTGATGTTGTTTCCCATAACAGAAGGTAGGTAGTCACATAGTTAACATGATTGATAAGGGTGCAGGAACAGCTAAAAAAAAAATAATCTGTCAACATACTTAGCCAGGGTTAGAATGGAAAAATACTCCTTCAAATTGGTTGCCTGAGAAGGGAGATACACCAGACTATCCGTGGCTGATTCACTGTACAATCAACCTACCACGAGACTGGAAGGCCAAAACCTAGGACATAAGTGTACTTACTTGTCCCTAACTGTAATTATATCGTAAAACCATTGACCATGAAATACGAGCTTTCACTTTAAGTCGTCTCATTGGGGGAAAATGCTCAGAGTGGAATGTCAGTAGAAAACGGCAGTAAATAAACACGTTGTCAACAAAAACATAAACAAGTGCTGGAGGGAAACTGAACTGAAGGCAGGGTCAATGGTCAGAAAGGGAAATGAAGGGTCAGTGCAGTACAGTTGATAGTGTATATTACAGAAAGCAGGGTATAGTCTCTAGTATCTTGCCAACTGTTCTTCTTCAAGTTAAACAGTGAGGGAATAAAGGATTTGATCCCCTGCTGATCTTGTACGTTTGCCCACTGACAAAGAAATTATCCGTCTATAATTTTAATGATAGGTTTATTTGAACAGTGAGAGACAGAATAACAACAAAAAAATCCAGAAAAATGCATGTCAAAAATGTTAAATTGATTTGCATTTTAATGAGGGAAATAAGTATTTGACCCCCTCTCAATCAGAAAGATTTCTGGCCCCCGGGTGTCTTTTATACAGGTAACGAGCCGTCAATTTGGAGCACACTCTTAAAGGGAGTGCTCCTAATCTCAGTTTGTTACCTGTATAAAAGACACCTGTCCACAGAAGCAATCAATCAGATTCCAAACTCTCCACCATGCCAAGACCAAAGAGCTCTCCAAGGATGTCAGGGACAAGATTGTAGACCTACAGGCTGGAATGGGCTACAAGACCATCGCCAAGCAGCTTGGTGAGAAGGTGACAACAGTTGGTGCGATTATTCGCAAATGGAAGAAACACAAAATAACTGTCAATCTCCCTCGGTCTGGGGCTCCATGCAAGATCTCACCTCGTGGAGTTGCAATGATCATGAGAACGGTGAGGAATCAGCCCAGAACTACACGGGAGGATCTTGTCAATGATTTCAAGGCAGCTGGGACCATAGTCACCAAGAAAACAATTGGTAACACACTGCGCTGTGAAGGACTGTCTCTCACTGTTCAAATAAACCTACCATTAAAATTATAGACTGATAATTTCTTTGTCAGTGGGCAAACGTACAAAATCAGCAGGGGATAAAATACTTTTTTCCCTCATTGTTTAACCCATCTCTAAAAAATATCAGATATGTGGACAGGACCAAGCTGATTCAACTGTGACCTACAGGCTCAAATCGGCCTTATGTAGCAAAATTTAAAATTTTGTTTTTTAAATTGGATAAAAGTAGAGACTACAGAATGGTATATCATACACTGTATTTGAGGAAAGTAATTCTGCTTTGAAAGTTGATAAACTTGTAAACTCACTTTCGAGAAAATGGCCTTTAAATATGTTGGTACCTACTGGAGAGCTCTTTTGTCTACACCCATTCAGCATTGTTCACACCCTCTTAAGCCAGCACCACCCATCTCTTTAAGGATTCACATGTGAGGTCATATGCTAAACATTGAGTAGTATAGTAAGATTAAGAATAAAAGTAGCCTACAATAAGGAAAAATTCCTGGTAAACAGAAAGTGTCCAGATAAAGATATTTTATAAATATTAAATGACATTTACACAGACACACTTGTCTAAATTGATGGGTCATGTGAAATAAATGCTATAACCCCCAGCCACATATTATTGCCAAATGGATGGGTCTCTACAGAAGGTGTAAACGGTACAGCCAAATGGCTACTTGCATAGTAGCCATATCAGAAATAGATGTGTCAAAATAAATCAAATAATATACAGTATGTACAAGAACAACATCAGTAATAGATGAGGTAGTTATATGTATACAATCAGGGGTAAAGTGGCTGAGCAGCAGGATGCATTTTGTTTTAAATAGTAGCAGCAACGTATGGTGTTGTAACGTTAGTCTTCCTGCTCCTCTGACGAGGAGTAAGACATGTCAGACCAATGCGCAGCGTGGTAAGTGTTCATCCTTTTAATAAACTGAACTGAACACTAAATACAAAGTAACAAAAGAGAACAAACGAAACAGCTCCGTCAGGTGCAACACACACTAGAAATAGGTTAATGAAAAGAAAATGTAACATAATGTCATTTTTTAGGCAGCTGGGCCCATAGTCACCAAGAAAACAATTAGTAACACACTGCACCATGAAGGACTGAAATCCTGCAGCACCCGCAAGGTCCCCCTGCTCAAGAAAGCAAATATACATGCCCGTCTGAAGTTTGCCAATGAACATCTGAATGATTCAGAGAACAACTGGGTGAAAGTGTTGTGGTCAGATGAGACCAAAATGGAGCTCTTTGGCATCAACTCAACTCGCCGTGTTTGGCGGAGGAGGAATGCTGCCTATGACCCCAAGAACACCACCCCTACCGTCAAACATGGAGGTGGAAACATTATGCTTTGGGGGTGTTTTTCTGCTAAGGGGACAGGACAACTTCACTGCATCAAAAGGACAATGGACGGGGCCATGTACCTCCTTCCCTCAGCCAGGGCATTGAAAATGGGTTGTGGATGGATATTCCATCATGACAAGGACCCAAAACACGGCCAAGACAACAAAGGAGTGGCTCAAGAAGAAGCACATTAAGGTCCTGGAGTGGCCTAGCCAGTCTCCAGACCTTAATCCCATAGAAAATCTGTGGAGGGAGCTGAAGGTTCGAGTTGCCAAACGTCAGCCTCGAAACCTTAATGACTTGGAGAATATCTGCAAAGAGGAGTGGGGCAAAATCCCTCCTGAGATGTGTGCAAACCTGGTGGCCAACTACGAGAAACGTCTGACCTCTGTGATTGCCAACAAGGGTTTTGCCACCAAGTACTAAGTCATGTTTTGCAGAGGGATCAAATACTTATTTCCCTCATTAAAATGCAAATCAATTTATAACATTTTTGACATGCGTTTTTCTGGATTTTTTTGTTGTTATTCTGTCTCTCACTGTTCAAATAAACCTATCATTAAAATTATAGACGGATCATTTCTTTGTCAGTGGGCAAACGTACAAAATCAGCAGGGGATCAAATACTTTTTTACCTCACTGTAGGTGAAATAACTCAAAATTGGCTTTTGAATTCTCAGACTGCAGCGCATACACAGAGCACTAAATAAGAAGAGTTTAGCTCCAGACTTGGCTTAACTTAATATGCTCAATTATTCTTCAGCAGCCCAGGCCTAAATGTGATATGCATAACATATGATGTACAGCAGCATCTCTCTGTATGATGAGGCAAAGAGTATGAGAGGGCTGATCATTTGGATCTGTCAGTGTTATTTAAATGCCCCTGGGCACCGTGCATATGGCAGGCAGCATTCAGAGCTTTCCGGTAAACAGAATCCTATGTTTGATATGCCAGGCTTACTGCAACTCAGCTCAGCAATATCCTCCAAAGCTGAGATCAGTACAGCATAACCCCCATCTGTATCCACACGCTCCCAGCCTCCCAGCTAGAGTAGGGTCCAAGTCCAGTTCACCTTTGTTGCATTGCATGATTTGGGAAGCGTTCCTTCTAAAGTAAAAGGGAGAGAAAGCATTGGGAGGGTTAGCGCTAGTGTTTTAATGCATATTCATAGTGATAGCCTTGCTTATTTTTCGCTTCTTTAGCTCGGAACTTTAAATATGTACGCCGCACATCGGCCAACTCTCATCGACTAGGGCCCTGCCATGCATACCAAGTCTATTATTAACAATAACCAAGAGACTTGGATGTGATCGAAGCCACTCTGTGCCAACAACGTGCAAAAGTTATTGTTGTGATTTTCCTCCCTCTCAGACTGAAATAGGTTTGTTTTGATTGTTTTCATATTTATATTTATTGTATTTTTATTTACAAGCACCCTATAAAACTGCATATGCATATGTACCAAAAACACTGTTGGTTTGACAAGTGACAATGAATCACTCATATTGATTAGGACACAACTAAGAAACCTCACATGAACTGGAAATATTGTTTACATCACTGGTTAAAGGACAATATGCTCAAGACAGTCAGTTACATTTTGGAGTGATCCATTTTGATTTAGGGAGGGGGGGTCGCCAAAAGAGAAACGCAACACTTATTTGTCAATCACTCATATCGATATCACGTTGAAATCAATAGAACAAGAGGGTCAGGTTACACATGCTGTTCAAACAAACTCTACTGAAAAAACACAGAATCTGGGAATAACATGTATATCATTGGTAAGAGGATCACTTTTAGAAGAGAGCCAGCTGCATTTTGGATTGTTGCATTTTGTTTCAACTAGGTCACCAACGCACAAAAGTAAACGCAACACAATTTTGTTAATCACTCATATCATTGTCACATTGAAATCAGTAGAACGGGGGCAAATGTTTGGGTTGTATGCATTGTTTAAACTAACAGTATTCAAAGGCCACACTGAATCTGATCAAATGTTTTATATCACTGGCTAGAAGAGACTTTGCTTAAGACAGTAGTCTACATTTTGTCAGATGGAGATTCTGGGAAGAAACAAATCACGACCAGACATAGAATATCAACACTGACAAGAGTTAGATGTTATTGGAGTAATAGTTTGACTCTCAAATCAGTATATTGGGGTGAGGCCAGTGACTTTGATAGAGAGAGCGCCCCAAATTCTCTGTACCATTTGAGTTAGAAAATGATTGCAGAGTTCTGCGACCCCAGTGCATGACAAAATAAACAGTACAAAACCAAATGATATGGTGTCATCGTGCTGACAAACTTTTATACAAAAATCACCAATCTGATGTGTAATTGCCCCCAATTCGATGTGGTCAAAATGTCATCTTGTGAAATGCAGTTACACATACTGTTTACAGCAAGGATAGTAGCATCATATACATGATTAAATATAGCAAAGTAATTATTGATTTTAATTTAGGATGATAGTAAATGAGGCAAACTCACAGATGTTTACAATAATCACATTTATTTATGACTAGTTTAACCATTTAGAAAGTAAAAAATGCTCATGCACAATTTAACCAGAGATTCTAGAAACAGTGCCCATAGTAGTCCACCCTATCACCAGGTTGCGACGATAGTACATTTGGTAAACATCCCAAAACGTTGTTCTAATGCAATACACATGTAAGAGAAGGCATTGAATGACCACTGTGGCGCTACCTGGAGAGAACATGCCTCATGAGGATATGAAATATCAAAACAAACCCACACAACTCTCTCTTGGCTTTGAATGTAATAACTGTAATAACAGTTATTGTAATAGAATGTAATAACACTTTCATTGACACTATAAGCATTCATGAACGCTGTCTGAACCCTTAAAAAGCTTTATAAAGGATTGAGCACTTAAACGTTAATGTTACACTTGAGAATGCATTCTATAGCTATCGCATATGAATGTGTTTCATTGTTCTTCTGTGGGCTCTGAGGCATCACCTCAGACTCAAAAAGCCATTGGTAGAGAGTGAAACGAAATTCTTGGCTTTGGAGTCATTTTGAAAGCATGGGGGCGGGGGGAGGGAATGGCAGGAAGTAAGAGGAGCTAGCCCTAGTGCACAATCAAATCAAAGTGATATTGAATTTGTTCGTGAATAAGTCCATTATCTCTCACTTTTCAAATCCATTTTCTCAGTCAGTCCTGCTCTTATCTGTTTTTTCATGTCTTTCTTGAGTTGAAAGGCTCCTAAAGAGTATAATTCACCACTCAGCGGTACAGTCTTCCATCCTCTACCTGCCTTCCGCTTTGGTTGAAAAGAGCCCAGGAGGTGATGCCTGCGGTATGTGCCAAAACCCTGACACCACTTATACTTGTGTCACACTACTGAGCTTAACTGAGCTGTACTGGTTAAGTTATCCACCCTCAATATGGTATCTTTAGAATATGTAAAAAATAGTGACATAACCCTTGTAGTTATATACTCCCCTATATCTAACATGTTTAATTTGGCTCTATACTCCAGCATTTTGGATTTGAGATACAAATGTTTTATATGAGGGCATAGTGCAGAATATCACCTTTTATTTGAGGGTATTTTGATACATATCTGTTTCGCCATTTAGAAATGAAATCCCTTCATGTATCCAGTCCACCCATTTTAAGGTGTCATAAGTATTCACTTATAGTATTGTAGCAGGCTCAAGGGGTGGGGTTTCCACGTCACCAAGTTCAATAACCAAACACACACGCAAACCACAACTAGAATACAAATAGGTTATTTATTAGGGAGATTTGCAAACTGTGGGAAAGGGAATTAAGCAAACCAGTTCACAGTCCACAATCCGTTCTCGCTGTCCGTTCCGTTCTGCAAGGGTAATCCTAAAACTCAGGTCCTCAGCCAAACTGGTTCGGTACACAGTAGGGGTAATCAGATAGTCCGGGTCACAAAGGGTGATCACACAGCTAATTCTCTCTCTTCTCACACTCTTCTCACACTCATTTCCCTCTGTCTTCTTCCTGTTTGTGCAGCCCACTTCATCTTTTGTCCCCAAGCACTTCATGGCCTAATGATCCACAGGCTTGCCTCGTAGGGGTAGGAAGTTCATATAAGGCTCGGGGTGGAGCCAGCGGGCTGCAAGATATCTCCCTTCAATCACCACTTACCCTTACCTCTCCCTGCCATCTGCCACAGTATATTCAATTTAGTCAGGAGTTTAATATTTTGTCCCATATTCCTAGCTCTTGTTAGATGCATTTGCAGTTTGTTTTGGTTGTGTTTCAGAAAATTGTTGTGTCCAATTGAAATGAATGGTAGATAATGTATTGTGTAATTTTGGAGTCATTTTAATTGTAAACAAGAAAATAATATGAATACTGCTGAGTGTGAAAGTTAGAGATATAAATATCATACCCCCCCAAAAAAATTATAACCTCCCCTGTTATTGGTAATTATGAGAGATTAGGATGTTTTGGAGGCATGACCTTTCTGCATCTGTAACATTCTCACTCATTATTCACGGTTCATTCATGATTATCCAATCATTGTAGCATTCACATTAATGTATAAAGGTTTCAAAATCATATGATTTGTTCATTGACAATAAAAGTGACTCCAAAATGACACAATACATGATTTACCAAATCAAATCAAATTTTATTGGTCACATACACATGGTAAGCAGATGTTAATGTGAGTGTAGCGAAATGCTTGTGCTTCTAGTTCCGACCATGCAGTAAAATCTAACAAGTAATCTAACAATTTCATAACAACTACCTTATACACACAAGTGTAAAGGAATGAATAAGAATATGTACATATAAATATATGGATGAGCGATGGCCAAATGGCCTGGGCAAGAGGCAGTAGATGGTATAGAGTACGTTATATACATATGAGATGAGTAATGTAGGGTATGTAAACATTATATAAAGCGGCATTGTTTAAAGTGACTAGTGATACATTTATTACATCCAATATTTTATTTTTAAAGTGGCTAGAGATTTGAGTCAAAATGTTGGCAGCAACCATTCAATGTTAGTGATGGCTGTTTAACAGTCTGAAGGTGTTGAGGATCAGCAGGGTGGGGATGTTTTCTACCCTCACCACCTGGGGGCGGCCCGTCAGGACCCCATGCACAGGGCAGATCGAGACCCAGGGTCTCAAGCTTAATGACAAGTTTGGAGGGTACTATGGCGTTAAATGCTGAGCTGTAGTCAATGAACATAGGTATTCCTCTTGTCCAGATGGGTTAGGGCAGTGTGCAGTGCGATTGCGTCGTCTGTGAACCTATTGGGGTGTTAAGCAAATTGCAGTGGGTATCAGGTAGGGTGGAGGTGATATGATCCTTGACTAGTCTCTCAAAACACTTCATGACGGAAGAGTGCTATGGGGTGATAGTTGTTTAGCTCAGTCACCTTAACTTTCTTGGGAACAGGAACAATGGTGGCCCTCTTGAAGCATGTGGGAACAGCAGACTGGGATATGGATTGATTGAATATGTCCGTAAACACACCAGCCAGCTGGTCTGCGCATGCTCTGAGGACACGGCTAGGGATGCCGTCTGGGCCGGCAGCCTTGCGAGGGTTAACACGTTAAGATGTTTTACTCACGTTGGCTGCGGTGAAGGAGAGTCTGCAGGTTTTGGTAGTGGGCCGTGTCGGTGGCACTGTATTGTCCTCAAAGTGAGTTTGTCTGGGAGCACGACATCGGGGTCTGCGACGGGTCTTGATTTTCTTTTTGTAGTCCGTGATTGACTGTAGACCCTGCCACATACCTCGTGTCTGAGCCGTTGAATTGCGACTCTACAATGTCTCTGTACTGACCCCTAGCTTGTTTGATTGCCTTGCGGAGGGAATAGCTACACTGTTTGTATTTTGTCATGTTTCCGGTTGCCTAGCCCTGATTAAAACAGTGGTTCGCACTTTCAGTTTTGCGCGAATGCTGCCATCAATCCACTGTTTCTGGTTGGGGAAGGTTTTAATTGTCGCCGTGGGTACAACATCACCGATGCATTTGCTAATAAAACTCACTCACCCGAATCAGAGTATACATCAATGTTGTTGTTCGACGCTATCCGGAACATATCCCAGTCCATGTGATCGAAGCAATCCTGAAGCGTGGAATCAGATTCGTCGGACCAGCGTTGAACAGACCTGAGCATGGGCGTTTTCTGTTTCAGTTTCTGTTTATAGGCTGGGAACAACAAAATTGAGTCGTGGTCAGATTTGCCGAAAGGAGGGCGAGGGAGGGCTTTGTATGTGTTGCGAAAGTTAGAGTAACAATGATCCAGATTTTTTTCCAGCCCGGTTCAGGCATTCTATATGCTGATAAAATTTAGGGAGCCTTGTTTTCAGATTAGCCTTGTTAAAATCCCCAGCTACAATAAATGCAGCCTCAGGATATGTGGTTTCCAATTTACATGAAGTCCAATGAAGTTCTTTCAGGGCTGTTGAGGTGTCTGTGATTATAATCAAAGATAATTCTCTTGGTAGATAATGCAGTCGGCATTCTAGGTCAGGTGAACAAAAGGACTTCAGTTCCTGTATGTTGTTATGATCACACCACGACTCGTTAATCATAAGGCATACACCCTCGCCCTTCTTACCAGAGAGATGTTTTTTTCTGTTGGTGCGATGTGTGAAGAAACCAGGTGGATGTACCAACTGATAACGTATCCCGAGTGAGCCATGTTTCCGTGAAACATAGAATGTTACAAGCTCTGATGTCTCTCTGGAAGGCAGCCCTTGCTCGGATTTTGTTTACCTTGTTGTCAAGAGACCGAACATTGGCTAGTAGTATACTTGGGATCGGTGGGCGATGTGCCCGTCTATGGAGCCTGACCAGAAGACCGCTCCGTCTGCCCCTTCTGCGGCGCCGTTGTTTTGGGTCGCCTGCTGGGATCCGATCCATTGTCCTGGGTGGTGGACCAAACAGAGGATCAGTTTCAGGAAAGTCGTATTCCTTGTCGTAATGTTGGTGAGTTGCTCTTATATCCAATAGTTCCTCCCGGCTGTATGTAATAAGACTTAAGATTTCCTGGGGTAACAGGTAGAGCAGCTAGTGTTGAGCTGCCTTTTAGTAACCCATGGCTCAGCGTTTGGGCTCGTCTCAGTCATTTACTTTGATAAAATAAATACCAGGGCTGAGATGTGTTAGCCAGAAGGGCTGGTGTCATTTAGCTTTATCGATAAGCGGCATGTCATACATTACGCCCCATTCAAACATTATATGTCCTTAATTAGACCTATTCCCCATTCCAACAACTTCTTGTCAGTAGAAGTGAGTCATGTAGATCACACACACCCTCACTATTCACATAAAACTCACAACTATGTACAAGTAAATATACTTTTGTCATTGCTGTGCAGTTTTTAAGGGGTGGTTGAGTTTGAGATGGACAGGGCTCAAATCAAAGGTGGTTTGTGGATTGCATAACTGTCAATGTTGCTTTGTGATAACTCACTGAGTGTATAAGGATTTGAATGTGCTCATTTCTAAACACCACTCGTTTTGGACTGCACATAAACTGGTTAGAATGTCTTCTTCCCACAAAAACAGACTTCCCAAATGAGGTTTGGGCATTTTGGCATCAAACATGACTGCTGAGACCACATTTTGGAGCTGTCTGTTTTAAAAGCAAATGCAGTTCGCCGTTTTAGTGCTAATGATAGTCTTTGCCTTGTGTGCAAACTGCCATTACACTCCAACCAGTGCTGTTTGTCCTTGGTTGAGCATAATTTATTGTGAAATGAGAGACAGATTGTGTTCTCCCCTCATCAACAGTGGTCATTCAGAGCTTATCATAATTTTGGAGTTAATAGTGACAATTTGGCACACAAAAACAAACCAACACACTCTCTGGTGCTGGCCAAAAACAGAACTGTGTTCAAATCCCTTTGCCTTTTCATTCCACCATAGATACACGTATTTTATAGCAAGAAATGCCAGGAAATTCAAAATTATTTATAAGTTGCCTTTGCCTTTTATAATTTACATTTCATTTATAATGACAGGAAGAAAGTTGTAGGTCCATTCTTGAGTATTCCAAGGAGCAGAAGGCCAAAAACTTACAGAAAGTCATTCATATCTGCATATGAATGAATGAATCAGAGGTTTCGAACAGAAGATTATTTGTTGCTGATAGTGACTCATGCTTGACCTATGAGTGTTTGCTGAGGAGAAATGTTTTAGTAATCAGCCCCCTTGCACTTTAAATCGTCAGTCTGGATAGCTCTAGCAGATTAATGGGACTATGATGGCGTTAGACCAGGTCCATGTGCAGGGAAGAAGAATTTTCCCCAAGTCGTTTCCAGCTCCGCTGTTATAGCACAGTGATCACACCTGGAAAATACTTACTGTGATTTAGGAGTTTTTCCCGCCTTGGATGAGTGAGAAAATCACACCTACAGTCCTAGAAAAGAATTGTTCCAAAAGGGTTCTTCGGTTGCCCCCATAGAATAACTATTTTTGGTTCCAGGTAGAACCCTTTTGGGTTCTATCCAAAAAGAAAGGGTTCTTCAGAGGGTTATCCTATGGAGACAGCAGAAGATAGCAATTATTTTTCTATCTAGAACCTAAGAGTGTAGTAGTGGAAAGTTAGAAACTTCTTTCAGGTGTCTGAAAGTCACACACAATGGATTCCTGAATGTTTGAGATCAATAGCCCCCAACGGAAATAGTTGGTTCTGGAGCCAAAATATATTCCACTCTCTGGTCTCAAGGTATTATTTAATTTCATAAAGGATATAGCTACATTTATGTCTAAGAGCTTTCATAAGTTGCAGTAAGAACCTAAGTAGTCACCAAGTTACGGTCATTACTGCACTATGAGATAGCATGTTTAAATTTAAGGGGTAGTTGTCTAAAAATGCATCATTTCTTAATCTCTTACTAGTCCGCTTTTGATTGAGTATGGTCCATTGGTCCTCCCGATAACAGCATAGCACAGGGACCTAGTCCCGTATGACGGTGGCAAAGGTTTTTTTGCCCCACAAAAAAAAAAAAAATCAATAACCAAATTGATGTGCCTCGTGCACTTATTCTAACAAATCTGCCGATGCCATATTAATTGGGACCACATCCAAGCTCTTATTGTTCCCCTCAAGGCTACCTTTCACCACCAATTAGACATAATGACTTAGAGTGCATTAATGGAAATCAAAAGAACAAAGACACATGGAATACATCAGAACTGTCATTAAGTTGGCAAGGAACTCCAGAGATTTAAGTCTTTGCTGCCTTTTGCCTTTGTTATAAATGCCTCTTTTCATGTGCCATTGAAATGCTGGCTATGGTAAATGTGTTCTTAATTAGCTGTTAAGACGATGCACTGAAATCAGTCAATTATAATACTCTTACATGGTTATCAGTTTCAGTTATCAAAACCTTTGAGTGGATTTATGAAATCCCTTTGAACAATCAACAAGGCTTTCACTCTTCAATACTCCACAATAATACGCCTGTGGGTGTTTTGGGGTATCGTGTGGGTGTATGTGGAGTATGCTCAATACATTTCACTACTATCTTCAAGACATTATACAAACAAATCATACACTGGGCAGCTTGCTTCACCAACAGAGAGAAAATAGCTTTTCTGATTTCCTATACCCCCCAGTACAACAGTCTCAGAATTGTACATTGTGAATAAAAAAAAGTGTCATCCATTCTCAAAAATGAAATTCATGACACCTTGGTGGCCGCAACAGACGTGATGTGCACACTGCAATCATTCACAGACAAATGTTCAGTGGCATTCACTTCAAATCTAATGAAGCTACAAATCAGAAATCATGCCTTAGTTCATCATTAATAACAGCTGTTGCCATTCTAACCTAATTGTATCACATGGGATCAATGATAATGTTTTTGACTCATCGAATCAGCAGCAAACACCAAAATCACTACCATTACACCAACCAAGGTTTATTTTAAGAAGGGGCAGAGAAGTCATAATTCCTCCCGTTACAGAAATGGACGTATATATATTTCTGCAGCCAGATAAACGTATTTAGGGAGCTGTTTCAGACTGTTGCCTCTGATATGTCCATACATCCGATAAAAATGTCCCCTGAAGGATAAGGAGCCTGATGCTATGAAATGCCTGTAAGCCCACTGCATGCTTGGGGATACCGTCCAATTTATACATATTTCAAATACTGAACATGTCATATTTATATGTTATGCTATACAGGCTTCTGGAAAATAATATTATAATGCATGCCACTGCTTGGCTTTGATTTATGGGAAGGGAAAAATTGTACCACCACACATTATCATTCAGACGTTACAGTCAACAACTTAATATTCTCTCAACAGTAACCCCTCCATCAGCCAACCTGGCAAAACTATTAACAGTGTGCAATACATTGTGCTTGCTAATGTTCAATGAGTAGGGAAAGGCTATTTTGACAGGGTTTGACAGGTCTTTGCCGGGTGTTTCTCCCATTGCCAATCAACCAATGGCTAGCTGAATGCAAGGGGGAGATACTAACTTGAAGCAGTGCTTGAAGTGTGCTGCTTCTACTTGCTAGATAAAGACGTCAATGTTCCTAATTTGTAAGTTGTTACTACAGTATATGTCTCTTGGACCTTCACAACCCTTAAATATTTCCCAACCCTTGTTTGACCTCAACCTAGTCCTTGTTTAAGACCTCACTATAGCCCTTATTTAAGACCTCACCATAGTCCTTGTTTATTAAGACCTCACCTAGTCCTTGTTTAAGACCTCACCCTAGCCCTTGTTTAAGACCTCACCATAGTCCTTGTTTAAGACCGCACTATAGTCCTTGTTTAAGACCTCACCATAGTCCTTGTTTATTAAGACCTCACCCAATCCCTTGCTTGACCTCACCCAGTCCTTGTTTAAGACCTCACTATAGCCCTTGTTTAAGACCTCACCCCAGTCCTTGTTTAAGACCTCACTATAGCCCTTGTTAAAGACCTCACCCTAGCCCTTGTTTAAGACCTCACTATAGTCCTTGTTTAAGACCTCACTATAGTCCTTGTTTAAGACCTCACTATAGTCCTTGTTTAAGACCTCACCCTAGCACTTGTTTTCCAGGAAAAACAGAGATTCAGGTTCAGCCCCCTTTGCTATCCGACACCATAATGAACCTACCGATGATATTAAGAGGTGAAGGAAGGGGATTAATCATTCATGAATTACTCCCCAATGATAATGGCTTCCTGAAGACTGTCATTAAATACTTTAATGGTGACTTTGGCCATTGACATACTCGAAATACTGCAGCATGGCAAGTTTTAGCATAGCTTCATTTAAAAACGATGCCCTTTGCTCCACTAAGAGCAAAAATGAATAGTTCCAGTTGTCAAATTAAAAGCGTTGGTTGAAATGTGAACGTCATATCTTGTGTAGGGTCTGTGATAGTCATTGTACACATTTTGCAACTGAATTTGCTTATTCTTGATTTGATGTGATCAAATTAGCTCTTCTACGTTACAATTCATGTATTGGTACAGTTTTATGGCACTTATTTATTGCTACTAAATATTTGGTGGCCATCTGATCGTGGACTGAATTTATGTAAACTGTAAAATTTGTTAAATTTATGTAATGCATTTGAAAAAAATCTTTCTTACTGCATATGCACATCTGTGATCTATCCATTTTAGCGTTAATAGTTTACAATCCTAACGATATTCAATTGAAAGACATTTGAAATGAGTCATTTCTTTTCAAGGTCATCAATCTGTCTGGTAACCAAATGGATTTAAATTAGAATATTCCAATCTGGTTAAAATGGGAATTAGATTATGAAAGCAGGAAAGGCATACAATCTACCATTTAAATAACAAATTATCGCTCTCTGTCGCTCTTAACTTTGCAATCTGGAAAAACAAAGTTAACAGAAGGGAAAAATCTATAAGTATCCCACGGAGAGACACAAGGAAACCCAATAGTAATTTACTTTGACCCAGCCTCCCCTCACTAACTTTGCCCTGATCTGAGTATTGCGGGGCCTCCCCTGGCGTGTGACCATTTCGGCCCCACACCAGCACTGATGGAGGGGACTCCAGAGGGACTCACAACCTGAGACATCTGTAAGGGGAGGAGGAGGAGGGTGTTTCAGAAAAGGGGGTAACAGACTCCCACTTGGCCTCCCTGACAGCCCATTGACAAGATGCAGCTGCTGGGTAGACTCTCCTGCTGCTCTGCTGCTCTGGGGGCTACTGTTGCGCACGTGCCTGAAGTCAAGAGTCCTCTGTTTCATCACTTCCTGGCCCGCTAAGATTCCCTTCATTCCACTTAGTCTTTCTCTCCATTCATGAAATTGAATTAACATAATAAAAAAAAAAAGATTCTCACGAACACCATTTTGCTCTAGCCTCACAAGACTCCTCTGAAGGTCCCCTGATCTATAGCTGTCTATATTAGTTACTATGCTGTTACTAAGCAATAATGTATTACGGCAGTGTTCTGTTATGACACCTAATAGGAAGTGCACATGCGCACTATTGGGCCGGGGACCGCACTAAACAACATTAAACTGTACTCCCGTCTCCTTCCTGTTGATATTCTCCACAACACAAATAAAACCCCCGGTACCAGTTTAAAAAAATGAATGGAAGTATATATGGAGATATTTTAGGTACTAAACTAAGGGAATAAATACATGTTCATTTAAATAAAGAAAACCTCTCATATATAGGACAGACACTTCAAAACAAACTTCCTTTAGATTTTTCGGGGGACTAACAGCAGTAATGCCAAATTCAATATTTCATCCAATTATTTTTTAAGTATTTTTTTTATACAGTAAGGCAGAGATCATCAACTAGGTTCAGCCGCGGTCCGATTTTTTTCTTGACCAGATGGTCAAGGGGGGCCGAAACATAATTACAAATCATTTGTAAACTGCAATTTGACAGCAAGAATCCCAAACAGATAATTTAAAACCTTGCTAACATTTTCATACGATCACGTTTCTCTATATTATGAGTGTGAATATGTGGGAACATATTTCCAAAATTAAAACCACTTAGAGCTGATTTCCTGGTGTTTTTACAGTCTTTTTTGCTTGGAAAAGTTGGGGGGCCAAATAAAACCACCCGCCAGTTGGGGAACCCTGCCTTTCAGAGGTCTTAAAATTCTAAATCAAATAGCTAAATTATCCTTGGTATGGCCATATTAAAACATTTCCAGATGTTATCTTAGAATCCCCCCGGCTAAGACCGGGCTAGAATCTAGACGTAAACATATTGCCGAGTAATAATAGGGGTTAAACTTTGTGCGTCCCCTCTCTGACCCACACAGCTCAAAAGAACACACAAGAGTTGGTACCGCCACAGTACAGAACTCCTATTTCACTTTATGGAACTTGAAATGAGATCCCACTCAGTGCTATTTTTTCTCCTTATTTCAAGTAGTCAAGTCATCTGTCAGATGCCTCTCACTTTAATTTCCTGCTTAGTAAGAGCAGTCCACTGGAGAGTTGCTCGAACCAGCAGCCCAGAGTTAATTTATGTATTATGTAAAATGGTCCTTTTCCCTCTCTGTGCCGCAGTTCCTGCATGTCACATTTGAGTCTTTGATTCATTCTTTGTCTCCGTCTGAGGCCTGTGCAGTGCCATTCCTCCCGTGCGCTTGGCAGCCTTCGACATCCATCTTATTTGTACAGGCATTAATCACCTTGCAGTAAAGTGGGCACCTTTTCAATGGAAGAGGGCCACAGCCACTCACCTCCATGGTAGTTAGTTTATTTTCTGTTTGTTCATTCTGAGTTTCTTTTGGAATGCGTAACAACCTAATGTGTTGTGTCTCTATAGTTGAACCATAATGTGTTTTTCTCTAGGGTTAAAGGCATTCAAGAGGTTATGGATATACATCATTGAAGTCTCCAATATTACATTACATTTTTCTACTAGTGTTCAATAGAGGTCGACTGATTAATCGGAATGGCCGATTTAATTAAGGCCGATTTCAAGTTTTCATAACAATTGGAAACTGCTATTTTTGGACACCGATTTGGCCAATTTTAATTTTTTACATTTATTTAACTAGGCAAGTCAGTTAAGAACACATTCTTATTTTTAAATGACGGCCTAGGAGCGGTGGGTTAACTGCCTTGTTCAGGGGCAGAATGACAGATTTTTACCTTGTCAGCTCAGGGATTCAATCTTGCAACCTTACAGTTAACTAGTCCAACGCTCTAACCACCTGATTACATTGCACTCCACGAGGAGACTGCCTGTTATGCGAATGCAGTAAGTTGCTAGCTAGCATTAAACTTATCTTATAAAAAATCTATCAATTATAATCACTAGTTAACTACACATGGTTGATAATATTACTAGTTTATCTAGCGTGTCCTGCATTGCATATAATCGATGCGGTGCGTATTTGCGAAAAAGGACTGCCTTGCTCCAATGTGTACCTAACTATAAACATCAATGCCTTTCTTGAAAGTATATATTTTTAAACATGCATTTTTAGTTAATATTGCCTGCTAACCTGGCTCGTTGCGAACTTTGTGAAGACTATTTCTTCCTAACAAAGACAGCCAACTTCGCCAAACGGGGATGATTTAACAAAAACGCATTTGCGAAAAAAGCACAATTGTTGCACAACTGTACCTAACCATAAACATCAATGCCATTCTTAAAATCAATACACAGAAGTATATATTTTTAAACCTGCATATTTTGCTAAAAGAAATCCAGGTTAGCAGGCAATATTAACTAGGTGAAATTGTGTCACTTCTCTTGCGTTCATTGCATGCAGAGTCAGTGTATATGCAACAGTTTGGCCGCCCAATTTGCCAGAATTTTACGTAATTATGACATAACATTGAAAGTTGTGCAATGTAACAGGAATATTTAGACTTGTGGATGCCACCCCTTAGATCAAATACGGAACGGTTCCGTATATCACTGAAATAATAAACGTCTTGTTTTCGAGATGATAGTTTCCGGATTCGACCATATTAATGACCTAAGGCTCGTATTTCTGTGTGTTATGTTATAATTAAGTCTATGATTTGATAGAGCAGTCTGACTGAGCGGTGGTAGGCACCAGCAGGCTCGTAAGCATTCATTCAAACAGCACTTTGTGCGTTTTGCCAGCAGCTCTTCGCTGTGCTTCAAGCATTGAGCTGTTTATGAATTCAAGCCTATCAACTCCTGAGATTAGGCTGGTGTAACCGATGTGAAATGGCTAGCTAGTTAGCCAATAGCGTTTCAAATGTCACTCGGTCTGAGACTTGGAGTGGTTGTTCCCCTTGCTCTACAAGGGCCGCGGCTTTTGTGGAGCGATGGGTAACGCTGCTTCGAGGGTGGCTGTTGTCGATGTGTTCCTGGTTCGAGCCCAGGTAGGGGCGAGGAGAGGGACGGAAGCTATACTGTTACACTGGCAATACTAAAGTGCCTATAAGAACATCCAATAGTCAAAGGTATATGAAATACAAATCGTATAGAGAGAAATTGTCCTATAATTCCTATAATAACTACAACCTAAAACTTCTTACCTGGGAATATTGAAGACTCCTGTTAAAAGGAACCACCAGCTTTCAAATGTTCTCATGTTCTGAGCAAGGAACTTAAACGTTAGCTTTTTATATGGCAAATATTGCACTTTTACATTCTTCTCCGACACTTTGTTTTTGCATTATTTAAACCACTTACTTGGCTTACCGCGCTTTAGCGACTCTTGGCGGCATGCCGGGCGCATGCAGGCTGACTTCGGCCGTCAGATGAACATTGTTTCCTCCGACACATTGGTGCAGCTGGCTTCCGGGTTAAGCAGGCGGTTGTTAAGAAGAGCGGTTTGGAAGGTCATGTTTCGGAGGATGCATGACTAGACCTTTGCCTCTCCTGAGCCCGTTGGGGAGTTGCAGCGATGAGACAAGATCGCAATTGGATATCATGAAATTGGGGAGATAAAGGGGGGTAAAATCCACTCAAAAAAATTGGGGTCTGGGGCGTGGATCAGAAAACTAGTCAGTATCTGGTGTGACCACCATTTGCCTCATGCAGCACGTCATCTCCTTTGCATACAGTTGATCAGGCTGTTGATTGTGGCCTGTGGAATGTTGTCCCACTCCTCTTCAATGGCTGTGCGAAGTTGCTGGATAATGACAGGGACTGGAACACGCTGTCATACACATCGACCCAGAGCATCCCAAACATGCTCAATGGGTGACAGTTCTGGTGAGTATGCAGGCCATGTAATAACATGTTCAGCTTCCAGGAATTGTGTACAGAGCCTTCCGACATGGGGCCATGCATTATCATGCTGAAACATGAGGTGATGGTGGCGGATGAATGGCATGACAATTGGCCTCATCACGGTGTCTCTGTCCATTCAAATTGCTATCGATTAAATGCAATTGTTTTCTTTGTTTATGCCTGCCCATACCACAACCCCACTCTGTTTGCAACGTTGACATCAGCAAAATGCTCACCCACACGAAGCCAGCGTTTGTGAGGTCAGGTGGACTTACTGACAAATTCTCTAAAACAATGTTGGAGGGGCGGTTTATAGTAGAGAAATGAACAATGAATTCTCTGGCAACAGCTCTGGTGGACATTCCTGCAGTCAGCATGTCAATTGCACAATCCCTCAAAACTAGAGACATCTGTGGCATTGTGTCGTGTGACAAAACTGCACATTTTAGAGTGGCCTATTATTGTCCCCAGCACAAGCTGCACCTGTGTAATTATCATGTTGTTTAATCAGCTGCTTGATATGCCACACCTGTCAGGTGTATGGATTATCTTGGCAAAGGAGAAACAAAATTAGATAAATAAGCTTTTTGTGAGTTTGGATCTTTTATTTCAGTTTATGAAACATGGGACCAACACTTTACATGTTGCATTTATATATATATATTTTAAGTGTAGTATTCTAGACAGAATGAAGTAATACCAGAAGAGAAGCTGCATGAAGAAGCTGCATTTTTTTCCCACACACCCTGTCATTCAACTGTCCCTGAGTAACGTGCTGCAGATAGCCTACATGAGCCTTTGAAGTAATTGTTTGACAAATCAGATAAAAACATCATGACTGGTTGGTGTTCATGCCACATTAGAAGTTAGACTAATACATTAAAAAACATCTTTACTATTAGGCCCATAGAGATCCTATTCAATTAATAGGGATTCTAAAGTGCCTTCCGAAAGTATTCACCCCCTTGACTTTTCCCACATTTTGTTGTGTTACAGCCTGAATTTAAAGGGGATTACATTTTTTTTTGTCACTGGCATACACACAATACCCCATAATGTTTACAAACTAATAACAAATTAAAACATGAAATGTCTTGAGTAACTAAGTATTCAACCCCTTTGTTATAGCAAGCCTAAACATTTGCTTAACAAGTCACATACAATTATTTGTAAGGTCCCTCAGTCGCACAATAAATTACAGATTCAACCACAAAGACCAGGGAGGTTAAAAAAAAGCAGACATTGAATATCCCTTTGAGCATGGTGAAGTTATTAAATTACTCATTGGATGGAGTATTAATACACCTAGTCACGACAAAGATACAGGCATCCTTCCTAACTCAGTTGCCGGAGAGGAAGGAAACCACTCAGGTTATTCACCATGAGGCCAATGGTGACTTTAAAACTGAATTTTACTCCCTAACCTCATTGACAGTGAAAATAAGGAAAAATAACGCAAAATCCTAGAGGAAAACCTGGTTCAGTCTCCTTTCCAACAGACATTGGGAAATTAATTCACCTTTCATCAGGACAATAACCTAAAAATCAAGGCCAAATCTACAGTTGCTTACCAAGACAGTGAAAGTTCCTGAGTGGACGAGTTACAGTTTTGAGTTAAATCTACTTTAAAATGTATGGCAAGACCTGAAAATGATTGTCTAGTAATGATCAACAACCAATTTGACAAGAATAATGGACAAATGTCTTGGAGACTTACCCAGAAAGCTGTAATCGCTGCCAAATGTGCTTCTACAAAGTATTGACGTTGGGTGAGGTGTGAATACTTATGTAAATTCGATATTTCTGTATATAATTTTCAATAAATTTGCAAAATCTAAAAACACGTTTTTGCTTTTTCATTATGGGGTATTATGTGCAGATGAGTGAGAAACTATCAATTTAATAAATGTATTATTCTGACTAACACAAGAAAATGTGGGATAATTCAAGGGGTATGAATACTTTCTGAATGCACTGTATATGTAAGTCTATGATTAAGCCAATAAAAAAAATATTTTAAAAAGCTCATGCACACATAGAAGGTGTAGGAATTGTATCTACTTTCACCCCTGTGTAAATGTGAAGATCACTTTGACTCAGTGCTCATAGAAAATAGTTATTTACAGTACTGCAATGTTGTCGTCAAAGAGCCAGCAATCCGAACATTACTACCACCATTGATAAATGCAATTTTACAACTACAATCACAGCACTGTAAGGGACAGTATGCCACAGAAGTGCTTTCATTCATCGTTTCCCTTTCATGGGCAGAGTAGCATTCCTATTAATTCACTGTTGTCTGACAGAAAGAGTCCTCTGCCTGGAACTTTTTGAAGTCTGTGTATGACCTCACATAATATGGAGAGCATCGCTGACGAGAGACTGGCCTTAACAATCCAGAAATGACCCCCTCGACAAACTACATACTTAAACACAGCTTTCAAGTGACATTAAATTCACTCACCACAACTTCTGCTTGGGTTGAGCTCTAGTTTTCCTTATGCTGAAGGTGTATTTTTTATTAATTCACCATGACACCCCATTTTATTTTAACCTATGAATAATAGAGACTTGACCTAATTTACTTTCAGGGATGGAACAACAACTAAAATGTAAATGTGTCCCAAACTTAATAAACTGCTGTAAAACATGGGTTAGGATAGTTCTTGTGCATGTTGACTTTGTAATAGCTTTAGGGCCTAAACTGTTGCACTGTACATTTTTTGGGGGAGCTCAAGAACATTTCCGATAAGCGATGCTATCTACAGTATACAAAGTTTTCATTTAGAAAAATTCCGGAAAAGGTCTCAAGCAAAATATGAATGGCTTTGTTTAAATGTTATTCTTCCAACTTGTGGGGTTGTCCCTCACAAACAAACAAAAAATTCAGATTACTGAACTATAGTATAGGGTGTCCCTATTAGGAAAGCCTCAGAGTTCCTGGAGATAAGTTTAGATCTCACATACTGTCTTGAATAATTTTGTGGATATTACTCAGTTGTAGGCCTATGCACTAAAGTAGCGACTGACAACTGTTGAATTGCCAGAACTTTAACAGGCACACAGAAGCAGTACTGGTTCGCTAACTCCTGGGAGATCTATATGATCCAACCTACTGTAGCGACCCATCTGGAAGCACTTCCCCATTTCCCCTGCTGGAGTTTCAGATCCCAGTCATGGTGGGTCATAGGAGTATGATTTATGTTCGCACATGTGAAAGCTTTCCAGCTTCAGCTGCGGCCATCAGACTTCCATATCTGACAGCCAGCTCTTTTGGTCCTGAAGTGTGGTAAAAACAGATCTAGAGAGATGGGGGAGATAAGAGAGAGACAAAGAATGAGGGAAAGAGGGAAAAAGAGAGTGAAGGGGGGGCAGTAGTTTGTCATTGGGGGGCACATGTGACAAGATAGACTAGATGTGTTGGATGGGAAGGGGAAGGAATGCTGTCTGGTACTGATTTCACAGCTCAGTGAGCAGTCTCTCCGCAAACACACAGAGCCAGATCTGTTGTGAGGCAAGGCGGAGAGAAATAACAGTCCCTCCATAATTCATTCTAATTACCTCCGCTGTCAGACCTGGTTACTTATCAGTACAGTGAAAGCTTATTATTCCCCCCCCCTTTTACTATTATCCATGGTTCCCAGCAGTGTGTTGATAGTCACTTTTAACACTCCTTATACCTCTTCAAAAGTGCCTTGCTCATTCCCCCTCATTCCTCATGCCGAACGCTAGTTCAGTTTGACAGGTAATTAGAATGGTTCATTTGAGCAATGTGTTGTTACATTCCCCCCTAAAATGTGTTTTAAATGGAAATGTCGTCAATTTAGCATTGTGGGAAAGATAAAAGATGTGTTATGGAACTTAACACAGAGCTTGCAGGTGGATCGAGGATCATTGTTTGACTGAATGATAGTCATGATTTACTGTTCGAAATCTGACGTTAATTTAGAGAAATTGTAAGGGGGTCTAGAATTAGCCTACAGTGTTTTAAATTCAACAAACTATGTTTGACCACATTACCTTACTGCTCGATTTAGTCATTAGCACAGCCAGGAGACCTGGTCCACGGACCCTAAAAAAAACGCAGCTAAGCACACTCAATAGCTTACATTTTACATGTTTATATTTGAGCCATTCAGCAGATACTCTTATCCAAAGCGATTTACAGGAGCAATTAGGGTTAAGTGCCTCTTTCAAGGGAACATCAACCGATTTTTCACCTAGTTGGCTCAGGGATTCTAACCAACAACCTTTCGGTTTCCAGCCCAGTGGCAAAGGTTACCAACCTGTTGCCATATACTGCAGCATAAATGAGCATAAATTGTAAACTGCTGATAAATACTGAATAAAAATCAATACCTTACATTGTGGACCTTTGAATGTGGATAGCCTTCAATGACGGTAACTAACTCGCCCAGTTTCAAGATGCTGACAAGACCATTCCATTTTGAAACGCAAAAACTATTTCAAGCATTTTAATGCAATATGAATGAGGGGCATCTGATGGAGTAAGATAAAATACAGTTATGCCATGCGCCTGTACTCCCACAGCATAAACTATTTCATCTGGGTCTGTCTATGAGGGAGCACTTTAAAAGAGAGCGCAGGTGTTGCACAGTCAGTGACACAGACTCTATCTGAGAGGGCAAACTGCAAAGATACACAATTCTGAGCTGCGTTTCAAACTCATAAAAGAAACACCCTCGTCCACTTACCCTCACCTTCTGCCCTTGGGGGATCCCTGTCACCATCTAGGATGTTGGTCCAAACGATTAGCCAAACAAGGGAAGTTCGCAACGTAAGCTCCTCAGCCCTCATTTTTGATTGAGTTTGCGAGTGTACAATTATGTTCACATTGGGGCCTGAAACGCCCCATAATTCAATTTGCGATGATTGTACATCCACTAAGAAAAGTCAGCCGAAACTTCAAATCTCAACGTCAATATGGATAAGTAAGTAAAAACTAATGTGAAAAGGTTAGAAATTGTGCTACTAATGCACATGAGGGCACAAACACATCGTCTCGTAAAAGTAATTATATTTTTGTTTGGTTAGCTTTTGGAAATTGTAGAAATAAAACATTTTACATCTTCAGAAGTTCCAGCTAGGCAGGCTAACGTTAGTGAACTAATTATTTACTTATTATTTATTATACAGTAAGTACACATGCAATCATAGTTGACTGTAGCGCATATAAAGCACCCACAAGCTACCGGTGGCTGAAAACACAATCATCAGTGAATGAATGAGTGACGAATTTCCGGGCAAGGGCCGTCCATTTAAAAACCATTCCTTCCTCCTTTGGCCTTTGCCCTGCAAGTATATACTCTTAACCCTAGCAATTTGACTGGTAAACTCATAATGGCTGCCTGTTATTATGATGCAATACTTTCCATGGTAATGTAGAATGTTCATTCAAAAGATGTTAACCATTGTGGCTCATGCAATAGACCCAGTCGGTATTAGATAGGACATTGCGACCCTGCCAGCCTGTGGGAAAACAACCTGTGGTTACATAGGTTACCCCATTGGCTCACAGCAAAAACTATTTTTGTTGTTTGCTTGTTTTAGTCAAGTACAAAACCACATTTGTGAAAAGTACAACCTGTCTAAAGATTATTTTTCAACATTGCCAGCTCCCTAGAATTCTCACTACTTAGAAAAAGGCATTTTCATAACGATGCTAGCAGCCACTTGAGTGAGGAAGTGCTAGCTAGCTATCGACCGGAACATTAAGCTAGCCAAGACTGACAACACAAACAAATGGACTACACATCTACAAGAAGTGAGTGGAATTACAAACAGACTATACTAAACAAGTTAATAGTCTTACCTGCTATTAAATGTTTTCCACACACCTGTAGCCTACTTGGACACCACGTCCCCACATGTCCCACTGCCACCCTGAATAGCCTGGAGCCACAGGGCTCTTCTCTCACACTCTATTTCCCTACATGGTAGCATTGCAAACTGTAAATCTGGATGTTTTACCTGGCTACGTTTACATTGAACAACATCTTTTAGCCATTTTGTTATTTCTGTATAACAGAACATCAACGACATAGTTGCCTCTTTTACAATGGGGGTCAATAGGAAATAATGTTGGTTTTCCCCAATTTGTGGGTGTGGTCCAGGGGAATTATTTATTATTAAACGAATACCGAGTGGGACTATGGAATAGATTTTTTGTAATGTCAGTCAAGTTGAATCAACAAATCACAGCACATATTGAAGAGTATATTTCCTGCCCTGATCCTACGGGTACACTCGCAATGGCCGCCCATTATGCCATCATTGACTTGAATGGGGAAGCCCATTCTATATCTATGGGAGTGTATCCATAAAGCTGTAGCTGCGACTGCCTCCTAGGCTCTACCACACACATCTTAACTAGGCTACTGTCAATTAATCTCGAGTAGCAGCTTTGGAATGTGTGGGGAGGCTGGAATCAGTTGGGTTTGAAAAATCATTGGAGATTCAAAAAACTATATTTCTCACTGAATGAGAGGAGACTCTATTCTGTGCAAAATACCTCTGTCGTATGGGCCATATACTTTGAGTTGAGTGCATGTCTGATGAACGTGTGAAGCTGTGTGAAAGGCCTGCTTCAATCCAAATTAAGGCCCTCATTGTGGGATAACCACTTGGGCCATTTCCAAAGCAGTGCACCCGAATCATTGGGTGTTTAAGACCATTTGTTACATGCAAGCCCCCAACTGTACTATGAAACATTTATGATGTTGCTGAAACATGCAAGTGTGCCATTTCTACTTAAACTCATTGGGTCTGCCAATTCAAATGTATTCACAGTTTTGAAGAATTTGAAGAATGCTTTGGAATGTTTCAAATATGAGGTCTTCAAAACAAATATGAGATTTTAAAACATGTTGATGTAGTATCCATAGGTGCAGCAGGGGAATTTGTGAAAAGGATGGGCAGGTGCCCTTTTCACTGGACCTTTAACCTCAAGCCAAGCTGGAGCTTGAATAAATGATTCTCATCGCTCTCTTCGAGACTGGACCCCATACCACTTGAGCGAAATGAATGCCAGATCAAAAATAAGGCTAGTAAAATACAACAATACAGAATAACTTTGGTTGTTGAAAGATTATGTACTATCTAGTGTGCCAGGAGACAGGTTTGCCCTGTCTGATGTATCAATGTAAAAAGCCTATTTCACAAAGATTTATTGGTTTTAGAAAATGCATCTCTCCAAGTCTACAGTGAGCATTACTAGGCTTCCGTCCTTCATGATTTTACAAGATAGAGTCGATATAATTTTTAGAAGTTAAGACTTCCTTTGTTCTTTGATAAAGGAAGAGAAAATCTGAAAATAATGTAATGATAATGTTCCAGGCTATGCAAAGGTTCAAAGTCCTGCGCCTCAAAGTAAAAAACACTGTGATGTCTTTTTATCTAACATAAGGCTCTTGAAACCCTTTTATGTGGCGACTCCACAAGCAAGGCCCTTTTCCAGGAATCTATGCCATGTCCTCTAGGTGTGCACTGATTGCAGAATATCTTCTTATCAGATGTGGCATGTAAAAGACAAGTTTTCAGCTCCTGGAAACTGCTGGATCAGGCCAATTCCAAAAATTGGAGGCACAATTGTTTGAGCTCATGTTTCGTATCATAGGATACACATCTTTTCGACAGAGCCATGCTTACAGACATCCCACTGGGCACACCACATAATTTCAACGTGGATAATTGGGTAATATTTGGTTGAGATGTTGATCAATGAGATCAACCCACTCAAAAATATATTTACCCACTCAACCAAATTCGAATGGAAAAACAATATCCGATTTTTGGTTTAGTTCTCACCCAAATGTCTATCACTGCGCTTTCAACCATTTAAAAGCACAGTAAAGTTCCAATGGGAATACAATGTCAGATATTTTGTTTATTTATACAACAGATCACTGTGCCTCATCTAAAAGGCTTTTATATTAGTATTTCTTTTAAACTGATTTGGATTTTACTGAACAGATTTTAGCATTAAAAGACAAAAAAAAACGTCCAATCGTGTCAGGTCCAGTACCATCGTTGGGCCGCGGGTGTGAAAGAGTCAGCAGACTGCTGGCATTACACATGTGCCAGACTGCTGATGTGTAATGCCAGTGGGAGTGTATCCATAAAGCTGTAGCTGCGACTGCCTCCTAGGGGTGTGCTTGAAAGGGTGTGCTTGAAAGATGGCACATAACTCTGCAATGTTGGGTTGTATTGGAGAGTCTAATTTTCCACACACAGTCTGTGCCTGTATTTAGTTTATGCTAGTGAGGGCGGAGAATCTACTCTCACATAGGTACGTGGTTGCAAAGGACATCAGTGTCTTAACAGCGCGAGAGGTATTGACATGTTGAATGCACCGAGAGGTCTGTCTAAACTACTGGCACATAGCTCAGACACCCATGCATACCACACAAAACATGCCACAAGAGGTCCCTTCCCAGTCCCCAAGTCCAGAACAGACTATGGGAGGCGCACAGTACTACATAGACTACATGGAACTCTATTCCACATCAAGTAACTGATGCAAGCAGTAAAATTTGACTTCAAAAACAGATAAAAAACACCTCATGGAACAGCAGGGACTGTGAAGCAACACAAACATAGGCACAGACACATGCATAGACACACGCACAATAACATGTGCACGATACACACACATACACATGGATTTAGTACTGTAGATATGTGGTAGTGGTGGAGTAGGGGCCTGAGGGCACACAGTGTGTTGTGAAATCTATGAATGTATTGTATTGTTTTTAAAATTGTATAAACTGCCTTAATTTTGCTGGACCCCAGGATGAGTACCTGCTGCCTTGGCAGAACCAAATGGCCTGGATTCCAGGACTACATGAAAAGTAAATGGCTCAAGTGAACAATGCAATTGATCAATGCAAAGATCCTGCACACATTATTACAGAAATTGTGAAGATCTCGCGGATCGCAGATCGCCACAGATCTGCGACAACCTTCCGGCGCCGACAGAGATGGCCGTCTCGCTTCGCGTTCCTAGGAAACTATGCAGTTTTTTGTTTTTTTTACGTGTTATTTCTTACATTGGTACCCCAGGTCATCTTAGGTTTCATTACATACAGTCGAGAAGAACTACTGAATATAAGAGCAGCGTCAACTCACCATCAGTACGACCAAGAATATGACTTTCGCGAAGCGGATCCTGTGTTCTGCCTTTCACCCAGGACAACGGAATGGATCCCAGCCTGCGACCCAAAAAAACGACTTCGTAAAAGAGGGAAACGAAGCGGTCTTCTGGTCAGACTCCGGAGACGGGCACATCGCGCACCAGTCCCTAGCATACTTCTCGCCAATGTCCAGTCTCTTGACAACAAGGTTGATGAAATCCGAGCAAGGGTAGCATTCCAGAGGGACATCAGAGACTGTAACGTTCTTTGCTTCACGGAAACATGGCTCACTGGAGAGACTCTATCGGAGTCGGTGCAGCCAGCTGGTTTCTCCAAGAATCGCGCCGACAGAAACAAACATCTTTCTGGTAAGAAGAGGGGCGGGGGCGTATGCTTTATGGTTAACGAGACGTGGTGTGGTCACAACATACAGGAAATCAAGTCCTTCTGTTCACCTGATTTAGAATTCCTTCGATTATAATCACAGCCGTATATATTCCCCCCCAAGCAGACACATCGATGGCTCTGAACAAACTTTATTTGACTCTTTGCAAACTGGACTCCACATATCCTGAGGCTGCATTCATTGTAGCTGGGGATTTTAACAAGGCTACTCTGAAAACAAGACTCCCTAAATTGTAACAGCATATCGATTGCGCAACCAGGGCTGGCAAAACCTTGGATCATTGCTACTCTAACTTCCGCGACGCATATAAGGCCCTCTCCCACTCTCCTTTCGGAAAAGCTGACCACGACTCCATTTTGTTGCTCCCTGCCTACAGACAGAAATTAAAACAAGAAGCTCTCGCGCTGAGGTCTGTTCAACGCTGGTCCGACCAATCTGATTCCACACTCCAAGACTGCTTCCATCACGTGGACTGGGATATGTTTCGTATTGCTTCAAACAACAACATAGACGAATACGCTGATTCGGTGAGCGAGTTCATTAGAACGTGCGTTGAAGATGTCGTTCCCATAGCAACGATTAAAACATTCCCCAACCAGAAACCGTGGATTGATGGCAGCGTTCGCGTGAAACTGAAAGCGCGAACCACTGCTTTTAATCAGGGCAAGGTGACCGGAAACATGACCAAATACAAACAGTGTAGCTATTCCCTCCGCAAGGCAATCAAACAAGCTAAGCGTCAATATAGAGACAAAGTAGAATCGCAATTCAACGGCTCAGACACAAGAGGTATGTGGCAGGGTCTACAGTCAATCACGGATTACAAAAAGAAAAACAGCCCAGTCACGGACCAGAATGCCTTGCTCCCAGGCAGACTAAATAACTTTTTTGCCCGCTTTGAGGACAATACAGTGCCACTGACACGGCCCGCAACCAAAACATGCGGACTCTCCTTCACTGCAGACGGCATCCCCAGCCACGCCCTCAGAGCATGCGCAGACCAGCTGGCTGGTGTGTTTACGGACATATTCAATCAATCCCTATCCCAGTCTGCTGTTCCCACATGCTTCAAGAGGGCCACCATTGTTCCTGTTCCCAAGAAAGCTAAGGTAACTGAGCTAAACGACTACCGCCCCGTAGCACTCACTTCCGTCATCATGAAGTGCTTTGAGAGACTAGTCAAGGACCATATCACCTCCACCCTACCTGACACCCTAGACCCACTCCAATTTGCTTACCGCCCAAATAGGTCCACAGACGATGCAATCTCAACCACACTGCACACTGCCCTAACCCATCTGGACAAGAGGAATACCTATGTGAGAATGCTGTTCATCGACTACAGCTCAGCATTTAACACCATAGTACCCTCCAAACTCGTCATCAAGCTCGAGACCCTGGGTCTCGACCCCGCCCTGTGCAACTGGGTACTGGACTTCCTGACGGGCCGCCCCCAGGTGGTGAGGGTAGGTAACAACATCTCCACCCCGCTGATCCTCAACACTGGGGCCCCACAAGGGTGCGTTCTGAGCCCTCTCCTGTACTCCCTGTTCACCCACGACTGCGTGGCCACGCACGCCTCCAACTCAATCATCAAGTTTGCGGACGACACAACAGTGGTAGGCTTGATTACCAACAACGACGAGACGGCCTACAGGGAGGAGGTGAGGGCCCTCGGAGTCTGGTGTCAGGAAAATAACCTCACACTGAACGTCAACAAAACTAAGGAGATGATTGTGGACTTCAGGAAACAGCAGAGGGAACACCCCCCTATCCACATCGATGGAACAGCAGTGGAGAGGGTAGTAAGTTTTAAGTTCCTCGGCGTACACATCACAGACAAACTGAATTGGTCCACCCACACAGACAGCATCGTGAAGAAGGCGCAGCAGCGCCTCTTCAACCTCAGGAGGCTGAAGAAATTCAGCTTGTCACCAAAAGCACTCACAAACTTCTACAGATGCACAATCGAGAGCATCCTGTCGGGCTGTATCACCGCCTGGTACGGCAACTGCTCCGCCTACAACCGTAAGGCTCTCCAGAGGGTAGACGCACAACGCATCACCGGGGGCAAACTACCTGCCCTCCAGGACACCTACACCACCCGATGTCACAGGAAGGCCATAAAGATCATCAAGGACAACAACCACCCGAGCAACTGCCTGTTCACCCCGCTATCATCCAGAAGGCGAGGTCAGTACAGGTGCATCAAAGCTGGGACCGAGAGACTGAAAAACAGCTTCTATCTCAAGGCCATCAGACTGTTAAACAGCCACCACTAACATTGAGTAGCTGCTGCCAACACACTGACTCAACTCCAGCCACTTTAATAATGGGAATTGATGTAAAATATATCACTAGCCACTTTAAACAATGCTACTTAATATAATGTTTACATACCCTACATTATTCATCTCATATGTCTACGTATATACTGTACTCTATATCATCTACTGCATCTTTATGTAATACATGTATCACTAGCCACTTTAACTATGCCACTTTGTTTACATACTCATCTCATATGTATATACTGCACTCAATACCATCTACTGTATCTTGCCTATGCCGCTCTGTACCATCACTCATTCACATATCTTTATGTACATATTCTTTATCCCTTTACACTTGTGTGTATAAGGTAGTAGTTTTGGAATTGATAGTTAGATTACTCTTTGGTTATTACTGCATTGTCGGAACTAGAAGCACAAGCATTTCGCTACATTCGCATTAACATCTGCTAACCATGTGTATGTGACAAATTTGATTTGACCTATGCATGCTATCTGCATGCTTTATTTATATGATCACAAAAATACATTAATAGTTTCAGTAACCTCAAAATGTGGCCATGGTTGTGTTACTTATTTTAAGGTTGAATGTTACATTAACTTCAGGCTATTACAAAAGTAATATTGAATTGTGTTTGGTTGGCAATACAAATAAATATTAACATTTAAAGGAGATGTATCTACTGCTTGGATAGTTCAATCTGAGCCACTGGCTTAATCCTATTCTTTAACTTTTATTTTTGGCTGGGAAAGGGGGATACCTAGTCAGTTGTACAACTGCATGCCTTCAACTGAAATGTGTCTTCCGCATTTAACCCAACCGCTCTGAATCAGAGAGGGGCTGCCTTAATCGACATCCACGTCTTCGGCGCCCAGGGAACAGTGAGTTAACTGCTTTAGTCAGGGGCAGAATGACAGATTTTAACCTTGTCAGCTCGGGGATTCGATCCAGCAACCTTTCGGTTACTGGCCCAACACTGTTGAGTTGGAGATGTGAATCCAACATAATTTGTTAACTTGTCGACAAGTTAATAGGCTATTTATTGTGTTTGGTTGTCATCACAAACAAATAACATTTTAAGGAGATGTATCTTCTGCTTGGATAGTTCCATCTGTGACATTGACTTAGTCTGGGTTTAATTCCAGTTTGTATATAAATGAATCATGTATATGTTGGATTCACGCCTCCATCTCAACCAAAAATCTAAGTTAAAGTATAGGATCAAATCAAATCTAAATCTAAATGCACTTTAAAGTTTGCTTTGATTGTCCTATTGTTTAACATACATTTTTGGTTGAGATGGAGATGTGAATCCAAAATATAAATTATTACTTTGTAGACAAACTGGAGTTAAAGTCAGACTAAGTCAGTGACCAAGATGGAACTATCCAAGCAGAAGCTACATCTCCTTAAAATGTTGGCATTTGTTTGCGTTGACAACCAAACACAATTCAATATTTTAAAATGACCAGAGCTTGAAACCCTAGGCCTATTGTCTATTTTTTGTTGAATTCTGGGTTGAATTGATCAACAGCTGTTGATGACTTTGCGAATGCTATATAGGCGTAAATAGCATCATTGATTATATATGAATGATAGAGCATGGTCACATTTAATTTGCTCTGTTAAACCTACCCTTTGGAATGACTTCAATAGCAACAGTGAATCGACTTTGTTTTTTAAGTGGCAAACTCTCAACTTTCATTCTCACGATAGCAAATAAGCACAATGCTAATAGTCAGCGAGAAATAGCATTGCTAAACAGGGCTGGGCTTGGTTTAAACCTTGGAGTGGAGACCAGTAGGAGGCACTGCCCAGCAAATTTGTATTTATTTATTGATGTAGATACAACGTTGAAGATCTGATGTTGTTTTAAAGGTACAAAGTCAACATATTTTATTCAAGGGTTGTCTATGTTGAAATTTGGTTACCATGATGACATATTCCTGTGGTTGAAATCCCCCCCCCAAACAATAGTTTATGTTGGTGACTTTTGTTAAAATCCAGTGTATTTTCCACGTAGATTCCACTAATTACATTTAAACAATGTTGATTCAACCAGTTTGTGCCCAGTGGGATTGTTCTGTGAAATAAAACAATTTTGAGTGACACAAATAATACAAAGAAGAAGATAAAACTCCGTAATGTGATCATTTTTATTCCAGTGTGACGTAGTGTTTAAGAACAGAGCCCTTTTTAAATATATTTTCTATTTAACCTTTATTTAACCAGGTAAGCTAGTTGAGAACAAGTTCTCATTTACAACTGTGACCTGACCAATATAAAGCAAAGCAGTGTGACACAGACAACAACACAGAGTTACACATGGAATAAAAAAGCATACAGTAAAAACACAATAGAAAAAAAGTATGTTTGTATACAGTGTGTGCAAATGGCGTGAGGAGGTAAGGCAATAAATAGGCCATAGTAGCAAAGTAATTACAATTTAGTAGATTAACACTGAAGTGATTGGTGAGCAGATGATGATGGGCAAGTAGAAATACTGGTGTGCAAAGGGGCAGAAAAGTCAATAAAAACAATATAGGGGTGAGGTAGGTAGATTGGGTGGGCTATTTACAGATGGGCTAAGTACAGCTGCAGCGATCGGTTAGCTGCTCAGATAGCTGATGTTTAAAGTTAGTGATGGAAATATAAGTCTCCAGCTTCAGCGATTTTGCAATTCGTTCCAGTCACTGGCAGCAGAGAATTGGAAGGAACGGCGGCCAAAGGAGGTGTTGGCTTTGGGGATGACCAGTGAGATATACGTAGTATAGACTTATAGATGACCTGGAGCCAGTGGGTCTTGCGACGAATATGTAGCGAGGGCCAGCCGACTAGAGCACACAGGTCACAGTGGTGGGTGATTTAAGGTGCTTTGGTGACAAAACGGATGGCACCGTGATAGACTGCATCCAGTTTGCTGAGTAGTGTATTGGAATCTATTTTGTAAATGACATCGCCGAAGTAGCGGATCGGTAGGATAGTCAGTTTTACGAGGGTATGTTTGGTGGCGTGAGTGAAGGAGGCTTTGTTGCGAAATATGAAGCCGATTCTAGATTTGATTTTGGATTGGAGATGTTTAATATGAGTCTGGAAGGAGAGTTTACAGTCTAGCCAGACACCTAGGTATTTGTAGTTGTCCACATATTCTAAGTCAGAACCGTCCAGAGTAGTGATGCTAGTCGGGTGGGCAGGTGCGGGCAGCGAACGGTTGATAAGCATGTATTTGGTTTTACTAGCGTTTAAGAGCAGTTAGAGGCCATGGAAGGAGTGTTGTATGTCATTGAAGCTTGTTTGGAGCTCGTTTGGACACTGTTAGTTAACAGTGTCCAAAGAATGGTGTCGTCTGCGTAGAGGTTGATCAGGGAATCACCCGCAGCAAGAGCGACATCGTTGATATATACAGAGAAAAGAGTCAGGCCGAGAATTGAACCCTGTGGTTCCACCATAGAGACAGCCAGAGGTCCGGACAACAGGCCCTCCGATTTGACACACGAACTCTGTCTGAGAAGTAGTGGGTGAACCAGGCGAGGCAGTCATTTGAGAGTCCCCCTCAACAATAAAGCACTCTCAACTGATTATCCCTTAACTAATTAAAACATCCAAGATGGGGTGTCTGAGACTGCACCTATACAAAGAGAGAACTTCTCAGAGACTGGATATAACACACATTTTGGAGAGACGAAGAGAGCGCTTTGTAAGGATATCCGTCCCCGTTACAGAGACACAGCTCTTTTAGGGATTCACAATGCACCGCGCCAATGTGTCGGAATGTCAACTAGCCAGATGTCCTGCCTCAGCCCAGATGCCACAACAGACAGTTACCCTTGTATCTTTCAAAGTGTCTGATGAGGAGACATTGGGTACAATGTTTATGTGCTTCAAGAGGGCCACTGAAATATTGGGACTTTTTATTGTATTCTTTTGAGCAGTCCAGTTTATGTGTGGGAGTGTAGTCCTCACAGCCAGACAGTCACCTTCCATCCCAATGGCTCAGAACATCCCCTGGTAATACTTAACAATAGCAGATGACATGCCAGTTGTAGTTTAAAATCAAACAAATAGGCCTAGAAGTCTAAAACATGTTCAGTCTTACTATGCCAGTGGCGATTTCAAAAGTAGGGTGTGTTGTGGGGGGATTTGACAAGGAAATCAAATACAATCACTCAAGCTCTCAAAAATAGTCTCCCCCCATTTTACATCAGTGCTGTTCTCCCCTACATCATGCCCTGTTCTCCCCTTGTATTAAAATGTGCCTAACTTGCTGCTCTGCTGACTGTCAGGATGCAGTTTATATGATGACTGACCCAGCTGCTTCATCATGTTATTGTCATCATAAAATATCTGTACCCTGCTGAATAACAGTAAAACACCTCCTCCACAGACCTCGTCTTCATTCCCAAACCTTTATCGGGCTCTATGTGTGACAAAATACTTTAAAATGAGAACCACTCATGTTTTTTTTATGCAAAATATCCCTGTCCTTTTGTGAAAACCATAATCATGTTTGGAGCCATGCTCAATGAAATATCTGGGGACAGCACATAGAACCATACTTGATTCTAATTTTGTATTTGTTTAATTCAACTGTAAAAGTGAATAACTATGCTAGGTACAGTACAAAAGGTCTGTGAGCTTCAGGGGAGTGAAAATAACCTCTTCAAAGCAAACAGCCTTATTCAGATAATAACTTAACAAGGTCCAGATTGGCCAAAGGTTGTCAATTTGAAGTGTTAAGGCAAATTCATCAATCTCTCTCTGTCTCTCGGTTGCCAGGTCCATTGGTGTCACATTGTCAGCACGGTGTTGACAATCAATGCATTAACATAGTTTTCCTAGCAAAGTAATTGGCTTGACCTGTACTTGCTGCTCGTTGGCCATGTTTTTTTTACGGAACATGTACATTTTGGGGGGGGAAGTTCGGGTCATGTCGTTCACCTTGTACCAGGAAGTAGAAGGGCAAGGTCGATGTGGGAGAGTTGTCCAAAACTAAAAACTGTAATTTCAATTGATCTATTCTTCTTATGAATATTCCCTAAGGGGGGGAATGAATAGTGCACTTTATTATTTGTGTTGATCCTCTGGGAATGCTGACAATATTGTAACGATTGTCGTTGGTGGAAGAAGGTGAAGACCAAAGTGCAGCGTGGTACGTATTCATAATACTTTTAATAAAGATGAATACTGGAACAAAAACAACAAACCGACAAACGAACAGTTCTGCAAGGTGCAACAAAAACACTAAACAGAAAATAATCACCCACAACTCAAAATGGGAAAACAGGCTACCTAAGTATGGCTCTCAATCAGAGACAACGATAGACAGCTGCCTCTGATTGAGAACCATACCAGGCCAAACACATAGAAAAAGAAAACCTAGACCTACAACATAGAATACCCACATCACACCCTGACCAAACTAAAAATAGAAACATACAAAGCAATCTATGGTCAGGGCGTGACAAATATTGTGGCCAAGGTAACTCCACATACAGATTAAACCAGTGCCTCTGTACACAGGCATAATGAAGTGTTTAGGATTATTTGTGTTTTATGAATCAGGCAAAAACTTTGATATTCTGGACAGGTCGTTCTATCAAAAAGGATATCATTGTTATTACCATTCAACTTGGTTTGATTTATATGACCATGAAGCAGGAGTGGTATGTAAGATGGTTACTAGTAAATTGTCACTTCCATTTATCTCATCTTCTGTAAAGGAAAGTTACATTCTCTTGAATTGAACTGACAATTGTGGTTGTGTTATATCTCAACGTTTGTTGTGTTGATTCATTACAGTCTGACATCACCAGATGTTGTCAACCAAATACACCATTCCTTAGAATCAGTGGTGTAAAGTACTACTAAAGTAGTTTTTTTGGGTATTTGTACTTTACTACATTCCTAAATAAAATATTGTACTTTTTACTCCACGACTCAGGATATCAAATCAAAGTGTATTTGTCACGTGCTTACTTAGAAGCCCTAACCAACAGTGCATTTTTTAAGTAAAAAAATGAGTATTGGGTAAACAATAGATAAGTAAAGATAAAAAATAAATTAAGTAAAATGACACTGAAAATAACAGGAGTGAGGCTATATACAGGTGGTACAGGTACAGAGTCAATGTGCGGGGGCACCGGTTAGTCAGGCTAATTGAGGTAATATGTACATGAATGTATAGGTAAAGTGACTCTGTTTATCATCTATGCATAGAGTAGCAGCAGCGTAAAAGAGGGGTTGGCGGGGGGGACACAATGCAAATAGTCCGGGTAGCCATTTTTTTACCTGTTCAGGAGTCTTATGGCTTGGGGGTAACAGCTGTTGAGAAGCATTTTGGTCTCGGTCCTCCTTTTCCTGTAGTCCACAATCATCTCCTTTGTCTTGATTACATTAGGTTAGGTTGTTATTCTGGCACCACCGGCCAGGTGTCTGACCTCCTCCCTATAGGTTGTTTGGTCGTTTTCGGTGATCAGGCTTATCACTGTTTTGTCGTCTTCAAACTTAATTTGGGGCCCTAGCCCCAAACTCAGGCCCTGTGTAGTTAACCAACCCTCTCTGCCCATTCATTGCCATTTGAGCTGTTGTTGTCTTAGCTGATTAGCTGTTGTCTTACCCTTTGTTGTCTTAGTTAGCTCTCCCAATCAACACCTGTGATTGCTTTATGCCTCGCTTTATGTCTCTCTCAAATGTCAATATACCTTGTATACTGTTGTTTAGGATAGTTATCATTGTTTTAGTTTACAGTGGAGCCCCTAGTCCCACTCAACATGCCTCAGATTCCTCCTTTGTCCCACCCCCCACACATGCGGTGACCTCACCCAGTATAACCAGCACGTCCAGAGATGCAACCTCTCTTATCACTCGGTGCCTGGGCTTACGTCCACTGTACTCGCACCCCACCGTGCCCTGAATCTATTCTACCATGCCCAGAAATCTGCTCCTTTAATTCTCTGTCCCCAACACACTAGACAACCAGTTTTGATAGCCTTTAGCCGTATCTTCATCCTACTCCTCTGTTCCTCGGGTGATGTGGAGGTTAACCCAGGCCCTGCGTGTCCCCAGGGACTATCATTTGATGACTTCTGTAATCGAAAAAGCCTTGGTTTCATGCATGTCAACATCAGAAGCCTCCTCCCTAAGTTTGTTTCACTCACTGCTTTAGCACAGTCTGCCAACACCGATGTCCTTGCCGTGTCTGAATCCTGGCTTAGGAAGGCCACCAAAAATTCTGAGATTTCCATACCCAACTACAACATTTTCCGCCAAGACAGAACTGCCAAAGGGGGAGGAGTTACAATCTACTGCAGAGATAGCTTGCAATGTTCGGTAAAACTTTTCAGGTCTATGCCCAAATGGTTTGAGCTTCTAATTAAAACAATGAATCTCTCCAGAAAAAAGTCTCTCACTGTTACCGCCTGTTATAGACCCCCCGCAGCTCCCAGCTTTGTCCTAGACACCATATGTGAATTGATTGCCCCTCATCTATCTTCAGAGTTCGTTCTGTTAAGTGACCTAAACTGTGATATGCTTAACACCCCAGCAGTCTAAGCTAGATGCCCTCAATCTCACACAAATCATCAAGGAACCCACCAGGTACAACCCTAAATCCGTAAACATGGGCACCCTCAAATATTATCCTGACCAACTTACCCTCCAAATACACCTCTGCTGTTTTCAACCAGGATCTCAGCGATCACTGCCTCATTGCCTGCATCCGCTATGGGTCCGCTGTCAAACGACCACCCATTATCACTGTCAAACACTCCCTAAAACACTTCTGCGAGCAGGCCTTTCTAATCGACCTGGCACGGGTATCCTGGAAGGATATTGACCACATCCCGTCAGTAGAGGATGCCTGGTCGTTCATTAAAAGTAATTTCTTCACCATCTTAAATAAGCATGCCCCTTACAAAAAATGTAGAACTAAGAACAGAAATAGCCCTTGGTTCACTTCAGACCTGACTGCACACGATCAGCACCAAAAATTCCTGTGGCGGACTGCACTAACATCGAATAGTCCTCGCAATACGCAACTTTTCAGGGAAGTCGGGAACCAATACACGCAGTCAGTCAGGAAAGCAAAGGCTAGCTTTTTCAAACAGAAATTTGCATCCTGTAGCTCTAACTCCAAAAAGTTTTGGGACACTGTAAAGTCCATGGAGAACAAGAGCACCTCCTCCCAGCTGCCCACTGCACTGAGGCTAGGTAACACGGTCCCCCCCAATAAATCCATGTTAATCGAAAATTTCAATAAGCATTTCTCTACGGCTGGCCATGCTTTCCTCCTTGCTACCCCAACCCCGGCCAACAGCTCCGCCCCTCCCCCGCAGCTACTTGCCCGAGCCTCCCCAGCTTCTCATCCACCCAAATCCAGATAGCTGATGTTCTGAAAGAGCTGCAAAACCTGGACCCCTACAAATCAGCTGGGCTAGACAATCTGGACCCTCTTTCTAAAATGATCCGCCGCCATTGTTGCAACCCCTATTACCAGTCTGTTCAACCTTTCTTTCTTATCGTCTGAGATTCCTAAAGATTGGAAAGCTGCCACGGTCATCCCCCTCTTCACAGGGGGTGACACTCTAGACCTATATCCATCCTGCCCTGTCTCTCTAAAGTCTTTGAAAGCCAAGTTAATAAACAGATCACTGACCATTTCGAATCCATGGGTCTACCTCAGCCACGCTCAAGGTACTAAACGATATCATAACCGCCATCGATAAAAGATAGTACTGTGTAGCCGTCTTCATCGACCTGGCGAAGGCTTTCGACTCTGTCAATCACCGTATTCTTATCGGCAGACTCAATAGCCTTGGTTTTTCTGACGACTGCCTCGCCTGGTTCACCAACTACTTTGCAGGCAGGGTTCAGTGTGTCAAAGCGGAGGGCATGTTGTCCGGACCTCTGGCGGTCTCTATGGGGGTTCCACAGGGTTCAATTCTCGGGCCGACTCTTTTCTCTGTATATATATCAATGATGTCACTCTTGCTGCGGGCGATTCCCCGATCCACCTCTACGCAGACAACACCATTCTGTATACTTCTGGCTCTTCCTTGGACACTGTGCTAACTAACCTCCTAACAAGCTTCAATGCCATACAACACTCCTTCCGTGGCCTCCAACTGCTCTTAAACGCTAGTAAAACCAAATGCATTTTTTTCAACCGTTCGCTGCCCACACCCGCCCGCCCAACTAGCATCACCACCCTGGACGGTTCCGACCTAGAATATGTGGACAACTATAAATACCTAGGTGTCTGGCTAGACTGTAAACTCTCTTTCCAGACTCATATTAAACATCTCCAATCCAAAATCAAATCTAGAATCAGCTTCCTATTTCACAACAAAGCCTCCTTCACTCACGCCAAAATGTATTATAGTAAAACTGACTATCCTACCGGTCCTCGACTTCGGCGATGTCATCTACAAAATAGCTTCCAGTACTCTACTCAGCAAACTGTTTGTAGTCTATCACAGTGCCATCCGTTTAGTTACCAAAGCCCCTTATTACACCCACCACTGCGACCTGTGTGCTCTAGACGGCTGGCCTTCGCTACATATTTGTGGCAAGACCCACTGGCTCCAGGTAATCTATAAGTCTATACTAGGTAAAGCTCCGCCTTATCTCAGCTCACTGGTCAGGATAACACCACCCACCCGTAGCACCCGCTTCAGCAGGTATGTTTCACTGGTCATCCCCAAAGTCAACACCTCCTTTGGCCGCCTTTCCTTCCAGTTCTCTGCTGCCAGTGACTGGAACGAATTGCAAAAATCGCTGAAGCTGGAGACTTATATTTCCCTCACTAACTTTAAACATCAGCTGTACGTAGTCCATCTGTAAATTGCCCACCCAATCTACCTACCTCATCCCCATATTGTTTTTATTTACTTTTCTGCTCTTTTGCACACCAGTATCTCTACTTGCACATCATCACCTGCTCATTTATCACTCCAGTGTTAACCTGCTAAATTGTAATGACTTCGCTACTATGGCCTATTTATTGCCTACCTCCTCACGCCATTTGCACACACTGTATATAGGCTTTCTTTTTTTCTATTGTGTTATTGACTGTACGCTTGTTAATTCCATGTGTAACTCTGTGTCGTTATTTGTGTCGCACTGCTTTGCTTTATTTTGGCCAGATCGCAGTTGTAAATGAGAACTTGTTCTCAACTAGCTTACCTGGTTAAATAAAGGCGAAATATAAAATAAAACCAGCTTTGGGCTGGATGTGTCAATTTGTAGTTCATACATGCATAACCTATGAGCAGAATTACTCTTTAACATCAATTATCCATGAAATCCGTAGTTTGAAATCAACAATTTTTCTGGAAGTTGTGCTGCGCCATTGTCCACCATGCTGGCCAGCCCCTTAGCAATTTGAGTTCTAGCCTATTAGCTTCAGCCCCTGACCATTTGAGTGACAGTTAGCAAGATGCAGAGCTACTTTCAGAACTACTGGTTACAAAGTATACACAAGGTATCTGAGATTCTCTTTATGTTTAGTGCCTGTATTCCTGCATTCTTGAACAGATTAAGAGGCATTAAATGCCGTTATGAATTATGCCTCCATACTGTAACAACCTAAAAGTAAGTTTGAGCAGCTGGCTAATGGGCGTCATTATGAGTTACATATTTTCACACATCACCTCTGACCTGCTGTTGCACTACTCCTTACCTCCATCTACCCACGAATGAAGGCCCTTGACCCCTCCACCATTAGTAATATTGCACAACCGACAAAGGCCCATTTGTTTTGTGCCGACCAACACTCGGGACAATTTCACTCTTCGCATAAATGGTATGAAAACACCAGCTACAATTATGTGTGACGGAGTCCACAAGCAATTTATTACTAAGTCCACAACTAGAGCCAGTCTCTTTTGTATTTTACTAGAGGCTTGTTGATAATCATATGTGTTTTTCAAAGGAATACCACAATATGCATTCCATGCATTTCTCACCTTTACAATATCTGACATAAACAAATTGGAAAAGCAATGAGGAACAGCATAAACATGAAAGTGAGAGGCATCAGGTGTAGGTTCAAAGCGAGCTTCCATGTACATGCTTGGATGAAAGTGGTGAAGGGGATGGAAATATTCCTCTCTATCGGCATAGACTTACTCCAGTGTGTAGCAGAAGGGGAAGATTCAGGTACATGTTAACAAAGGGTGCTCTTCAGCTTCAGTATAGAACGTATGACGCTACTGTAGATAATCACCCTTGGTTTCTGTTCTCCGAGGCCTTGGCTCGGTCAAATGGAGAAGAAGAGATAGGTAACTCGTGCCTAGTTAGGAGGCTGCACAGAGATATGGAAGAAGGCCATCGTTCATTAACAGCTCCTCATCAGCTCTTTGCCACCAAATTTCCCCTTGCTGAGAATCTGAATCGGGCACATGCAAAACCATTGTTTTCCTGTTAGGATTGGGGGGGATAAGCCTGCATGAAAATGGAAACCATGCAGTGATGCCACAACCAGAGAAGTTTTACTTCCTTGAAAGTTTTCCTGGGAGGTTCTATTAACTATCTGAGAATGGAAATTATAAGAATTGTTTGTTAATTTTTTAATAACTTATTTCAAACTTTCACTGAATATTTCAATAAGACTGCTAGCTTATTCTGGGTAAACTTTCTTTAAACTCCAAGCACAGATAGGAAATTAATTTCCATGTGTCCTTCGGCATTAATCATGCAAACATATTTATTCTATATTGTGACACGGCATTAGTGAGATTCTAACCTATACTCTTCTGTTCTCTATCGATGGAATTAGTCCACTGGGCCACCAAGGTAGTGCTAGCATGCCATGTTTTTTTACGCATACAAAGCTGTTTATTTCTGTCTATTCAAACAGACCCCATTTCAAAGGAAACAAGCATTCATTAAGGATACTCTCCTTTTTTTCAATATGCGCCTAAAATGACATACCCAAATCCAAATCCAACTGCCTGTAGCTCAGGCCCTGAAGCAAGGATATGCATATTCTTGGTACCATATCAAAGAAAACACTTTGAACTTTGTAGAAATGTGAAAGGAATGTAGGAGAAAATAACAGAATAGATCTGGTAAAAGACAATACAAAGAAAAAAACAATCGTTCTTTTGTGTTTTTTTTGTAGCATTATCTTTGACATGCAAGAGAAAGGCCATAATGTATTATTCCAGCCCATGTGCAATTTAGATTTTGTCCACTAGATGGCAGTGTACGTGCAAAGTTTCAGACTGATCCAATGAACCATTGCATTTCTGTTAAAAATGTTGTATCAAGACTGCCCAAATGTGCCTAATATGTTAAATAATAACTTTTCATGTTAAATATTATGCACTCTCCTCAAACAATAGCATGGTATTATTTCATTGTAATAGCAACTGTAAATTGGGCAGTGCAGTTAGATTAACAAGAATTGAAGCTTTCTGCCAATATCAGATATGTCTATGTCCTGGGAAATTTTCTTGTTACTTACAACCTCATGCTAATTGCATTAGCCTACGTTAGCTCAACCATCCTGTGGAAGGGACACCGATCCCAAAGAAATTTTAAGATCAGGTGTGACAAATTTGTGAGTGAGGTCAACAAACCTGAACACGCTTAACAAAGATAGAGGAGTTTTGTTGATGTTGAGAACAGAACTGTCTTTAAATAACATATATAACATTCTATAAATAACATTCTTAGAATGTCCTTTGAATGTTATTAATCTTTTCTTGTGGTTTTTATGTAATGTTTTAATGTTCTGAGAACATGATTTGAACCTCTTGCACTTAGCCATCCCGGATCCGGGATCGTGAATACAGCCTCAAGCTCATTACCATAACGCAACGTTAACTATTCATGAAAATCGCAAATGAAATGAAATAAATATGCTAGCTCTCAAGCTTAGCCTTTTGTTAACAACACTGTCATCTCAGATTTTCAAAATATGCTTCTCAACCATAGGAAAACAATCATTTGTGTAACAGTAGCTAGCTAGCGTAGCATTTAGCGTTAGCATTAGCGTTAGCATTCAGCAGGCAACATTTTCACAAAAACCAGAAAAGCATTCAAATAAAATCATCTACCTTTGAAGAACTTCAGATGTTTTCAATGAGGAGACTCTGTTAGATAGCAAATGTTCAGTTTTTCCTGAAAGATTATTTGTTTAGGAGAAATCGCTCCGTTTGGTGCGTCACGTTTGGCTACCAAAAAAAACCGAAAATGCAGTCATCAAAACGCCGAACTTTTTTCCAAATTAACTCCATAATATCGACTGAAACATGGCAAACGTTGTTTAGAACCAATCCTCAAGGTGTTTTTCACATATCTCTTCGATGATATATCGTTCGTGGAAGTGTGCTTTCTCTCCTGAATCGCAGGAGAAAATGCCCGCAATTGAAGATTACGCACCTCAACCCAATTGAGATGGTTTGGGATGAGTTGGACCGCAGAGTGAAGGAAAAGCAGCCAACAACTCAGCATATGTGGGAACTCCTTCAAGACTGTGGGAAAAGCATTCCAGGTGACTAGCTTACGAAGCTGGTTGAGAGAACGGCAAGAGTGTGCAAAGCTGTCATCAAGGCAAAGGGTGGCTACCTTGAAGAATCTTAAATATACAGTGCCTTGCGAAAGTATTCGGCCCCCTTCAACTTTGTGACCTTTTGCCACATTTCAGGCTTCAAACATAAAGATATAAAACTGTATTTTTTTTTGAAGAATCAACAACAAGTGGGACACAATCATGAAGTGGAACGACATTTATTGGATATTTCAAACTTTTTTAACAAATCAAAAACTGAAAAATTGGGTGTGCAAAATTATTCAGCCCCTTTACTTTCAGTGCAGCAAACTCTCTCCAGAAGTTCAGTGAGGATCTCTGAATGATCCAATGTTGACCTAAATGACTAATGATGATAAATACAATCCACCTGTGTGTAATCAAGTCTCCGTATGAATGCACCTGCACTGTGATAGTCTCAGAGGTCCGTTAAAAGCGCAGAGAGCATCATGAAGAACAAGGAACACACCAGGCAGGTCCGAGATACTGTTGTGAATAAGTTTAAAGCCGGATTTGGATACAAAAAGATTTTCCAAGCTTTAAACATCCCAAGGAGCACTGTGCAAGCGATAATATTGAAATGGAAGGAGTATCAGACCACTGCAAATCTACCAAGACCTGGCCGTCCCTCTAAACTTTCAGCTCATACAAGGAGAAGACTGATCAGAGATGCAGCCAAGAGGCCCATGATCACTCTGGATGAACTGCAGAGATCTACAGCTGAGGTGGGAGACTCTGTCCATAGGACAACAATCAGTCGTATATTGCACAAATCTGGCCTTTATGGAAGAGTGACAAGAAGAAAGCCATTTCTTAAAGATATCCATAAAAAGTGTCGTTTAAAGTTTGCCACAAGCCACCTGGGAGACACACCAAACATGTGGAAGAAGGTGCTCTGGTCAGATGAAACCAAAATTGAACTTTTTGGCAACAATGCAAAACGTTATGTTTGGCGTAAAAGCAACACAGCTGAACACACCATCCCCACTGTCAAACATGGTGGTGGCAGCATCATGGTTTGGGCCTGCTTTTCTTCAGCAGGGACAGGGAAGATGGTTAAAATTGATGGGAAGATGGATGGAGCCAAATACAGGACCATTCTGGAAGAAAACCTGATGGAGTCTGCAAAAGACCTGAGACTGGGACGGAGATTTGTCTTCCAACAAGACAATGATCCAAAACATAAAGCAAAATCTACAATGGAATGGTTCAAAAATAAACATATCCAGGTGTTAGAATGGCCAAGTCAAAGTCCAGACCTGAATCCAATCGAGAATCTGTGGAAAGAACTGAAAACTGCTGTTCACAAATGCTCTCCATCCAACCTCACTGAGCTCGAGCTGTTTTGCAAGGAGGAATGGGAAAAAAATTCAGTCTCTCGATGTGCAAAACTGATAGAGACATACCCCAAGCGACTTACAGCTGTAATCGCAGCAAAAGGTGGCGCTACAAAGTATTAACTTAAGGGGGCTGAACAATTTTGCACGCCCAATTTTTCAGTTTTAGATTTGTTAAAAAAGTTTGAAATATCCAATAAATGTCATTCCACTTCATGATTGTGTCCCACTTGTTGTTGATTCTTCACAAAAAAATACAGTTTTATATCTTTATGTTTGAAGCCTGAAATGTGGCAAAAGGTCGCAAAGTTCAAGGGGGCCGAATACTTTCGCAAGGCACTGTATGTGTCCATATGTGTTATTTCATCGTTTTGATGCCTTCACTATTATTCTACAATTTAGAAAATACAAAAAATATAGATAAACCTTTGAATGAGTAGGTGTGTTCAAACTTTTGACTGGTGCTGTATACAGTGGGGCAAAAAAGCATTTAGTCAGCCACCAATTGTGCAAGTTCTCCCACTTAAAAATATGAGAGAGGCCTGTAATTTTCATCATAGGTACACTTCAATTATGACAGACAAAATGAGAAAAAAAAAAAAAAAAAAAAAAATCCCACTGTGTGTCCCCCCACCACTTCTAAAACCAAAGTTGTGCCCCTTGATGGACAGTATATGAAAAGAAAAGGAGTGTACAGCAGTGGTCATATCGCATGAGCTATGACTTGAATACAGTATATACATTTCAAGTAGGTAAAAAAGTATGCAAACATTATTAACGTGGAGGCCGTCTAGTGATGACTGCTTAAAGGTCTGATGGCCCCGGAGATACATGCTGTTTTTCTGTCTCTTGGTCACAGCTTTGATGCACCTGTACTGTCTCTGCCTTCTAGATGGTAGTGGCATGAACAGGCCATTAAAAAAAAAATCTTAGTCTCACAAAATCCTGTGTTCTTTACTCCGATAATTAATCCACAGATAAAAGGGGAAACATAGTTGGTTTCTAGTAATCGCTCCTCCTTCAGACTTCTTCTGTGGACTTTATATGGCGGTTGGAAACCAACTTTAAGGTGCATTACGACCACCAACTGGACTGGAGTGTGGACCTCAGTTCAGTTTTCAATCACCAACCTGAGTATATGCTGCTAAAAACCAATGAGGAGATGGGAGAGGCAGTTTGTATGAAATTATTGAATAACATGTATGTGTTCATTTATTTTGCAACACTTGTGCACACAACAGGTGGTCAGCATGTTAGAGGCCAAGCCAAATTTCTTCAGCCTCATTAGGTTGGAGAGGCGCTGTTGCGTCTTCTTCACCACGCTGTTGGTGTGGAGGGACCATTTCAGGTCGTCAGTGATGTGCAAGCCGAGGAACTTGAAGCTTTTCACCCTCTCCACTGCGGTCCCGTCAATGTGGGCCGGCTCTCTCTGCAATCTCCTGTAGACTGCGATCAGCTCCTTTGTTTTGTTTTACGTTGAAGGAAAGGTTATTTTGTTGGCACTACTCCCCCAGGGCTCTCACTTCCTCCCTGTAGGTTGTCTCGTCATTGTTGGTAATTAGGCTTACCATTGTTGTGTCGTCAGCAAACTTGGTGATTAAGTTGGAGACGTGCGGAGCCACGCAGTCATGGGTGAACAGTGAGTATAGGAGGGGGCAAGGTGGTGGTGATATGATCCTTAACTAGCCTCTCAAACCCCTTCATGATGACAGAAGTGAGTGCTACGGGGCGAAAGTAATTTAGTTCAGTTACCTTCGCTTTCTTTGGTACAGGAACAATGGTGCACATCTTGAAGCAAGTGGGGACAACAGACAGGAATAGGGAGAGATTGAATATGTTCGTAAACACTCCAGCCATCTGGTCTGCACATGCTCTGAGGACACAGCTTGGGAAGTCGTCTGAGCCGGCAGCCTTGCGAGGGGTAACATGATTGAATGTCTTACTCACGAGATCAGGAGCACACAGTCCTCGTGAGCGGCAGGGACCCAGGTCGGCGGCTCGATTTTGTTCTCCTCGAATGGAGCAAAGAACGTGTTTAGCTGTCCGGAAGTGAGGTGTCAGTGAATGCGATGTAGCTGGCATTCCATTTATAATCCGTGATTGACTGGAGTTCCTGCCACATTTGTCTCGTGTCTGAGCCATTGAATTGAGACTCCACTTTGTCCCTGGAATGTCATTTTGACCTGACACTGGCACTGAGTAAAGCCTGTGTGTCTATGTATGCTGAAGTCTCAACATTACACACTTCAGCTACCACAGCAATTGAAATCACTGCAACACTTAAAGAGCTGGAGACAGTTTTAGAATGGGTGGCAAGTAATAAGCTATTTCTAAATATTTCAAAAACTAAAAGCATTGTATTTGGGACAAATAATTTACTAAACCCTAAACCGGAACTAAATATTGTAATGAATATGTGGAATATGTGGAAATTTAGCAAGCTAAGGAGACTAAACTGCTTGGTGTAACCCTGGATTAGAAACTGTCAAGGTCGAAACACATTGATGCAACGGTAGCGAAGATGGGGAGTGGTCTGTCCATAATAAAGCACTGCTCTGCTTTCTTGACATTGCTATCAACAAAACAAGTCCTACATGCCCTAGTTTTTTCACACCTGGACTACTTCGCAGTCAAATCACAGTTGGCACAGAACAGAGCAGCACAGCTGGCCCTTAAATGTACACAGACAGCTAACATCAATGACATGCATGTCAATCTCTTCTGGCTCAAAGTAAAAGACAGATTGACTGCATCACTACTGGTCTTTGTGAGAGGTATTGACATGTTGAAAGCACCAAGCTGCCTGTTCAAACGACTAGCACACAAACCCAGACACCCATGCATACCCCACAAGACATGCCACCAGGGGTCTCTTTACAGTCCCCAAGTCCAGAACAGACTCTGGAAAACACACAGCACTAGACAGAGCCATAACTACATGGAACTTTTCTACATCAAGTAACTCTTGCAAGCAGTAAAATCAGATTTTTAAAAAATCGATAAACCTACAACCTTAAGTAACAACTCAGACTGTGAAGAGACACGGGCACACACATGCTAGCACACATATGTATGGTGGAATTATAAATGTTGTTTTGTAGATATGTAGTGGTGTAATAATGTTATGTACTGTTTTATTTTAGTTTTTTCCTTCATTTGTTTGGACCCCTGGAAGAGTAGGCAGCAGCTAACGGTGATCCGTAATAAATAAAAAACAATAAACAATGTTAGAAGTGAGAAGTAGGTATTGGTCTGAAGTTCACATGAGCACCACAATGCTTAGTCCACCCATGCTCTACCAAGTTTTTCCAGCACACAACTTTGACCTACTACAGTAGCTATGTTGGTCTATTGGACTTCAAACAATGTGTATGCAGGTTGCTTAGTATTCAAATCTTTTCCAACAGCCTAATTCATAAATATTTGCTTGTTTTATAGACTTTAAAAAGCCTTTGATTCCATACGGCATGAATGTATGTTCTTAAAACTCCTTCAAAGTGGTGTAGGAGGCAAGGTCTATGGTATTATTAATGTGATCTACACTGAGTAGTACAAAACATTCTGAACCTGTTTTTTCCATGATATAGACTGACTAGGTGAATCAAGGTGAAAGCTATGATCCTTTTTTTGATTTCACCTGTTAAATCCACTTCAATACGTTTAGATGAAGGGGAGGAGACAGGTCACATACATATGTTTAAGCCTAGAGACAATTGAAAGATGGATTGTGTATGTGTGCCATTCAGAGCATGAATGGGCAAGATAAAATATTTAAGTGCCTTTTGAACGGGGTATGGTAGTAGGTGCCAGGTGCACCGGTTTGAGTGTGTCAAGAACTGCAATGCTGCTGGGTTTTTCACACTCAACAGTTTCCCGTTTGGATCAAGAATGGTCCACCACCCAAAGGATATCCAGCCAAATTGACACATCTGTGTGAAGCATTAGGTTTAAATTACAGGCCTCTCTCATCTTTTTAAGTGGGAGAACTTGCACAATTGGTGGCTGACTAAATACTTATTTGCCCCACTGTAGGTAGAGTAGCAGCAGTGTAAAAAAAAGTGTGGGGGGGGCAATGCAAATAGTCTGGGTAGCCATTTGATTAGATGTTCAAGAGTCTTATAGCTTCGGGGTAGAAGCTGTTTAGAAGCCTCTTGGACCTAGACTAGGCGCTCCGGTACCACTTGTCATGCGGTAGCAGAGAGAACAGCATATGACTAGGGTGGCTATAGTGTTAGACCATTTTTAGGGCCTTCCTCTGACACTGCCTGGTATAGAGGTCCTGGATGGCAGGAAGCTTGGCCCCAGTGACGTACTGGGCCATACACATTACCATCTGTAGTGCCTTGCGGTCAGAGGCCGAGCAGTTACCATGCCAGGCAGTGGCGCAACCGGTCGGGATGCTCTCGATGGTGCAGCTGTAGAACTTATTTTTTTTGCCCCCTTTTTCTCCCCAATTTCGTGGTATCTAATTGTTAGTAGCTACTATCTTGTCTCATCGCTACAATTCCCGTACGGGCTCGGGAGAGACGAAGGATGACGAAGTCATGCGTCCTCCGATACACAACCCAATCAAGCCGCACTGCTTCTTAACACAGCGTGCATCCAACCCGGAAGCCAGCCGCACCAATGTGTCGGAGGAAACACCGTGCACCTGGCAACCTTGGTTAGTGTGCACTGCGCCCGGCCCGCTACAGGAGTCACTGGTGCGCGATGAGACAAGGATATCCCTACTGGCCAAACGCTCCCTAACGACGCTATGCCAATTTTGCGTCGCCCCACGGACCTCCCGGTCGCGGCCGGTTATGACAGAGCCTGGGCGCAAACCCAGAGTCTCTGGTGGCACAGCTGGTACTGCAGTACAGCGCCCTTGACCACTGCGCCACCCGGGAGGCCCAGCTGTAGAACCTTTTGAGGATCTGAGGACCCATGCCAAATCTTGTTAGTTTGCTGGTGATGTGGACACCAAGGAAGTTGAAGCTCTCAACCTGCTCCACTACAGCCCTGTTGATGAGAATGGGGGTGTGCTCAGTCCTCCTTTTCCTGTAGTCCACAACCATCTCCTTTATCTTGATCATGTTGAGGGAGATGTTGTTTTCCTGGCACTACACGGCCAGGTCTCCGACCTCCTCCCTATAGGCTGTTTCATCGCTGTCGGTGATCAGACACTGTTGTGTCATCGGCAAACTTGATGATGGTGTTGGAGTCGTGCCTGGCCATGCAGTCATGAGTGAATGAGGAGTACAGAAGGGGACTGAGATTGCACCCCTGAGGGGCCACCGTGTTGAGGATCAGTGTGGCGGATGTGTTGCTACCTACCCTTACCACCTGAGGGCAGCCCGTCAGGAAGTCCAGGATCCAGGTGCAGAGGGAGGTGTTTAGTCCCAGGGTCCTTAGCTTAGTGATGATCTTCGAGGGCACTATGGTGTTGAACGCTAAGCTGTAGTCAATGAATAGCATGCTCACATAGGTGTTCCTTTTGTCCAGGTGGGAAAGGGCAGTGCTGAGTGTAATAGAGATTGCATCATCTGTGGATCTGTTGGGGTGGTATACAAATTGGAGTGGGTCTAGGGCAGTGGTTCTTAACCTGGATTCGATCGAACCCCAGGGGTTTGGTGAGTCAGTCTCAGGGGTTCGGCGGAGGTCAAGACACACATCCGATTCATATGATTCATGATGACACGCCCCGCTTGACCATCATTGGCTGCAGGTGATCAAGCTACATCGCTTGGCCTATCTGTGCTGCAGGGAATTTGGTGCGCTCAGTAGTCGACTTGTGACTGTCGTGATGGTACGTCTTGTGATTTCTTTCTTAGTATTTTAATCCCTTCATACTTACTATGTCGAGCAAAAAAAGAAAGTGGTCGGACGAATATGTACAATATGGATTCACATGTATAATGGAACGTGATGGGAGTCAGCATCCTAACTGCATGATTTGCAATGCCAAGTTGAGCAATTCTAGTTTAGCACCGGCAAAACTAGGAGAACACTTCCTTAAGCTGCATGGAGATTGAAAATACAAGAACACAACGCTCATTGAATTCAAGTTGAAGAGAGCCAGATTCGATGAAAAGGCTACTCTTACTGTTCTCGGCTTTGTACCCATCAACAAACCGATCCTCACAGCATCGTACGAAGTTGCTTATCTTGGCTCAAGTAGTTGCAGATCTGATTTCAAGCCCGGCAAAATTCAGCCTTCAACTCGACGAGACCACAGACGTTTCCAATCTAAGCCAGCTTGCTGTATTCGTGCGCTATGTGAAAGACGACGTGATAAAGGAAGATTTTTTATTTTGTAAGCCTCTTACAACAACAACTAAGGCAGCCGATGTGAAGAAACTTGTGGATGACTTCTTCAAAGACAACAATCTTTCCAGTCATGCTGGGAAGAAAGTCTGGTTTTGGTGCGCTAGTGAAAGCCGATGCACCACACATCATTGTTACGCATTGTATTCTGCACAGGCATGCGTTGGCAACAAAAACCTTGCCTCCAAAACTGGCAGAAGTATTAAAAATTGTAGTGGAATGCGTGAACTATGTGCGAACTAGTGCTCTGCGGCATCGCATCTTCAGTGAGCTGTGTAAAGAAATGGGCTCTGAATTCGAGGTACTTCTGTACCATTCTAACGTTCGGTGGTTATCCCGGGGACAGGTGCTGAATCGTGGTTTTGCCTTGGTGTGGAATTAGCCCTGTTTTTGCAAGAGCACCAACATTGTCATGCAGATTGCTTCAGAGTTTGTCATGCAGAGTTCATTCTCATTTTAGCGTACATGGCCGATATCTTCGCAGCTCTCAATCAAAAGATGCAGGGCGGTGGAGTCAACATCATCGAAGCGGAGGAAAACCTGAAGGCTATTCAAAAAAAAGCTACCGTTATGGAAACGACGAACAGAGAACAATAACTTCGCAAACTTTCCCCTGCTGGACGACTGTGCAAGTAAGATCGAAGATGTATCTGGAATCGGAGACATTTCTGTACCCGCGGAACTGAAGCAAGCAATTGCCACGCACTTAGATGAGCTTGTAAAGTCTCTCGACGGATACTTCCCTACAAGAGAGTCATATCCCGCATGGGTGAGACAGCCGTTCACGTTTAGTGTTGAGACAACAGATGTCAATGATGAATACCTCAATGAAATCATTGAAATTCAGCAGAGCCAGGTTCAACAGCAACTCTTCAGAACAACAACGCTTTCAACGTTTTGGTGTCAACAAATGGTAACGTACCCTGTTATTGCTAAGAAAGCTCTGGAGATTTTCATACCGTTTGTTACAACATATTTTTGCGAGCAATCCTTTTCGAGGGTGCTGGAAATAAAAACTAAGAAAAGGAACAGACTTTGTTGCGAAAATGACATGAGAGTGGCACTTGCCAAGCTGAAGCCGCGCATTTCTGAACTGGTCTCTGAAAGGCAACAGCAGAAGTCACACTGATTTGCAGTAAATATTCATTATTATGTTTCTGTTTTTGTGTGAAAATCATGTTTTGATGATTTTGTTCTTTGAACACAGTGATGTTGATGCACGGTTCATTTTGTGCACCAGTCAAATATATACCTATGTTTTGAATTTGAAAAAAATCATATTTTACTTTTCCAATTAAGAAGGGTTCGGTGAATGCGCATATGAAACTGGTGGGGTTCAGTACCTCCAACAAGGTTAAAAACCACTGGTCTAGGGTTTCTGGGATAATGGTGTTGATGTGAGCCATTACCAGCACTTCATGGCTACAGACGTGTGTGCTACAGGTCGGTAGTCATTCAGGCAGGTGACCTTAGTGATCCACTATGGTGGTCTGATTTAAAAATGCTGGTATTACAGACTGTCAGGGACAGGTTGAAAATGTCAGTGAAGACACTTGCCAGTTGGTCAGCGCATGCTCGGAGTACACGTCTTGGTGGACCAATGAAATCCAAAGATTAGGGCCTAAGGAATTTATCTCAATTGACTGATTTCATTTTTGAAATTGTTACATGTTGCGTTTATATTTTTGTTCAGTGTATATACTGAGTATACAAAACATTATGAACTTTTTCCATGACATAGGCTTGACAGGTGTGTCCAGATGAAAGCTATGATTCCTTATTGATGTCACTTTAATCCACTTTAATCAGTGTAGGGTAGGAGACAGGTTAAAGAAGGATTTTAAGCCTTGAGACATGTATTGTGTATGTGTGCCATTCAGAAAGTGAATTGGCAAGACAAAAGATTTAAGTGCCTTTGAACGGGTTATGGTTGTATGAGCCAGGTGCACCGGTTTGTGTCATGAACTGCAACGCTGCTGGGTTTTTCACACTTAACAGTTTCCTGTTTGGATCAAGAATGGTCCACCACCCAAAGGATATTCAGCCAAATTGACACATCTGTGTGAAGCATTGGAGTCAACATGGGCCAGCATTCCTGTGGAATGCTTTTGACACCTTGTAGAGTCCATGCCCCGAATTGAGGCTTTTCTGAGAGCAAAAATGGGGGTGGGGGGGGTTCAACTCAATATTAGTATAAAATGTTTTGTACACTCAGCACCCACAATTTTGCCCAAGAACACAGCCATGAATAAAGAATGGTACCAACAGGAACAGTTTGGTGACGAACAATTGATTTTGCAAGAATGGGCTGCCATCAGTCAGGATGTGGGCCAGAAGTTAATTGACAGCATGCCAGGGCGGATTGCAGAGGTTTTGAAAAAGAAGGGTTCAACACTGCAAATATCGACTCTTTGCATCAACTTCATGTAATTGTCAATAAAATCCTTTGGCACTTATGAAATGCTTGTAATTATACTTCAGTATTTCATAGTAACATCTGATAAAAATATCTAAAGACACTGAAGCAGCAAACTTTGTGGAAATTAATACTCGTCTTGGTAATCCATCTGGCCCATTGGCCTTGTGAATGTTGACCTGTTTAAAGGTCTTAGTCACATCGGCTGCTGAGAGCGTGATCACACAGTTGTCCGGAACAGCTAATGCTCTCATGCACATTTGCTACCCTTTAGCTCAGTGCGGATGTTGCCTGTAATCCATGGCTTCGGGTTGGGGTATGTACGTACGGTCACTGTGGGGACGACATCATCGATGCATTTATTGATGAAGCCAGCTACTGATGTGTTGTACTCCTCAATGCCATCGGAAGAATCCCGGAACATATGTGCTAGCAAAACAGTCCTGTAGCTTTGCATCTGCTTCATCTGACCACTTTTTGGTGGGTCGTAAATATAGTTTTTCTTCTCCCCTTACTCGCCCCCCTCTCCATGCCATCCTGCTGTGGTGCGACGAGTCCAGGCCTCTCCAGGTACTCATCGGCTCGGGGGCCGATGTGAGTCTTATGGATGTTCCCCTGGCTTCTGAGCTGGGCATCCCCACTCAACCCCTCTCCATTCCCACGGTTGTTAGAGCACTGGATGGGTGCTCTATGAGCCGGGTCACCAACCACACCACCCCCCTCAACCTATGAGTGTCAGGGACCCACAGCTAGACAATCCAATTCCTGCTAGTTGAGTCTCCGCAGGTTCCTGTGTTATTGGGATTCTCTTGACTCCAGCGGCACAATCCCTCTATTGACTGGGCTACTGGTGCCATTGTGGGCTGGAACCCATCCTGTCACACTCAATGCCTGAAGTCAGCTCTGCCTGCCCCGGGACATCTTCCTGGCGGCTTGGAAATTGCCCCGGACCTCTCCGCCAGCCCCACAGAGTACCAGGACCTCTGGGAGGGGTTCAGGAAGGCCCAGGCCACTTCGCTTCTGCAGGACCGACTGGTATCCAAGAAGGTCAAGGCACTATAGTCCAAAAAGGTCAAGCCACTAGTCCTGGCACGCCGCTATCGTCCTTCGGCTACACCTCCGGAAGCCAAGACGTTTTCCCCCCACTCCAAGATCATTAACCCCTCTGCTGTTCGTCCTCTGTTGCCCCGTACCTTCCGTATTCTTCCTACCTATCCTGTGTCTAGATTTAAAGTCATGTCTTACAGCCCTTTGTCTCCAGTTTCCTGACCCTGAACCTGCCTGCCGTCCTGTACCTTTGCCCCACTACTCTGGATTATCAACCCCTGCCTGCCTTGACCTGTCGTTTGCCTGCCCGTTGCTGTAATAAACATTGTTACTTCAACACAGTCTGCATTTGGATCTTACCTGAAACGTGATAGTAGGACTCGTTACAGGAAAAAGCTTATAACCAGTTCGTGGTGAGTAATCGCTGTTCTGATGTCCAGAAGTTATTTTCGGTCATAAGAGATGGTAACAGCAACATTATGTACAAAATACGTAAAAAAAAAAAAATTACAAACAATGCAAAAAAAACGAACTAGTAACACAGTTGGTTAGGAGCACGTAAAACATCAGCCATCCTCTCCGGCGCAATTCTATGTGTGTTGCTTCATTGGCCTCGGCTATTGTTTGTTTGAATTCAAGACCAAATTGATCTCCGTTTGTCAGTTTCAGAGTAGCTGTTCATTTTGGTAATTTGTATGGTATTAAAAAAGATTAAGCTAATGTATTTTGTCATGTAAATGACAAAGCATTGCATGAAATGCATTTTTAAAAGGCATATAAAAAATCTGACACTGCTCACATATTTTCCTTAAATGTAGTCTATGCCACATCTCAAATGTTATTATGGTTTTATTATAAGGGGGGGCTATTAAAAAACAAAGCCCCATGGCCTTTGATTTCTGAATCCGGCCCTACCTTTACATGAAAACCTAATTTGATATTCATGTGCTTTTTCTAAAAGGGCCTAGTTTAATTATTTTTATTTCACCTTTATTTAACCAGGTAGGCTAGTTGAGAACAAGTTCTCATTTGCAACTGCGACCTGGCCAAGATAAAGCATAGCAGTGTGAACAGACAACAACACAGAGTTACACATGGAGTAAACAATAAACAATAAACAAGTCAATAACATAGTAGAAGAAAAAAAATTCTACATACATTGTGTGCAAAAGGCATGAGGAGGTAGGCAATAAATAGGCCATAGGAGTGAATAATTACAATTTAGCAGATTAACACGTGCAGGTAGAGATACTGGTGTGCAAAAAAGCAGAAAAGTAATGTCACGAACCGGTTCAAAGCCTGTAACAAAGGGAGACAAAGTGGAGATAAGGAGTAACAAAATATATATTTATTAACTAAAGCAACTAAGGAAAATATACAATGGTGTGTGCATTCAGTAATCAGTAGTGTAAGTGAGTGTTTTGCAGCATGAATGACTGTGATAATGCAGGGTGTTGAAAGGTGCCAAAGCAAACAAACAAAAGGCCACCAAGAACCACAACACAATCTACAAAGGTGTCTGCATGGAGAGAGTCTCCACCATGAATGTGGAAGAGGTCTATTTATCCTGGGACACACCTGGCCCAGGTGTTTCCCATGTAGCTGACGACCCTCCCAACTCCGCCCACCGGCATCCTAATAAGGAAACAAGAACAAAGAGAGAATACGGCAGACAGAGTGGGAGGGTCGTCACAGTAAATAAAATAAAAACAGTATGGGGATGAGGTAGGTAAATTGGGTGGGCTATATACCGATGGACTATGTACAGCTGCAGCGATCGGTTAGCTGCTCAGATAGCAGATGTTTAAAGTTGGTGAGGGAGATAAAAGTCTACAACTTCAGAGATTTTTGCAATTCGTTCTAGTCGCAGGCAGCAGAGAACTGGAAGTAAAGGCGAACAAATGTGGTGAGGTTTTGGCTTTAGGGATGATCAGTGATATATATCTGCTGGAGCGCGTGCTATGGGTGGGTGTTGCCATCGTGACCAATGAACTGAGATAAGGCGGAGCTTTACCTAGCATAGACTTGTAGATGACCTGGAGCCAGTGGGTCTGGCGACGAACATGTAGCGAGGGCCACCCGACTAGAGCATACAGGTCGCAGTGGTGGGTGGTATAAGGTGCTTTAGTAACAAAACGGATGGCACTGTGATAAACTGCATCCAGTTTGCTGAGTAGAGTATTGAAAGCTATTTTGTAGATGACATCGCTGAAGTCGAGGATTGGTAGGATAGTCAATTTTACTAGGGTAAGTTTTGCGACGTGAGTGAAGGAGAAAGCCGATTTTTGATTGGAGATGTTTGATATGAGTCTGGAAGGAGAGTTTGCAGTCTAGCCAGACACCTAGGTACTTATAGATGTCCACATATTCTAGGTCGGAACCATCCAGGGTGGCTGAACTCCTAGTTGAACTCCTTTCCCCTCTCTTTGTGAGAGTGTGACCACTAACTTTTTGAAAGGCTAAAAGAGGAGTGATCAGGAAACCCATTTGTGTGAAGGTATGTATCATTTTGTGGAGATACTCATGTTACGGTAACCTCTGGTGAATTTCAGGCTAGCTTAATATTGCAAACAAAAGCCTTTTTCATGGCTTTGGGGGTAGCATGTCAGTAACAATATCCTATTCAAGCTTATTTTTGTTCCTCGCACTGTTTTTGTTAAGTTTCACAATTTTTTTTACAGGTTTTGATTTGAATGGCTTGGAACAGCAGAGGCTATTTGAGTGCCCTGATCCAAGCTATTGCCAAAATAGCAACTAGGGCTTCCCCAGTTACACTTGGAATGTCCCTGCATGGGGGGACATTCCAAGTGTAAATGGGGAAGCCCTAGTTGCTATTTTGGCAATAGCATGGATCAGGGCACTCAAATAGCCTGTGCTGTTCCAAGCCAAGTTCAAATCAAAATCCAGCCCAATGGACATCTGTAAAATAAATAATGAAACTTAAAAACAATGCAAGGAACAAAAAATAAACATGAACAGGATATTTTTAGTGACATGCTACCCCCAAAAGCCACGAAAAAGGCTTTTGTTTGCAATGTTTGTTAAGTCATGAGAGTATCTAAACTAAATTATGCATACCTTCACACAAATGGATTTCCTGATCACTCCTCTTTCAGCCTCTCCAAGTCCTCTACTTCTTATTGTCTTTGATAAAGATTGGTTGTTTAACTCAGAGGAAGGAAGCCACTCAGGCTTTCACCATACAGCCAATGGTGACTTTAAAACAGTTTGTTGGCTGTGATAGGAGAAAACTGAGGATAGATTAACAATATTGTAGTTACTCCACAATACTAACCTAAATGACAGAGTGAAAAGAAGGAAGTCTCTACAGAATAAAAATATTCCAAAACAAGCATACTGTTTGCAACAAGGCACTAAAGTAATACTGCAAAAAATGTGGCAAAGCGATTAACTTTTGGTCCTGAATACAAAGTATTACTTTTGGGACAAATCCAATACATTACTGAGTATCGCTCTCCATATTTTCAAGCATAGTTGTGGCTGCATCATGTTATGGGTGTGTATATAATCGTTAAGTACTGGGGAGTTTTTCAGGATTAAAACAGAATGGAGCTAAGCACAGGCAAAATCCTAGAGGAAAACCTGGTTCAGTCTGCTTTCCACCAGACACTTGGAGTTGAATTCAACTGTCAGCAAGACAACAACATAAAACACAAGGCCAAATCAACACTGGAGTTGCTTACCAAGAAGACAGTGCATTTTTCTGAGTGGCTGTTAAAGTTTAGATTTAAGTCTGCATGAAAATATATGGGAAGACCTGAAAATGGTTGTCTACCAATGAAAAACAACCAATTTGACAGAGCTTGAAGAATTCTGAAAAGAATAATGGGTAATTGTTGCACAATACAGGTGTGGAAAGCTCTTAGAGACTTACCCAGAAAGACTCAGAGCTGTTATCGCTACCAAAGGTGATTCTAACATGATTAACTATGCGTGGGGTTGAATACTTATCTAATCAAAATCAGGTAAATGCATTTTAATCCCACTTTGTAACAACAAAATGTGGAAAAAAAATCAAGGGGTGTGAATACTTTCTGAAGGCACTGATTATATACACACTCCGGACTCTGACATTGCTCTTCTGATTTTTTTTTTTAACTTCCCATTAAGAAAAACAAAAATTGTTGCTCAAACTGAAGGGGGAACTAACAAAGAGACACTGACCACAACCAAAATAGGTGGGGTTCTAGGAGGGCTTCTGAAAGACACTCAAGGGGGTGTCCACTGAACATCCACTGAATGTTGACTAGCAACAACAACTGGAACCTAAAAGACATCCACCATGAGCACCCACAAAATAAAAACTCACACCAAACTTAAAGACAGAAAGCAAACCAAAAAGTAGAGCAAAATGAAAACAGGGAAGATCAGATAAAGGATAGTTTTTCTATAAATCAAATAGGGAGTGCCAACTAAACGTGTTAACTCTCCATATTTCTCAAGCCCTGGGCCAGCCACTCTTAATATCACCTGGGCCAGCACAGGTGAATCGCCTTCTAACTAACGAGATGGACAAGCCAGCACAGGTGGAACACATACTGACTAACGAGATGACACCAATCAGTGCGCCCCATGTGCTAACATGCTAACGCCCGACCTCAAAATATACATTGAAAATTCCAAAGCCTGTAACAGATTATTATGTGTGTATTGTTATTGTATTGCTAGATAGATATTACTTCACTGTTGGAACTAGAAACATAAGCATTTCACTCCACCTGTGAAAGCATCTGCAAATGTTTATAATGTTTGTTAAATTTTGTCGCTGTTTAATATATTCAAATAAACTGATCAAGAACGTGACGCATCTCTTCTTGCAGAACTTTGTGTTGTTCTGACATTTCGTCTTGTCATTTAAGTCTTCACAACTGAAGAATGTAGTATTTGAAGAGACACATCGGTAATTTCGTTACCAGCCATACAAATCTCCCTCAAACATTTGCAAAAAAATTTTTTAGATTCCCAGAATTCTGAGTTACGTGCAACAGAGAATTTCCAGAGGTGTCTAGCATGGTAGACACCTCTGAAAATGATCTGTTGCCTGTCACTCAGAAATCTGCTCAAATATTTATTGCAAATTGTTGAGGGAGGCTGGTATGGCTGGTAACGAAATACCAATTTGTCTTCAACTAGTACATGCTTCACTTGTGTTAGATGAAGTGTGAGAACAACACAAAGTTCTGCAAGAACATTACCTTTCAATGTTGTTTATATTCAAGTAATCTGCGGGACAGTGTATGCATCTCTATATAAAACTTCAGGATATTGAATGTAGCCTACAGTAGGCCTATATTAAGATCAAAATGGATATTAAAAGACACATTGCATTGTCTAGATCAGTTTATTTGAATACATTAAACAGCGACTAAATTGAACAAATATTATCAACAAAAAATAAAATTAATCAAACATTTTGATTTGATAGGACTTGGCTCTCAGAAGGTATTTTTGTTCATAATGCAGAATGATTAAGAGCTGGTGTGGTCCAGAAATACCTACCTCTCACAGACATATAGCTAGAAAAATCTGCTAAGATTTCTCTTTAAGATTTGCACCCCCCCAAATTAACAGAGGGTCCCACTTAAAATAAGGTTCATGAAAATCTGCAAAGAATAACAATGTTTATATGTAACAATTTTTACCGACATCGTAATTACATTGTACAAGATGACGCCGAAAAATATGGGTGATGTTTTACATTCTCCCAACCAATTGTGCAATTTTTTTTTTTGTGTGTTTTGTGTAACTTAATTTTTTTACTTATTGTGTACATAATGTTGCTGCTACCGTCTCTTATGACCGAAAATAACTTCTGGACATTAGAAAAACGATTACTCACCACAGACTGGAAGAGACTTTTTCCTTTAACGAGTCTGACGAGAAGGATATCCAGCTTTCACTGGAACAGGCCCAAATCCACACCTTTTGCGTGAAGAAAAGTGTCCGGAAAAGGGGACGCAGATCGGGGATCCTTATGAGAAGCCAGAGGCAAGCGAATAAACTCCCAATGCCTTCCATTCTCCTTGCGAATGTGCAATCGGGGTGTGTGAATTTTTGTCAATAACAGCTGGTGCACGATGTCTAATATTAAATAAGTCTCAAGGTATTGCTCGCCTGAGGTAGAGTACCTTATTATAAGCTGTCGACCACACTCTAACAAGAGAGTTCTCATCTGTATTATTCATAGCCGTCTATTTACCACCACAAAGCGAAGCTGGCACTAAGACCGCTCTCAACCAACTCTATAAGGCCTTAAGCAAAGAAAAAAATGCTCACCCAGAAGCGGCCCTCCTAGAGGCCGGGGACTTTAATGCAGGCAAACTTAAATCAATTTTACCAAATTTTTACCAGCATGTCACATGTGCAACCAGCAGTGGAAAAAAATCCTAGACCACCTTTACTCCACACACAGAGATGCATACAAAGCTCTCCCCCGTCCTCCATTTCGAAAATCCTCCTGATCTCTGCTTACAAGCAAAAACTAAAGCAGGAAGTACCAGTGACTCGCTCAATACATGGATTACAGGTAACATCCGCATCGAGCTAAAGGCTAGAGATTTCAAGGAGCGGGAGACTAATCCGGACGCTTATAAGAAATCCTGCTATGCCCTCAGACGAACCATCAAACAAGCAAAGTGTCAATACAGGATTAAGATTGAAATCTACTACACCGGCTCTGATGCTCGTCGGATGTGGCAGGGCTTGAAAACTATTACGGACTACAAATGGAAACCCAGACGCGCGCGGCCCAGTGACGTGAGCCTACCAGACGAGCTAAATGCCTTTTATACTCGCTTCGAGGCAAGCAACACCGAAGCATGCACGAGAGCACCAGCTGTTCTGGATGACTGTGTGATAACGCTCTCGGTAGCCGATGTGAACAAAACCTTTAAAGAGGTCAACATTCACAAAGCCGCTGGGCCAGACGGATTACCATGACATGTACTCAAAGCATCCGCAGGCCAACTGTCAAGTGTCTTCACTGACATTTTCAACCTCTCCCTGACCGAGTCTGTAATACCTGTTTCAAGCAGACCACCATAGTCCATGTGCAGAAGGGAGCCATGAAGGTCATTAAAAGGCTGGTCATGGCTCACATCAACAGCATCCTACCAGACACCCTAGACCCACTCCAATTCGCATACCGCCCCACAGATCCATAGATGACGCATTCTCAATCCCGCTCCACACCGCCCTTTCTCACCTGGTCAAAAGGAACACCTATGTGAATGCTGTTCATCGACTACAGCTCAGCATTCAACACCATAGTGCCCACGAATCTCTGGGACTAAACACATTCCTCCGCAACTGGATCCTGGACTTCCTGACGGGCCGCACCCAGGTGGTAGGAGTAGGCAACAACACATCTGCCACACTGATCCTTAATCCTTAACACTGTGGCCCCTTAGGGGTGAAACTTAGTCCCTCCTGTATTCCCTGTTCACTCACAACTGCGTGGCCAAACACGACTCCAACACCAACACCATCATTAAGTTGACTACACAATAGTGGTTGGCCTGATCACCGACAACGATGAGACGGCCTATAGGGAGGAGGTCAGAGAACTGGCAGTGTGGTGCTAGGACAACAACCTTTCCCCTCAATGTGAGCAAGACAAAGTAGCTGATCGTGGAATACAGGAAAAGGCGGGCCGAACAGGCCCCGATTAACATCGACGGGGCTGTAGTGGAGCGGGTCGAGAGTTTCAAGTTCCTTGGTGTCCACATCACCAACGAACTATCATGGTCCAAACATACCAAGACAGTCGTGAAGAGGGCACAACAAAACCTTTTCCCCATCAGGAGAGATTTGGCATGGGCCCCCAGATCCTCAAAAGGTTCAACAGCTGCACCATCGAAAGCATCCTGAACGGTTGCCTCACCGCCTGGTATGGCAACTGCTCGGCATCTGACAGTAAGGTGCTACAGAGGGTAGTGCGATCAGCCCAGTACATCACTGGGGCCAAGCTTCCTGCCATCCAGGACCTATATAATAGGCATTGTCAGAGGAAAGCCCATAAAATCGCCCAATTTTTCAGTTTTTGATTTGTTAAAAAAGTTTGAAATATCCAATAAATGTCGTTCCACTTCATGATTGTGTCCCACTTGTTGTTGATTCTTCACAAAAAAATACAGTTTTATATCTTTATGTTTGAAGCCTGAAATGTGGCAAAAGGTCGCAAAGTTCAAGGGGGCCGAATACTTTCGCAAGGCACTGTAAATACATTGGTATTCTGGACACATTGTAAAGTTGGACCAAATTTGATGCACTTCCACAAGGCGACCAGTGGGGGCATCAGTTCCTATCTTTTTGGGCAACACCCGCAAGAAAAGTTCTGATGCATCAGCCACAGCATGAAGCCACCTGGCCTTCGAACCTCAGAACCCACATAGAAATATGAGTATTGTCTAACAGTTCCCAATTTCCTCATACACACCACCTTAGTCTAGTTAAGTTGCATCACAACAGACCCTGGTTCAATTCCAGGCTGTATCACAACTGGCTGTGATTGGGAGTCCCATAGGGCGGCGCACAATTGTCCCAGCGTCGTCCAGGTTAGGGTTTGGCCGGGTAGGCCGTCATTGTAAATAAGAATTTGTTTTGAACTGACTTGCCTAGTTAAATAAAGGTTAAATAAATAAAATATTAAGTTGATAATCTTTCAATGATTATAAAGCTTAGTTTAGCATGGATGTGGTAATATGGCAGGAGTTTAGCATCAGTTAATGCAGGTTTTTAATCAGCTTCGTTCTTTCCATTTGGGATTTGCTTAATAAAGTAGTACAAATGTGTGACAGATCTGCATTAACTGGACATGTGCTCCATGAATAAGCATTTAAGGTCAGCTATTTAAGGATTGTCTCTTGCCAATGGGAATTTAATTACAGCTGGTAGATAGAATCTCAGTTTGTCTTACTGCAAAATGCCTATCTGATTGTGGATTTTATATGTTTTGGACAGTGTACTGTGGTCTACATGTTCATGCATAAGTAGGCCTTTTCACCTTTTTCAATCAGATATTAACCATAGGAGCAAGTTCCATTGATCAAATGGATATCACTTGTGTGAATATGGAATATGAGAATATCTGCTCATGACAGATAGCCGTTGAAGGCATGAAATTATGTTAAATATATATGGTGTAAAATGCTAAGTAGACTATTAATCAAATGGCCATAGAAATGCAACTCTCGGTTTTCTATGGACAACCTCATGTTGCACCTGCTAATGAATTGTCTGCTCTAGTCATCCTGAAACTTAACATTAAATGTGTTTTTCACTTGGCATAAAGGGAGGCGTGCCACTTGCAGGATTTCTGTGTAGTCCCTTACTGCTAACAGGAATTGGAAACTATAAAAATATGCAGTTTTGTTAGAGGGGACTTTGGTGACGCAGTGCAGAGGATGCCCTATTTTCCCGGGAAGCATTTTAGGCTATTAATTAGGTCGTCGAGTGTCGTTGTCATGACCAGATGGTGACTGAGCTTCCTAAAAAAAATACGGACTGGTTTAAGATTCATGCATTTATGGACTAAGTAGGTACCACAGTGTGGTTAAATTAGGTGCTAAATACAAAACGTGGGAACCAATAAGGAAAGCTGCACAAGGAATACATCCATTAATTTTCATAATGAGAAAGATGAACTGGTAATTTGGCGAGTCACATGGTGATAAACAGTAGGTGGAGACAATGCACAATTGCGCAAAACTGCACATCTCCTCTGCAGGTGCGGATGTAGACTTACATTTTTTTCATGGTTGAAAATAACCGGGCAAAATATTTTTGGTTAAAGATCTTCTCAAAATGCACTTCTGTTTTGTAAGGCTCAATAGTGGCTTCGTGAGATTCCTAATCCGAAATATTCACAAACTCCATGACAAGATTTTCCTAACACACCATCAGCCGTCTCTGTGCAGCCGCAGTGGAGAACGACTAACTGAGCGCACTAGTTTGTGCCTGCATCCCATTTCCCCCCTCGAGCGTGTGAGCGCAAACGCTTTGCCCTGGCGGATTAATTCGTGTTGTGTGTGCTACGGCTGCTGCTTGTCACTCATTCTTCGTTCTACTCGCGTGTGTTCCAGGGTAGCGGCAAGGACCAATTATAATATTGCTATCAGAATACAATAGTTGGAAAACAAATATTTCTTCAGAACACAGAACTCTTCCAGCCAAGTCTGTCTATCTATTCTTCAAGGAGAATAACTTTGTGATATTGCAATGATTCAAACAATGGATCTCATCTGGGCATTGCTCTTCTTTGGCTATGCAGGTAAGATTATGTTTTTATAAATAATTCAAATGTTTTATTGGAGATGGCCACCTTTATTCATTGAATAATGAAAGTTTTCTATAAATTCTGAAAGTTCAGTGTTTGTTCACTTTATAGAAGCATCCGTATCTCATCCGTGCTTACCGCGTCTCATATGTGTTTCAATGGACAGTTAGTTATATCATATTGGAGCTGTTGCCTCGGATATAGGAAGGACACAGAGGCTATGGAAACATGAGAGAAACGGGATAGTAGGCTATGTTCTCTCAATAATGGCTGTGGTAACATGAAGGGAAATTAACTATATTTTGTGCCTTATTTCATCGCCGTATAGACTAAATCCCGAATAGTCTAATGTCCGTAGGCTACTGGTAACTATCTGCGTAATAAGATAATATAATTTGTCCTTTAATTGAGCTGTATTCCTCGTGATTTGGGCTCTCTGGACTAGACATGGTTTGATAGGAGCAGTTTGACAACCTGTTTTTCCTAACCCTGAGCGTTGTTGTTGCTGAGGAGTGGGTTAAGCTCCAAGGGGAAGATGGGTGCATTTGGTCTTGGGGAAACAAGCATTTCATTGGTTCACCTTTGTGTCAGCAAAATCCTTCAAAGAGATTTTAGATTGTGTGTTAGATTTGATGCCTGTCACATTACATTTCTGAGAAACCTATAACCATTTACAGTAGTCTAATAAAATGAGTTGGGTAGCTTTTTATGCATTAAATATAGATGTTGAGGTCTCGCACATATTGTGCTTAAACGTTGGTTGCTAATGGGGATGCTTTGTTTCGGTCCTCAATTCTATGCACATGCAAAATATGAATTAGAACGCGCTAGCTACGGCATTTCTTAGTGGATTATAGTATTCTAGGTTAAACGTGAAAGCCTAATGTCTTATTTTGTTTTTAATGACAAGTGTTTAAAGGAGTTTTTTTTATAAATTCATGCGTACATGTGAGGTGATTGAAAATATCCCGAGGCTGATTGTCAGTTACAGAGTTGCAGCCTTCTGTAACGATTCTCTTCTTGTGAAGTAGAGGCGGACCAAAGCGCAGCGTGGTGGTTGTTCATTGTATTTATTGACGACACTATACATGAACAAACTAACGGAAAAAAAACAAGAAACGTGAGAACTCAAAACAGCCCTGTCTGGTGCAAACACAAAAACAGGAACAATCACCCACAAACACACAGTGAAACCCAGGCTACCTAAATATGGTTCCCAATCAGAGACAATGACGAACACCTGCCTCTGATTGAGAACCATATCAGGCCGAACATAGAACTAGACCAAAACATAGAAAAACAAACATAGACTGCCCACCCAACTCACGCCCTGACCATACTAAATAACTACAAAAACAAAGGAAATAGAGGTCAGAACGTGACAGTACCCCCCCCCAAAGGTGCGGACTCCGGCCGCAAAACCTTGACCTATAGGGGAGGGTCTGGGTGGGCGTCTGTCCGCGGTGGCGGCTCTGGCGCGGGACGCGGACCCCACTTCGCCATTGTCTCAGTCCGCCTTATTGTCCGCCTCCGTGGCTTACTCACCATGCCCACCCCTCTCAATGACCCCACTGGACAGAGGGGCTGCTTGGGACAGAGGGGCAGCTTCTCGGGACAGAGGTGAAGCAGCTGCTCGGGACAGAGGGGCAGCTGCTCGGGACAGAGGGGCGATAGCAGCTCGGGACAGAGGGGCGATAGCAGCTCGGGACAGAGGGGCGATAGCAGCTCGGGACAGAGGGGCGATAGCTGCTCGAGACAGAGGGACAGCTGCTCGGGACAGAGGGACAGCTGCTCGGGACAGAGGGACAGCTGCTCTGGACAGAGGGGCAGCTGCTCGGGCGGCCCCTGACTGACTGACGGCACTGGCGGCCCCTGGCTTACTGGCGGCCCCTGGCTGACTGGCGGCCCCTGGCTTACTGGCGGCCCCTGGCTGACTGGCGGCCCCTGGCTGACTGGCGGCACTGGCGGCCCCTGGCTGACTGGCGGCACTGGCGGCCCCTGGCTGACTGGCGGCACTGGCGGCCCCTGGCTGACTGGCGGCACTGGCGGCCCCTGGCTGACTGGCGGCACTGGCGGCCCCTGGCTGACTGGCGGCACTGGCGGCCCCTGGCTGACGGGCGGCACTGGCGGCCCCTGGCTGACGGGCGGCACTGGCGGCCCCTGGCTGACGGGCGGCACTGGCGGCTCCTGGCTGACGGGCGGCACTGGCGGCTCCTGGCAGACGGGCGGCGTTGGCGGCGCTGGGCAGACGGGCGGCGTTGGCGGCGCTGGGCAGACGGGCGGCGTTGGCGGCGCTGGGCAGACGGGCGGCGTTGGCGGCGCTGGGCAGACGGGCGGCGTTGGCGGCGCTGGGCAGACGGGCGGCGTTGGCGGCGCTGGGCAGACGGGAAGCTCAGCTGGCGCTGGGCAGACGGGAAGCTCCGGCAACGCTGGAGAAAAGGAAGGCCCTGGTAGCGCCGGAGAGGCGGAAGACTCCGGCAGCGGCGCCGGACAGGCGGGAGGCTCCGGCAGAGGCGTCGGACAGGCGGGAGGCTCCGGCAGAGGCGCCGAACAGGCGGGAGGCTCCGGCAGAGGCGCCGGACAGGCGGGAGGCTCCGGCAGAGGCGCCGGACAGGCGGGAGGCTCCGGCAGCGGCGCCGGACAGGCGGGAGGCTCCGGCAGCGGCGCCGGACAGGCGGGAGGCTCCGGCAGAGGCGCCGGACAGGCGGGAGGCTCCGGCAGAGGCGCCGGACAGGCGGGAGGCTCCGGCAGAGGCGCCGGACAGGCGGGAGGCTCCGGCAGCGGCGCCAGGAAGAACGGGAGGCGGCGAAAGCGGAGAGGCGCTGGTACGAGGAGGCAGCGCGGCGTCGCGGACAGACGCCCACCCAGACCCTCCCCTATAGGTCAAGGTTTTGCGGCCGGAGTCCGCACCTTTGGGGGGGGGGTACTGTCACGTTCTGACCTCTATTTCCTTTGTTTTTGTAGTTATTTAGTATGGTCAGGGCGTGAGTTGGGTGGGCAGTCTATGTTTGTTTTTCTATGTTTTGGTCTAGTTCTATGTTCGGCCTGATATGGTTCTCAATCAGAGGCAGGTGTTCGTCATTGTCTCTGATTGGGAACCATATTTAGGTAGCCTGGGTTTCACTGTGTGTTTGTGGGTGATTGTTCCTGTCACTGTGTTTGGTGTCACAGGATAGGACTGTTTAGCGTTTTCACATTTCTTGTTTTTGTTAGTTTGTTCATGTGTAGTGATTGATTAAAACATGAATAACCACCACGCTGCGCTTTGGTCCGCTTCTCTTCCACCTACAGACGAACGCCGTTACACCTTCAATATGATAGGCTACATTGTATTTGATTAATGGAGCTCCGTGCTGACAGACCGTGCATGCTTGTAACATGAACCACATAGTAGCATAGTTAGCTACCTCAATACATTTTACATTATACATACATTTGATGGACCTAGCAAGCCCTTCCAGTCAGGGTTATATGACACTTTGTATATGCGTCTGATATTATTTTTCTCCCCCGAATTGGCCTATTGATTTTTTGGAGAGAAAACAGAAACCCATGGCTTGTACAGTGTTTTTCTTTCTGTCTATGGAGAATATATGCTACTATTATCAGTAGCAGGGTGTGAGTAAAATCACTGGGGAAGCCCACCCCCCAAAAATAAATGAACCTGTGTTGTGATATTTGCGTTGTTTGCGCTATAACCTGTTAAATTCCTATGCTTTGTGACTGTAATATATAGGCATAAAGACTGAGACAATAAGAATACAGTGTCAGAATAAATTCAATCACACCTTTGTTTTATCACAAAACCGGATAGCAACCTCTGTTTGGTGAAGTCTACAAAGCATACAGTAACATGCTGACCAAACCACAAGCTCGTGTGCGTCTGCTGTGTGCGTCTGCTGCCCTAGTTGATTTTGTTCACCCACATCAGAAGCGATCAGGACACACAGGTTGAAATGTCAAAACAAACTCTGAACAAATTATATTAATTTGGGGACAGGTCAAAAAGCCTTAAACATTTATGGCAATTAAGCTAGCTAACTTGCTGTTGCTAGCTAATTTGTCCTGGTATATATTTGGGTTGTTATTTTACCTGAAATGCACAAGGTCTTCTACTTGGACAATTAATCCACAGATAAACCGAATTTGTTTCTCCTCATCTCTCCTCCTTCCTTCAGGCTTCGTTTTCTTATTTGGCCTTTATATGGCAGTTGGCAACCAACTTTACAGCATTACTACAACTGACCGGAGTGTGGACCTAAGTTCTTTCAATTACTCACATGGGTATATGCTCCTAAAAACCAATGAGGAGATGGGAGAGGCTGGACTTGCAGCAAGTTGAGAGTCACAAATAGAACCAATTTCTATTTTAGCGCCTGGCCACGCAGACATGTAAAAAAGCTAACGTTTCTGATCCTTGCTCAGAACATGAGAACATATGAAAGCTAGTGGTTCACCGCTACCACCACTCAGTCAGACTGCTCTATCAAATATCAAATCAAATACTTTATTATAATATAATAAACACACAGAAATAGGTTGTTAGTTTCCGGATTTGACCGTATTAACAACCTATCATTTTGAAAACAAAACGTTTATTCTTTCCTTGAAATACGGAAACGTTCTGTATTTCATCTAATACCAAACGGGTGGCATCCATAAGTCTAAATATTGCTGTTACATTGCACAACCTTCAATGTTATGTTATAATTATGTAAAATTCTGGCAAATTAATTACGGTCTTTGTAAGGAAGAAATGGTCTTCACACAGTTAGCAACGATCCTGGCGGCCCAAACTGCTGCATATACCCTGACTCAGCTTGCACAAAATGCAAAAGAAGTGACAATTTCCCCAGTTAATATTGACTGCTAACATGAATTTATTTTAACTAAATATGCAGGTTTAGCGGGGTGGTGGGGTGGCCTAGTGGTTAGAGCATTGGACTAGGAACCGGAAGGTTGCAAGCTGACAAGGTACAAATCTGTCGTTCTGCCCCTGAACAGGCAGTTAACCCACTGTTTCTAGGCCGTCATTGAAAATAAGAATTTGTTCATAACTGACTTGCCTAGTTAAATAAAGGTTATTTTATTTATGTGTGTTTTATTTTAATTTATCCGTTATTTTACCAGTTAAGTTGACTGAGAACACGTTCTCATTTGCAGCAACGACCTGGGGAATAGTTACAGTGGAGAGGAGGGGGATGAATGAGCCAATTGTTAACTAGGGATTATTACACAATACTATTATTAGTATTGATTTTAAGAAAGGCATTGATTTTTATGGTTGGGATTTTTATGGTTGGGGGGGCTGGCTTTCTTTGGCATCCATGTATAAACGCCACTGACTATTTATGTAAAGATCTAAAGAAAGGGCTCAGTAGTCATTGTGAATTCCATGGTAAACAATTCTATCCAATCAGAGAGTGCTGTCCTCAGGCAGGAGGACCCCCCTCCTCGCTCTCTCTGACACACATGCACATGCAGATACACATTCCATAAAACTAATTGTTAAGAATAGGCCTACATGTGTGTTTTTGCATAAAGATGAGAATGAGTATGTTTTTTTTATTGACAAACACAAATCACTTTTGTCTTTGGTTGAGCTAGGGAGGTTTAGGAGAAGGGTAGCTCCAGTGAAAATGTGAGGAAGAAAATGGTCATGAGGACTAAGCAACGGTAGGGGGAATATTAAGAGCTCCTCAAAATCAGTAGCCTACTCCAGTGTTCACTAGAAATACCTAGATTCAGTTCATTTTGAGGAGGGAAAGTGCAATGGACTATAGATAGATAGATAATTTAACAATTGTGAATAACTAAGTCCCACTCCATTGAAAGGGAGTTGCGTGGCGCAGCGGTCTAAGGCACTGCATCTCAGTGCAAGAGGCATCACTACAGTCCCTGGTTCAAATCCAGGCTGTATCACATCTTGCTGTGATTGGGAGTCCCATAGGGCGGCGCACAATTTCCCCAGCGTTGTCTGGTTTTGGCCGGGGTAGGCCGTTGTTATAAATAAGAATTTGTTCTTAACTGACTTGCCTAGGTAAATAAAGGTTAAATACAATTTTAAAAAGGATGACATTATTTGATTAGCCTGTGAGGTGTTAGTCCTAAGCAAGTAACAACAGTAATATGCTGTTAGAAAGCAGGAACAATGTAATTAAAAGTATTCAGTTCCAGTTCGCTGATAATTACATTCCAATGCCAGTGACTACTAACAAGGAACAATGGCCAACATCCAAGAAAATGCCGCTAGATTCTTTGCTGGATGAAATTATATACTGTATATTGTTTGAGAAAGAAACTAATTGAACATGAAATGTGGCTTATATTTTACGACTGGCTGGACTAAAAGGCAGCAAGACAAAGGCTTTGGCTGGTTGGGGGAGTATTAACAGTAACTAGTTCTGTGGAATGGAGGTGTATCATCACATCTGTTGCCATCAGTCTGAAGTCAGAGAGCACATAGGGGATCCAACTAGACAGACAGGGAGCTGTTGCTGGTTACATTTCATTCCCAGACTCAGTCAAGTGAGAAGCCATTCTTCCCTTCTCTTTTTCTTACATCACATTTGTCTCTCGGAAGCTGTTTTAAGGAGGTTTTGTAGTTGGCTCCTGTCACATTTGGAATATTGCATTGGGGCTGTGTGATTTGTGACAGATGGTAGTGGTGCAAAAACTGTGCCTGTGCTGTTGTTTGGTGTTGTCTGGTGTTGACATGTTATGACCCTTACCATTAAGTGCACGTGACTGCCAGCCAAACGATGGCTCCCGCCACACATTCCCATCACATTGATGGCATTCTCTCGGAAGCTCCTGACTCTGGTGCTTTTTGGTAGGTTCAGGTCCGCATCAATGTCAAAAAAGTAAGTCCAGGAGAGAACACACTTCAGCGAGTTCTTTAAAATTAAGCAAATAAAAAATGGGGAGTGCAAAGACTTGTTGCAAAAAGTGTGTTGTTTTTGTGTTCGGAGTAGAGTTTACCTTAAGAAGAGGGTGAAGTTTAAGATTAGTCAACAGTTGGACAGAAAATAAACATTTCCAAGATGGTTAACATCTGGGATTTCAACTCATGTGGCAAGTTCAAAGCCACTATGAAAATATGATTCCCTTTTTTGAGAGGGGGAAACTGTAAAAAGCAGCTTAACAAGGGAAATTATAAGGCTTTCGGTCTGTTGCTTGGAATGAGATATGAATAAAAGATCCAGCTTCAAACCCTGCCCCGTTCCTGTTGGGTGAGAGGCATAGCGTTTAAAGGGATACACACACAAAGTTTTAGACTACTCTGTAATGTACATAATAATAATAATAATGTACAGCATTGTGTGTACCCAAAGTGGAGGTAAATTGTACTTTAAATTTGGCATAACATTGATAGTCTTCAACGTAGCTCTACTCTTGTTTGTAATGATTGGCTACGTCTGTGTGTATGAAGTACAGGTCATTCATCCTGTATGTAATACAAATCTGCTCTTTTTTTGTGGGGTTAACCACAACCTATTTTAAAGTTTATCATTCCTTCTGTCAGCTCACCTGCAGTCCTCCTGACTTCAATTGGAAAGGCTATTTGTATTTTGTCTGCATGATATGTCGATAATGAGGGGATTTGCTTTATCACTGATTGGTTCTCCTCTGTCTTTCTCACTCCAACACCCACATGGAAAACCACACACAGTCTCTGAGCGCCGCCTCCTTCCAAACAACGTGAGGTCTCAACACCCCAGGATAGAGTTTTTTTTAAAGATAACCAATCAAAGCTCAGCACATTTCTGTTCGAATCTGCATTTACAATGGCCTCCTTTGCAGACCAGTGTGTCACAGCTCTCCCTCGCTGTGAGTCGAGTTAGATTCTCGCAGCAGATTCTGCGGTCAATGCTGATTTTGTTCACTAAGATGTTGGAGAACCCCTGTGTGTCTAGGATTGTTCAAAAGACTGTGTGAATGTGGAGATGGGTGGCAATTCAATTTAGTGAGCCAAAGTGTGATTTTCTGTGGTTCATTGATAAGCCTCCTTTGGAAGAATTGATTTCATCCCAATGATGACTGTACTTCATGGAAAATAAACTTAAGAGAGCCCCTTTCAACCAATCCAGTCAAAAGTACATTTAATTATTGAGTAAGACCTTAGCAAGTGCAATAATAGACTGAAAGCGGACTGGAACTACCAATTGGATACCACGAAAAAGGGGTAACAACAAAAAAACAGTCAATTTATTAAATCAGAACCTCGTGTCATATCACCCTTCTGAACAGTTTTAACCTCTTTGCATCTGCAAAAACCAGAACCTTACTTATGATTCAGTACTACACAAATGAGTTTAATTATTTATTTACTATCTAAGTAAATGGTAATACAGGATAAATATACACACTTAATACGTTAAAAACAGGTCCCTAGCAGAATGACACAACATGGCTGCTTGTTACAAAAGAGATGGAGAGGGGGGCAGAGAGGGACAGAGACATACTATTTTGGTACATTTAGAAACTTCTCTCACTTACAGTAATCATATACTTTGTACACGAACCGCCGCCCTGTTTTATTAAGAAATCATAAATGTATTTACGTGACATGTCTTGGTTTGCCGGATCTCTCTCGGTGGACCGGGCCACCTTGTAATGGGGGTTGGTCCTTTTTGCGGCACTTTTTGATTGTCAAAAATGGTTTCGACAAGTTTCATACTGTTGTCCTTTTGTAGTTGTCCAATGACTTGTCGTGTAGTCCTGAACAGAACTACAGAGTTTATTTTCCTTCCAATCGCTCCTGAAGATGGTTCTCTGAAGATAGGCTAGCCAGCCGGGTCGATGGTTCTCAGTGGGATAATGAGAGTAACGTAATGCGATGGTTTGAGTAGAGTAGTAAGATGGTCCTACTTAAATTCTCTTTCGAAGATATTAAACTTAGGACTGCTAATCAGCCATACCATTGATTGTCCAGGAGGTGAGAATAATGTCTCTACCTCGTGTTGAGATTCAGAGTTCAAACCACTTTTAGCGTGTAGCTACAGCGTCACACTTTTCTGGTCTGATATACTAATTCTTAACCCATAATTTGATATAGTTTGTTCAAAAGTTTGGTTCCGTCATGCTGACATGCTCTCTGACCTCACTCATTGGCGTGACTTGTCACTGTGCAAAGTGTATGTAAAACAATGATCTCTTATGGCTCCTAAAATCATATCCCTCTCTTAACAAAAACACTTTCATCATTTTTCATATTACATGCATAACACATCGGATGGAAACTTCATACATGTAGTGGGTATACTTTCCAAGTTACAGTATTTCCTTTATAACATTTTTAATGACATCACAAAATAACAAACAAAATGACATTAGTGTTCTCTGACCATTCCCCACGTTCTGTGTTAAAATTATTGTTCCTGTATTCACTTTTGAACGTGTTAGAGTTTCGGCGTGAAAAGTCTCTTGAAACAAAGCCACATTAGAGACCTGAATCGTCTCTCCTTGATTTACAAGAGGGTTGTTAACCCCCACAAGTTCCCTCCCCCCCCCCCTCTGCGGTTGAGAGGGGGTCTGGTTGAAGTTATTCTTTGCAAACCTGATCTGACCTATTTGTATCCTCACAGGACAGCCATGACAATGCCATGGTTTTACTGTCTCATATTAAGATCAGTGAGTTAATGTGGAACAATTGTCAAAAACTGGGATGTTATTATCGAAACCAAATGGTTTCATATTTCACTTATTGAATGAACCAATTGCAGTTGAAAGGCCAAAGGGATGAAAAATCCAAAATGACTCCACTGGCAGCTTGCGTTGTATTTTTTTTATTGCTGACTGTTTGATAAGGATGGGCCGTCTTTGCATATTAATCAATCCATGAATAGGGACCCAGACTGATTTGCATTGTGTAAGCTCTGGACATTCTATAGAGTATTGGAGGGAGTAGAGAAAGGGGTTTTGGTTTGCTGAAAAGCAACCTCCCTCTCCCCTCGCCCACCCTGGTCTCTGAATGGATTTTTTTCTTCATTGAAGTGGAAAGGCCTTCGAAAGTTGAGAGGCGACCCTGTATGGCACCCCTCACGCACGCGCGCACACACACACACACACACACACACACACACACACACACACACACACACATACATACACACGACTACTAAAACATGCTAACCACATCCCCTAGACATATACACACACACCCATGGTCTTGTTTTACTAACCTTGTGAGGACACAATTGATTCCCATTCAAAATTGTATTTTCCCTAACCACTAAACTTAACCCTAACCTTAACCGCTAACCCCAAAATCTAACCCTAACCTTTACACCTCTTATCTTAACACACATTTTTACCATAAACCTCAACCCCCTAGAAATAAAATGTTTCCTTGTTGGGACTGGCAAAATATCCCCAGTTGGTCGAATTTTTGTTTTACTATTCTTGTGGGGACTTCTGGTCTCCACAAATATAGTTAAACATGTCCACACAGATAGACACACAACACACACATTCATTCTTGGTATGGCTGTTGGGAGGGACAGATATAAAGGACTGGGGCATGTGTTGTATTGTCCCCCAAGCCCAGGGATTGACTCATCACTCTGATGTAATGCCTAGCAATTGCTCGAAGCTCATCCTGTGGGTTAGATGCACGCCTGCTGATTGGCTAGGTTGGTTTTGCAGGTGCTATAGATGTTGCTGCAGCATCTTTTGTGTGAAGCAAGGAAAACATGGCCTCCTCTGGGAGAGAAGAATATGGCAAGACATGTGCTAGTCTGAAATTTTTACCTTAGTAAATTGGTGCTGCTGTCTCCACACCCTAGGCACAGGCAATGTCGGTGTCTCAATGTTGATGCAAGACTATTCTTAGGTCATCAGAAAATAACTGTTTGCTATGTGATTCATGATAGACAGGGTTGGGTCTGTTACTTTCTAAATGTAATTCGTTAGTTATTAGTTAACCTGTCCAAAATTGTAATCAGTAAAAGTAACTTTTGGATTACCCAAACTCATTAACGTAATCATACTTTTAGATGACTTTCCTCTTCCTTAGAAGACAAAAATGAATATTACCAATTGAACGACATCTATTGCATGAAAAATCAATGTTTTAGTTTACATAAGTGGCCATAAATTGATGTCCTTCACATAAAGATTAGAGGTCGACCGATTATGATTTTTCAACACCGATTATTGGAGGACCAAAAAAAAGCAGATTCCGATTATTATTTATTTATTTGTAATAATGACAATTACAACAATACCGAATGAACACTTATTGTAACTTAATATAATACATCAATAAAAATCTATTTAGCCTCAAATAATGAAACATGTTCAATTTGGTTTAAATAATGCAAAAACAAAGTGTTGGAGAAGAAAGTAAAAGTGCAATATGTGCCATGTAAAAAAGCTAACGTTTGAGTTCCTTGCTCAGAACATGAGAACATATGAAAGTTGGTGGTTCCTTTTAACATGAAACTTCATGTTTCCAAGGTATTCCAAGGTAAGAAGTTTTAGGTTGTAGTTAATATAGTATTTATAGGACTATTTCTCTCTATACCATTTGTATTTCATATGCCTTTGACTATTGGATGTTCTTATAGGCACTTTAGTATTGCCAGTAACAGTATAGCTTCCGTCCCTCTCCTCGCCCCTACCTGGGCTCGAACCACGAACACATCGACAACAGCCACCCTCGAAGCAGCGTTACCCATGCAGAGCAAGGGGAACAACCACTCCAAGTCTCAGAGCGAGTGACGTTTGAAACGCGATTAGCACGCACCCCGCTAACTAGCTAGCCATTTCACATCGGTTACACCAGGCATTAGGCTTTTAGGCTAGAAGTCATAAACAGCGCTGTGCTTACGAAGAGCTGCTAGCAAAACGCACGAAAGTGCTGTTTGAATGAATGCTTACGAGCCTGCTGCTGCCTCCATCGCTCAGTCAGACTGCTCTATCAAATCATAGACTTAATTATAACATAATAACACACAGAAATACGAGCCTTTTGTCATTAATATGGTCAAATCCGGAAACTATCATTTCGAAAACAAAACGTTTATTCTTTCAGTGAAATACGAAACCGTTTGGTATTTTATCTAACGGGTGGCATCCCTAAGTCTAAATATTCTTGTTACATTACACAACCTTCAATGTTATGTCATAATTACGTAAAATTCTGGCAAATTAGTTCGCAATGAGCCAGGCTGCTCAAACTGTTGCATATACCCTGACTCTGCGTGCAAGAGAAGAAGTGACACAATTTCACCTGAATATGCAGGTTTAAAAATATATTATTCCCTTTTAAGAAAGGCATTGGTGTTTATGGTTAGGTACACATTGGAGCAACGACAGTCCAACGATTGTGCTTTTGTTAAATCATCCCACAGCGTTGCATGGATTATATGCAACGCAGGACACGCTAGATAAACTAGTAATATCATCAACCATGTGTAGTTATAACTAGTGATTATGATTGATTGATTGTTTTTTATAAGATAAGTTTAATGCTAGCTAGCAACTCACCTTGGCTTACTGAATTTGAGTAATAGGCAGTCTCCTTGTGGAGTGCAACGAGAGGTAGGTAGGTGGTCATAGCGTTGGACTAGTTAACTGTAAGGTTGCAATTTTGGTTCCCCCGAGCTGACAAGGTGAAAATCTGTCGTTCTGCCCCAGAACAAGGCAGTTAACCCACCGTTCCTAGGCCGTCATTGAAAATAAGAATGTGTTCTTAACCTCTGTAGGGTGCGTGGGACGCTAGCGTCCCATCTGGCCAACATCCAGTGAGATTGCAGAGTACCAAATTCAATTACAGGAATGCTCATTATCAAAATTCAGAAAACAAAACATATTTTACATAGATTTAAAGATTAACTTCTTGTTAAACCAACCACAGTGTCAAATTTATAAAATGCTTTTCGGTGAAAGCATACCTAGCCCAGAACATTGCCCAGTTGACAAATTATTACAAACAGTAACCAGCCAAGCAGAAGCATTACAAAACTCAGAAATAGAGATACAATTAATCCCTTACCTTTGATGATCTTCATATGGTGGCAATCAGAAGACATTCATTTACTTTACTTTATGTTCCTTTTGTTCGATGAAGTCTCTTTATATCCAAAAAACTCAGTTTGTTAGCTGAACCACAGGCTCAAACGCAGTCAAAACAATCAGACAAAAAAATCCAAATTGTATCCGTAAAGTTCATAGAAACATATCAAACAATGTTTATATTCACTCCTCAGGTTGTTTTTAGCCTAAATGATCTATAATATTTCAACCGGACAATAACGTTGTCAATATAAAAGGTAAACAAGAAATGCACATGCAGCTGAAAAAGCTCTGCGACACGGTAGGGTCCACTTGTTCAGACTGGTCTTACTCCCTCATTTATAAGAATACAAGCCTGAAACGATTTCTAAAGAATGTTGACATCTGGTGGAAGGCATAGGAACTGCAAATTGAGTCCTAAATCAATGGATACTGTAATGGCATTGAATAGAAAACTACAAAACCCCCAAAAAACTCCAGTCTGAATGGATTTTTCTCAGGTTTTCGCCTGCTAAATCAGTTCTATTATACTCACAGACACTATTTTAACGGTTTTGGAAACGTTAGAGTGTTTTCTATCCAAATCTCCAGTTATATGCATATCATATCTTCTGGGCCCGAGTAGAAGGCCGTTTAATTTGGGCATGCTTTTCATCCAAATTTCCGAATGTTGCCCCCTACCCTAGAGAAGTTAACTGACTTGCCTAGTTAAATAAAGGTATATATATATATTTTTAAAAAAAAGTTAAATTGGCAAAATCGGTGCCCAAAAATACCGATTTCCGATTGTTATGAAAACTTGAAATAGGCCCTAATTAATCGGCCCTAATTAATCGGCCATTCCGATTAATCGGTCAACCTCTAATAAAGATATAGCATAATCGTAGTCAGATTTCATATCGTTACAATTCATTTAATTAATACTCTGTGATCTTCAAGAATATAAACATGACTTGGAAATATAGAAATATATATGCTCTGGTAAAACAAAGGACTTATTAGCCAACTGTTTTTTATGATTTTGATGTCATGGAGGACTGATTAGGCTCATTACTTTTTAGTTGAAAAATAAATGCTGCTTTAATGGAACGGTAGGCTTTGAGCACTACCGAAAAGTGCTATTTGCATGTGTTAAATGAATGCCATATCCTGCATTTGCTATAGGTGATATGATATGTTGATGTCGCGTTAATTTGCAGCTGTTTAAGTCTATCAAAAGTGTGCGGTTTTCAGCATATATAATTATTTTTGTTGTTAATCAGCACAAAATAGATTGAGCATTAAAATCCCTACTCATGGTCTTCCTAAATTAAACTCGTTTTTGACTCTATGGAGCACAATACCACCTAGAAGTTTAGAAGGCAGGAACTCTCTCAAGCTTTTATTCCATAGGCTGGGATCTGCACTATCCAGCTGTTTCAAGAGCATATTTTTCACTGGCTGTCCACTGGTTGCAATACACATATACACTGAATATACAAAACATTAGAAACACCTACTCTTTCCATGACATAGACTGACCAGGTGAATCCAGGTGAAAGTTATGATCCCTTATTGATGTCACTTGTTAAATGCACTTCAATCAGTGTAGATGAAGGGGAGGAGACTGGTTAAAGAATAATTTTTAAGCCTTGAGACAGTTCAGACTTGGATTGTGTATGTGTGCCATTCAAAGGGTGAATGGGCAAGACAAAATAAGTGCCTTTGAACAGCGTATGGTAGTAAGTGCCAGGCTCACCGGTTTGTGTCAAGAACAACAATACATCTGCCACGCTGTCCCTTAACACTGGGGCACCTGCGTGCTTAGTCCCCTCCTGTACTCCCTGTTCACCCATGACTGCGTGGCTGCGCACGACTCCAACACCATCATTAAGTATGCTGATTTCACAACAGTAGTAGGCCTGATCACTGACGACAATGAGACGGCCTATAGCAGCGGATCCCTAACTGGAGATAGAAACCCCACGTGGGGTCGTCTGATATGAAAATGAGGTCACGGGAGTTTCTAAAATCCTGAAGAAAAATAAAATATATAGATTATAATATCGTCTTTGTATCTCAATCATAGTAATTTGGTTAACCTTAAAAATCTAAATGAAAATTATCAAAATCTAAAAGATAAAATTCAACCAAAGAGCGCCCTTCGATCATGGGAAAAGGCCACACTTGACCGTTGCACTTGAATTATTCCTGCGGTGAATGGCTAGGCCCGTTACGCTATGAAACCACTATTGCAGAGACTTTGATATTACCGGCTGCAATTGATATGGTGAAATAATGTTTGGGGAGGAAGAGGCACAAAAACACACATCAATACTTTTGTCACATAACACTGTTAAACAAAGAATTTATGCTATTGCTAGCAATCAAGAGGAAACTGACTGAATGACTCAAACTCCCCTGCTGATGCTCTCCAAATGGACGTTAGCTGTGAGGGCCTAGATGCCCATGCATTGACTTTTGTTTGCTATACATATTTAGTTTGCACAACATATTTTTCTGTCTCACGATTCCCAAGTATGAAACGGCACAGGGGATGTTCAGTATGCTGCGTGACTATATTGACGAAAAACAGATTCCATGGGATCGAATTGTGGGCTTTTGCACAGATTGGGCTCCATCTATGGTGGGACAGCGGGCACTCTAGTTATGAATGTGTCTCCCTCTGCCATATGGACACATTGTATGATACACTGAGATCAACTGGCAGCAAAAGAGCTGAGCACAGTACTCGGCGATGTACTGCAGCAGGTAACTCTGATTGAAAACAACATCAAACCATATCCACAGCGTGCATGCCTGTTTGTAAAACTATGTGGAGATATGGAATCAGAGCATGAAAATGTTCTATTTCATACCGAGACTTGGTGGTTATCAAGGGGGAGTGTTGGAAAGATTTGTCGCATTGAGAAAGGAGCTGTTGTCATTCACAATGGATGTAAAATTTAACAAAAAAGAAACAGCCTTGGTTGACATTCTGTGTAACATAAAGAAAATGTGTCCTAGCCTACGTAGCAGACATATTTGGGAAACTGAATAAACGGAATGCAAGCATGCAGGGGGAAAACAAAAACATTCTACAGATGAGTGACCAAATCAGTGGATTCAGAGGAAATAATTCTTATTGGAAAGAGTGTCTTTCAAAAGTGAACCATGCCCCCTTCCCTTGGCTGTGCATGTTTCTAACAGAAAACAACATCAGTAAGTGTACCACATGAGTGACAACTGCTTACCTCCAGCGCTTGGAAGAGAACTTTGGGACCTACTTCCCAATCCGTTTGACTGTGATCCTGGCTCAGATGACATGCCAGTAAGTGAAATCAAACAGCTGATCGAGCTGTCATGTGACTGATTGCATTCATGGGTCACTATGGAGGCGTTTTGGTTCCTGACTGGTCCCTGCCGTCTCCCTCTGAGCATTATAATGCCATGTTCAAAACACAAAACAACTGGAAACTCGGAATCTTTGACTTCTGACTTTAGTGAGTTCAAGACAACTTGGAATAAAATAATAATAAAAACAAGCTCCGACTGGGAAAAATATGGTCATATCTGTGTGAAGCTGTGCTCTCATCTGCATTAACCTTTTGTGATTAGAGGGCAGTATTTTCATTTTTGGAAAAATAACGTTCCCGTAGTAAATGGGATATTTTGTCAGGACAAGATGCTAGAATATGCATATAATTGACAGCTTAGGATAGAAAACACTCGAAAGGTTCCAAAACTGTAAAAATACTGTCTGTGAGTATAACAGAACTGATATTGCAGGCGAAAGCCTGAGAAAAATCCAATCCGGAAGTGACTCATCTTTTGAAAGCTCTGCGTTCCAATGCGTCCCTATTGAGCAGTGAATGGGCTATCAACCAGATTACTTTTTCTCCCAAGGTGTCTACAGCATTGTGACGTAGTTTTACGCATTTATGTTGAAGAATACCCGTAAGCGGCTACATTGCGCAACTGGTCACCTGATGGCTCCCAGAGTGATTCTCGCGTAAAATACAGAGGTAGCCATTATTCCAATCGGTCCTACTGAAAAACCAATTGCCCCGGTGGATATATTATCGAATAGATATTTGAAAAACACCTTGAGGATTGATTATAAACAACGTTTGCCATGTTTCTGTCGATATTATGGAGCTAATTTTGAATCTTTTTTGGTGTTTTCGTGACTGCAATTTCCGGCCGATTTGTCAGCCAAACGTGAAGAACAAACGGAGCTATTTCGCCTACAAAAATAATATTTTGGGAAAAAAGGAACATTGGCTATCTAACTGAGAGTCTCGTGAGTGAAAACATCTGAAGCTCATCAAAGGTAAACAATTTAATTTGATTGCTTTTCTGATTTCCGTGACCAAGTTACCTGCTGCTAGCTGGACAAAATGCTATGCTAGGCTATCGATAAACTTAACAAATGCTTGTCTAGCTTTGGCTGTAAAGCATATTTTGAAAATCTGAGATGACAGGGTGATTAACAAAAGGCTAAGCTGTGTCTCAATATATTTCACTTGTAATTTTCATGAATAGGAATATTTTCTAGGAATATTTATGTCCGTTGCGTTGTGCTAATTAGTGTCAGTCGATGATTACGCTCCTGCACCTGGGATGGGGGCCGACTGGGAAAAATATGGTCATATCTGTGTGAAGCTGGATTCAGTGCTCTCATCTGCATTAAAACCAAATATCGATCCAGGTTGGATGTGACAGCAGAGATGAGGTGCGCACTGCCGACCACGCCCTCTGACTTTGAGAAGCTCTGACGCTACATGCATCATGCACACCTATCTCATTAGTGGTGCTGAGATAAGATACTCACAATTGCAAATTAGTCTGACATAATGTATGTGAGTTAAGAAGATAATCAGTGTTTTTTCATTGACTGCCATAGCCTCCAATAAAAAAAGTTAACACTGGCTGTTAATTACATACTTTCGTTCACATGGTTGGGGTTGTGAAAATGTTCAAATATCGAAATGGGGTCATGGGCCCAGAAAGTTTGGGAACCCCTGGCTCATCACATACACTGCTTCTACTGTTTATTATATATCATGTTGCCTAGTCACTTTACCCCTACCTATATGTATAAATATACCTAAATTATCTTGTATCCCTGCACCTCGACTACGTACTGGTACCCCGTGTAAATATAGCCAAGTTATCGTTACTCATTGTGTATTTATTCCTTGTGTTATTATTTTATATTTTTCTCTGCATTGATGGGAAGGGCCTTTTATTAGTCACATGCTTCGTAAACAACAGGTGTAGACTAGCAATGAAATGCTTATTTATGGCCCCTTTCCAACAATGCAGAGAGAAAATAAAGAAATAATAGAAAAGTAATAACACGTATTAATAAATACGCAATGAGTAATGATAACTTGGCTATAAACACAGGGTTCCAGTACTGAGTCAATGTGAAGGGGTGCGAGGTAATTGAGGTAGATACAGTGCCTTCAGAAAGTATTCACATCCCTTGAATTTTTCCACATTTTGTTATGTTACATCCTGACTTCAAAATGGATTGAAATTGTGTGGCACTGATCCACACACAGTACCCCACAACGTCAAAGTGTAATTTAGTTTTTAGAAATTGTTACAAATTAATACAGAATGTAAAGCTGAAATGGCTTGAGTCAATAAATATTCAACACAATTGATATGGCAAGCCTAAATAAGTTCAGGAGTAAATCATTTCTTAACACGTCGCATATTAAGTTGGATGGATTCACTCTGTGTGCAATAATAGTGGTTATGAATACCCCATCTCTAATGTCCCTCAGTCAAGTAGTGAATGTCAAGCACAAATTCAACCACAAAGACCATGGAGTTTTCCCAATGCCTTGCAAAGAAGGGCACCTATTGGTGGATGGGTAAAACTAAAAAAAGGAGACACTGAATATCCCTTTGAGCATGGTGAAATTAATTATGCTTTGGATGGTGTATCAATACACCCAGTCACAACAAAGATACAGGCGTCCTAGTTAGAGTTTCATGGCAGTGATAGGAAAGCATTGAGGATGGATCAATAACATTGTAGTTGCTCCACAATACTAACCTAAAGGACAGAATAACAATATTCCAAAACATGATGTTTGCAATAATGCACTAAACTAATACTGCAAAAAAAATGTGGCAAAGCTATGAAAGTTTTGTCCTGAATACAAAGCATTATGTTTGGGGAAAATCCAACACAACACTTCACTGAGTACCACTCTTCATATTTTCAAACATGGTGGTGGCTGCATAATGTTATGGATATACTAGTCATCAGCAAGGACAATGGAGTTTTTTTTGGGATAAAAATTAACGGAATAGAGATTAACAGGCAGAATCCTAGAGGAAAACCTGGTTCAGTCTGCATTCCAACAGACACTGGGAAACCAATTCACCTTTCAGCAGGACAGTAACCTAAAACACAAGGACAAATATACACTGGAGTTGCTCACCAAGACGACATTCAATGTTCCTGAGTGGCTTAGTTACAGTTTTGACTAAAATCGGCTTGAAAATATATGGCAAGACTTGAAAATGACTGACTAGCAATGATTAGCAACCAACTTGTTAGAGCTTGAAGAGTTTAAAATAGAATATTGGACAAATGTTGTACAATCCAGATGTGCAAAGCTCTTAGACTTACCCCTAAAGACTCACCTCTGTAATCACTGCCAAATGTGATTCTAACATGTATTGATTCAGGGGGTTGAATACATATCTAATCAAGATACAGTTGAAGTCGGAAGTTTACATACACCTTAGCCAAATAGATTTAAACTCAGTTTTTCACAATTCCTGTCATTTAATCCTAGTAAAAATTCCCTGTTTTAGGTCAGTTAGGATCACCACTTTATTTTTAGAATGTGAAATGTCAGAATAATACTAGAGAGAATGATTTATTTCAGCTTTTATTTCTTTCATCACATTCCCAGTGGGTCAGACGTTTACATACACTCAATTAGTATTTGGTAGCATTGCCTTTAAATTTTTTAACTTGGGCCAAACATTCCGGGTAGCCTTCCACAAGCTTCCCACAATAAGTTGGGTGAATTTTGGCCCATTCCTCCTGACACGCTTTTTCAGTTCTACCCACACATTTTCTATAGGTTTGAGGTCAGGGCTTTGTGATGACCACTCCAATACCCTGACTTTGTTTTCCACAACTTTGGAAGTATGCTTGGGGTCATTATCCATTTGGAAGACCCATTTGCGACCAAGCTTTAACTTCCTGACGGATGTCTTGAGATGTTGCTTCAATATATCCACATAATTTTGCCTCCTCATGCCATCTAGTTTGTGAAGTGCACCAGTCCCACCTGCAGCAAAGCACCCCCACAGAGTATGTGATGAGTCAAAAAGGGTCAATGCAGATAGGGGACTCCCAATCAAGGTAGCTATTTGGTTTAACTAACTATTTAGCAGTCTTATGGTTTGAGGGTAGAAGCTGTTCAGGTCCCTTGTTGGTACTGCTTACTACTATCAACAAGTGTTTACATTTCCCAGTAGTTTTCCAATGTTGTTTTTGACCTTTTTTTTAAGACATTCTGCTATCCAGACTGGGTCTGCTTGTTCTTAATAGACAATTATTTTCTGCACATAGGGACTCCCGAGTGGCGCAGCGGTCTAAGGCACTGCATCTCAGTGCTAGAGGTGTCACTACAGACCCTGGTTCAATTCCAGGCTGTAGCAAAACCGGATGTGATTGGTAGTCCCGTAGGGCGGTGCACATTTGGCCCAGCGTCGTTAGGGTTTGGCCGGGGTAGGCTGTCATTCTAAATAAGAATTTGTTCTTAACTTGCCTAGTTTAATAACATTAAATGTCACCCAATGCGTCTCTGTTTTCAACTGGCATTTTTTGGGGGGAGTCTTTTTTGGTGTTGGGTTCTCTTTCAGAGCACAAGAGGAGTTGAAAAACAGACAAACAGCGAACCCAAAAGTAATCATTGAGGCAACTAGAACAGAGAAATAATAATGGGGTCTTCCATTTCATGACAGAAATATGGTTTGTTGAAGCATAATGAAATGAATATTGAGTTTGTGTCTGCAGGCAACGATTTGGATCGCCTGGATATATCCAAGCCAAAATGTTAAAGCAGCTAAATTAATTTAAGATGGAAGAGATAATGCTTCCAGAGCCACCCTTTTACTTATTTTGCCGTCACGTGGAACATTATTGGAAGGCTTGGCAAGAATACTGAATTTATTCCTAGTCGTCCCCATACTGTTTATGCCCCTTAAATTCAAAAGCATCATCTAAATCAAATAACATTTATTTATAAAGCCCTTCTTACATCAGCTGATATCTCAAAGTGCTGTACAGAAACCCAGCCTAAACCCCAAACAGGAAGCAATGCAGGTGCACTGTGAAGCACTGTGGCTAGGAAAAACTCCCTAGAAAGGCCAGAACCTAGGAAGAAACCTAGAGAGGAACCAGGCTATGAGGGGTGGCCAGTCCTCTACCTGCTGTGCCGGGTGGAGATTATAACAGACAATTAGACACATTTGCTGTCAGTGTGGCATTGCTGTGATGTTCAATCTATGCATCGCTGTGTCAATGTCCTATGTTTTTTAAGGTAAACATTTTTTGCAGCAAAGAAAAGAAGTGAAAGACAAAACAGCACAGATAAAAAAAACTGTGCAAGCCAAGATCATGTTAGCAGAGACCAAACATTAGATTTACAGTGGTGGTGGTGGTTTTGGGTGGCAGAGGCACTCCTGCAGTCCATACGTAAATCCAGTTTGGACGACTTAATAATCTCTGTTTGGCTGAGATGAATGGTGGTGTTGTGTTCGGGGGTAGTAGGTGGTTAGTAGACTGATGTTATATTTCCTGAGAGAGATTTGTAATGTCCCTCCAGTCCCAAAGAATTGTTCCGGAGCCACACCACATTTCAACCAAAGTCTGGGAGGAGTCATTTTTTTTTGACAAGGTTTTTCTTTGCACCCGAATGTTGCAGAAAAATGTTACAAATTTGGAAAGATAAAAAAACTGTGTTGCTACTCAACTAATTATATTCAATCATATAATATGAGGACTACTTTGAAACAGCGTGAGACTTTCCCCCATTTGACCCCAATCTAAAGACTCTGAAGTAGGGCTTCTCATTATGTTGTTCATGGTCAAGCCACTCGGCTTCACAATAATAGGGAAGCCCGTGATTTATTAGGGTTATGCACTAAAAACAATAAAGAAAATCACTTAAAGAAAAACCCTGCTGGCGGAAGAGAGGCAAACAAAGGTAAAAGGGGTGAGGTGGGGGGAAGGGGTGGAGAAAGAGTGAGGGCACAATGGAGAGTGTCATCAGGGAGGGGCTGCTGGGTCGTTGAGCGAGCGTGCAGCTGAATTGATTGTTGTCCGTTGCTGTGTTTGCGCATATCATCTGTAATATGCCTCACTCAATGGGTTGTTAAGGCATTTTCTCAGTATAACCACACATCCATTTATATAATCCTGGACCATGACCAATCTCAGGCCTATAAAGATGCCTACTCTTTCATGTTCCCTATATTGTCTTGACCACATTTATGCATTTGAATAAAATAAATGGTATAATGAACAAAGCTGGTCATTGAAGACAAACATAGGGACTGTAGTGTGGGTGGGGGTGTGTGGGTGTATATATATATATATATATATATATATATATATTATTATTATTTTTTTTTTTCCAAATGAAGAAACGAGATCTCACAGCCCTTACTTCAAATATGCTTACAGAGGGGTTAAGTAAATTAATATCAAAAAATAGTTCAGACGGGACGCTCAGGCATCGAATCTAAACCACCAAACTCACTTGGCTGGAATTGAACGATTCATTATCGATTCATTATTACACCACAGTAGAGCTGCTCAGATGACTGACAGCTGTCTCGTTTCATCTACAGTGTCTGCTGTGAAAGTGGTGCTTTGCTGTTCAGTTAGCCATTGCAGCAAGGTTCTGCATCTGCACACAGAATAAGTCCACTAAGTGGACTGATAATGTTGTATTTTATGAAATAGTATGTTTAGCTCCAGGAAAACGACACTATTTCCCCACAATATATTAATGTTCCTAAACATGTACTGTAAGAAATATATTATGTAGCAACAGAATGTGCATCATCTATCTAGGTGCCGGAATCATGAAGGTATCGTATTGACATCATGGGCTTATATCTTACAGAGTTTAATCGTATACTTAATAATCTTTTTACACTCAGTCGCACTAGATATAACACCGAACTTGATTAATATGCTTATGGCACTTTCCCCACTGCACTAAAAACTGCTATGGTGAAACCCCTTCGGAAGAAAAGTCATCTAGATTCTTCAGCTCTTAGCTCTTATACATTTTAGGCTGATCTCCAACCTTCCATTTGTATTTGTATTTATTATGGCTTCCCATTAGCTGCTGCCAAAGCAGTGTGTTGCTTCACAGTCCCCGCTGTTCCATAAGGTGTTTTTTTTTATCTGTTTAAAAAAAAATCAAATTTTACTACTTGCGTCAGTTACTTGATGTGGAATAGAGTTCCATGTAGTCATGGCTCTATGTAGTACTGTGTGCCTCCCATATTCTGTTCTGGACTTAGGGACTGTGAAGAGACCTCTGGTGGCATGTCTTGTGGGGTATGCATGGGTGTCCGAGCTGTGTGCCAGTAGTTTAGACAGACCTATCGGTGCATTCAACATGTCAATACCTCTCATAAATACAAGTAGTGATGAAGTCAATCTCTACTCCACTTTCAGCCAGAAGAGATTGACATGCATATTATTAATATTAGCTCTCTGTGTACATGCAAGAGCCACTTAATAAAGGAGAGCCGCAGACTCTAGGAGCTCAGAGGCAAAAATGTTATGTCCAACGTTTCGACAGATATGCTGTCTTCATCAGGGTATAATGACAAACACTATGGGGTGACTCATGTATATAGTGTCAAAAGACACACACAGGTGTCTATAATCATGTCCGGGTGTGGCCTGATATCATTGGTTAATTCTCATATATTAAAATAGCATACAAAAAACATAAACGGATAGCGTACAATCATAGATCGAATCTGGATACATAAGCCTACAAAAATGTACAATAGCAAAATCACAATAATCACAAGAATGGCTTACATCCAAGGGCCAGCCATGCTACCCTGTTCTGAGCCAATTACAATTTTCGTAAGTCCTTTTTTGTAGCACTTGACCACATGACTGAACAGTAGTCAAGGTGTAGGGCCTGTAGGACCTGCCTTGTTGATAGTGTTATTAAGAAGGCAGAGCATCGCTTTATTATAGACATACTTCTCCCCATCTTAGCTACTCCTGTATCAATATGTTTTGACCATGACATTTTACAATCTCAACTTGCTCAATTTCCACATTATTTATTACAATATTTAGTTGAGGTTTAGTGAATGTTTTGTTCGAAATACAATACTTTTAGTTTTAGAAATATTTATGGCTAACTTATTCCTTGCCACCTACTCTGAAACTAACTGCAGCTCTTTGTTGAGTGTTGCAGTCATTTCAGTCGCTGTAGTAGCTGACATGTATAGCGTTGAGTCATCCGCATACATAGAAACTCTGGCTTTACTTAAAGTCAGCGGAATGTCACTATTATAGATGTTAAAATGCAATGGGCCTAAACAGTTACCTTGGGGAATTCCTGATTCTAACTGGATTATATTTGATAGGCCTCCAATAAAGAACACCCTCTGTGTTCTGTTAGACAAGTAGGTCTTTATCCACATTATAGCAGGGGGTGTAAAGTAATAACACACATTTTTCCAGCACCAGACTATGATCAATAATGTCAAAAGCTGCACTGAAGTCTAACAAGACAGCCCCCACAATCCTTTTATCATCAATTTCTCTCATCAGTCATTGTGTAAGTGCTGTGCTTGTTGAGTGGTCCTTCCCTTTAAGCATGCTGAAATTCTGTTGTCAATTTGTTTACTGTAGAATAGCATTGTATCTGGTCAAACACAACATTTTCCAGAAGTTTACTAAGGGTTGTTAACAGGCTGATTGGTCGGCTATTTGAGCCAGTAAATGGGGCTTTACTATTCTTGGGTAGCGGAATGACTTCCCTCCAGGCCTGAGGGCACACCCTCTCTAGTAGACTTAAATTGAAGATGTGGCAAATATGAGTGTCAATATCGTCTGCTATTATCCTCAATCATTTTCCATCTAGATTGTCAGACCCTGGTGGCTTGTCATTGTTGATAGACAATAATTTTTTCACCTCTTCCACACTGACTTTACGGAATTCAAAAGTACAATTCTTGTGTCTTTCATAATTTGGTTTGATATACTTGGATGTGTAGTGTCAGCGTTTGTTGCTGGCATGTCATCCCTACGTTTGCTTATCTTGACAATGAAAAAGTCATTAAAGTAGTTTGCGATATCAGTGGGCTTTATGATGAATGAGCCATCTGATTCAATAAATGAAGAAGAGTTGGCTTTTTATCCCAACATTTCATTTAAGGTGCCCCAAGGCTTTTTACTATCATTCTTTTGATAATTTATCTTTCTTTCATAGTGTAGTTTATTTTTCTTTAGTTTAGTCACATGATTTCTTAATTTGCAGTACGCTTGCCAATCAGTTGGGCTGCCAGACTTAATTGCCATACCTTTTGCCTCATCCCTCTCAACCATACACTTTTTCAATTCCTCATCAATCCAAGGGGATTTAACAGTTTCTACAGTCATTTTCTTATTGGGTGCGTGCTTATTAGTCACTGGAATAAGTAGGGGGGGCGAAACTGTGGACATATTTAAAAGTGATCTTAAAAAGCATCTTCTTGGCTTTCCTTAGAATGCTTTTTAGTTGTTCAGTTTGTCATTGTTTGTTGTGTTGTAAATATTTAAGCTTTTATTTTCATTGTTTTTTATTTGTTTTTTTTCCTGTAAAGCACATTCCCTGGCATTCCATGTCTGAAATGTGCAGTGTAAATAAAGCTTGATTAATGTCATAAATATGCTGTTAGAGCAGTGGTAAGAAACATGGGAAACACCAGTGATCTTCCCTTCAGGACATCATAGCATAATAGTCCATCATTTACTGTTGAACACAAGTATCAATATGCACCAAGCATTATTCTTAAGTGACAAATGCACTCCCTAAATTCAACCCCTTCTCTTAGCCCCTTTAATATCACTTCACTATCAATTTACTCTAACCCGAGTTGTCTGAAGGCCCTCCAAGAACCTGTTTAGCTTTTAATTTAATGTCAGTATCAATTTCTTCCATGCCAAGGGGCCTCACCGGCAGAGAGGCAGACCTGACATTTGCCACTTGCTTGAAATGGGAATAAAGGACTGAGCAGTACAGAGAACAATGTTATTCTCGCTCTTCATAATTCATAATTCCCCACCACAGAGAATTATCGACACAATCAATCCACCTCTTCAGCAGACCTGCAATTTAGAGGCACACCTCTGATTGTACCTGCCACTCTGATTGTTTCCGGTGCCTATACATGTCCAAACCTTACTTTATCAGAAAGCACTTCACTCTACCTATTCTACATTACATTTGTTTGCCCAAAAAACTTTGAATCATTGTGGCCAACCATGTTCATTTTCAATAGGGTGCTTCGAGCTCTCAGTTCTGGTTGCAAAGTCACTATCGTTAGCGGCTGACTAGGGACAGAGGCTGACCAAAATCTTGACAGATTAAAAGGTGATGACCTCGATGTGCGTTGCCAAATTGTCGTAATATTTGGGGTCATTAATCTAGCCTGTAGCTGCAAACAAGTCGGGCCATTTTATCTCCCACCACCTCTCCATCGCTCACCCATTTCTCTTGGCTGGGAAGGAGATAAGATGAGCAAGGAGGCAGGTGCATATGTGCTGCTCCTTCAGAGAGTGGAGGATACCTCCAAGAGATACTGGCTCCCAAGGAGTTTAACGGATTACAGTGATTAGCAGAAAAAATTGTCAGCACCACCTTGTCTGTGAAAAAGGATGCAGTGCTTTGACAAAATGTAGCTGCGAAATAGGCCTATTTTGGATAATAATTTGGCCAAAATAACCCTTTAAAGGTTTGATGTCACTTGAATAGAGTGAATAGAGTAGTGGACTTCTTCGGATTGCTTTTTTTACTCAAGCAAATCCCTCATTCCTCTACATAACTTGTGACAGACTGGTTATAGAGACAATATCAATGGAGATTGTTGCTGGGCCTGAAAGACATCTGTTTACATTGGAGGAACAAAGGGGGGTGTCAGGCAACATATGATTGATAGTGCCCCGCAATATGGACATCCAGTTGGCCTGCACTCTGAAGTTAATGGTTGGTGTTAAGGGGTCACCCTTTTACCAAAGCCAAGAAGGCCTCCTTCAGTTACTCAGTTGATAGGCCCAGGCCCCAAGATTTCAGATGTTCTTGGCATGGCTCATTTGCTTTCTTGTGTCATTGACGTTGTAGTGAATCTGCACATTAACGAGATTGGCTCAATAACATGATCCATATGGATATATTATAGTCCTCGCCCGGCAGTGTGGCATTCTAATTATTTGTCAGATGCTTCATATTCATAATTATTCGTATTGACATCTTCATGGTGTCAAGGGTTTTCAATCCATGCATACATACCCTCATCTACCCTAAAAATGGCCAACTGGGATCAGTGACGCACAGTGGATCTCCCATGAAGATAAGTGTTTGTTGAATGATACAGCAGTTGAACATTAATTAGACACTGTTGAACATCATATCCAGTATACCTCTCCTGTGGTAGTGTAAACAGTGGAGAGGGGGTGGGAATCAACAGAGCAATACTTTGTGAAAGTGTTTCTGTTACGGGACTTGAAAAGGTAGCAATTAGCATAAACCGTGTCTCGATTGTTTAGCCCTAATATATTTAAACCCCGTCTGCAATAGCTTCTGTTTGAAAGTCAATAAAATAATTGTAGTTCACACTTTAAACATACTGTATATCACCTCGGTGGAAATGGTTATCTGGAGTCTGGTAATCGCTTTTTAACAGTGGTGTAAAATACTTTAAAGTACTACTTATGTAGTTTTTGGGGGTATCTGTACTTAGTATTTATATTTTTGACAACTTTTACTTCACTACATTCCAAAATAAAATATTGTACTTTTTACATACATTTTTCCTGACAAACCGAAGTACTCGTTACACTTTAAATGCTTAGCAGAACAGGACAATTTTGAAATGTACACACTTATCAAGAGGTCATCCCTACTGCTTATGGTTTGGCGGACTCACTAAACACAAATGCATCTTTTGTAAATAATGTTGGAGTGTGCCCCAGGCTATCCGTACATTTTAAAAACAAGAAAATGGTGCCTTTTGCTTTGTAACGGCTGTTGGAAGGAGAGGACCAAGGTGCAGTGTTGTACGTGTTCATGCTTTTATTAGAACTGAACACTGAAATAACAAAAATAACAAAGAGAATGAACGAAAACCGAAACAGTCCTGCCAGGTGCAGAAAGACACAAAACAGAAAAAAACTACCCACCAAACACAGGTGGGAAAAGGCTACCTAAGTATGGTTCTCAATCAGAGACAACGATAGACAGCTGCCTCTGATTGAGAACCACACCCGGCCAAACACACAGAAATAGAAAAGATAGAACAAAACATAGAATGCCCACCCCAACTCACACCCTGATCAAACCAAAATAGAGACATAAAAATGATCTCTAAGGTCAGGATGTGACATGCTTAATATATGAAATTATTTATACTTCTACTTTTGATACTTAAGTACATTTTAGCAATTACATTTACTCATGATACTTAAGTATATTTAAAACCAAATACTTTTAGACTTTTACTCAAGTAGTATTTTACTGGTTGACTTTCACTTTTACTTGATTCACTTTCTATTAAGGTATCTATACTTTTACTCAAGTATGACAATTGGGTACTTTTTCAACCTTTTAATGGGGTTGCAGTGTGTCTGGCTTGGTCCAGTTGGAGAAAATCAATTACGATTGACAGCTGTTTAAAGCTAAACCATTTCATCTGGATTCAGAAAACCCCTAAAACGGCTACAGGACACATTGTTTATTTTTATGGTGCTGGAGGCTCCTCATTTGTCAACCTACAGCAAGGATCATCAACTAGATTCAGCTGCCGGGCCAATTTTTTTCTTGAGTGGATGGTCGGTGGACTGGAACATAATTACAAATAATTTGTAGACTGCAATTTGACTGCAAGAATCCCAAACAAATATAATATTTTACTAAAATATAATCACTTCAAACCTTACATTTGTATATGACCACATGTATCTATCTCTCCGTGGGAATGCGTGGTAACAGATTTCCAAAATTAAAATCAATTGGAGCGGATTTTCTTGGTGTTTTTAGTCATATGTGCAACAATGACATTTGTATTTAAAATTGTATTTTAGTTCTTATATTTTTTTTTACCCTGTTTTCTCCTCAATTGGTAGTTAGTCTTGTCTCATCGCTGCAACTCCCGTACGGACTCGGGAGAGGCAAAGGTCGAGAGCCATGCGTCCTCTGAAACACAACCCAACCAAGCCACACTGCTTCTTGATACAATGCCCACTTAACCCGGAAGCCAGCCGCACCAATGTGTCGGAGGAAACACAGTACACCTGGCGACCGTGTCAGCATGCACTGTGCCCGGCCGCCACAGGAGTCGCTAGTGCGCGATGGGACAAGGACATCCCTGCCGGCCAAACCCTCCCCTTACCCGGACGACGCTGGGCCAATTGTGCACCGCCCCATGGGTCTCCCGGTCACGGTCGGTTGTGACAGAGCCTGGACTCAAACCCATAATCTGTAGTGGCACAGCCAGCACTGCGATGCAGTGTCTTAGACCACTGCGCCACTCGGGAGGCCCAACAATGATCTTGTTTTAAAATAAAACATATATTTATTTTTGCTCAGAAAACTTGGGTGGCAAATAAAACAACCCGCGGGCCAAACTCTGTCCTCTCGCAAGAGTATCTTGTGCGATGACAGATGGTGGGTTGTGGGCAATATGTGGGCTGTGTCAATAGACAAACCACTGGGATTGTTTTGTGTTAGTCACCCTCCCTTTGAACCAGAATGTAAAACTTTGAGTCCTCTGTCATACGATCTCATATCTTTTCACCTGGCTTTCAAGTGACAGCATTATCGAGCATCATGCATCTTCATTTTCAGACACAATACCGGTTGTATTGCAGAAATGCATTACCTATTATCTTACACTCTTATCGTCACATTATCACTGCTAATTGATAGGGCTGTCAATAGGCATTGATATCTCACTTATCTTCTGACCCATTGTCAATTTAAAGGCCAACTTGAAATGCCACATCAGAGGAATTTTCCACCATTTAATTCACAGAAACTATTTTCTCCCTTTTATACGACAGCTCTATGAAGCATACCATCCTCCATGAAGGCCACACTCTCAAAGCCTAGTATTGAGTCATACTCCACTGTGTCGTCAGGTCCAATGCATTTTAATGGCATAGTGCATCAATTGGATACCATACCAGATACTGTTCCATAGAAACCTCTGGGACTGTTGACCCCCAGGTTCTGGGCACATTCCTTAGAAATGGGTACCAGAAAAGGCAGTCCTCATTAATCACTGTGTCAGATTTACCCTGGGCAAATTATAACCAGAAATATCCCCAAAGTGTCATGAGGTAAAAAGGATGGTGTACATGAGAAATAGACTACCAATAAATGAGAGATGGAGAAAGAAAGAAAGAAAGAAAGAAAGAAAGAAAGAAAGAAAGAAAGAAAGAGGGAGAAAGAGAGAGTTGCTGGGGCTGAAAATGAGGCCGGATTTCTCGCTGGTGAGAATGAACTGGTTGTTAGCTATGCAGGATGCAGGAGACTGGGGCAGATGCAGTAGGCAGACATGGCCAGGTTCCCAAGGACTTCGCCTTTTTGGAGGCTCTTCTCATTAGAGGAACAGCTCCTATTGTTTATGGACCTTAATGAGGTTTGCCGCGACCAGGGAGAAAAACAAAGACGTCGCCATCATTCAGAATATAACATGTCTACTCTTCCAGAGAGGAGAGAGCTCCAAATCTCACCCCTTCCCCCCTCCTTTTGTGTTGACGCAGACAGGCACCTCATGGGTCTGAAGACTGCTCTCTTTCTCTCTCTCTCTCTCTCTCTCTCTCTCTCTCTCTCTCTCTCTCTTTTTCTCTCTCTCTATTTCATTCTTTCTCATTACCGTTATTGGGGAAGACAGTCTCAGGGTACCATTTTTCCTAGGACATTGAAGAGCCTTAATTAGTTCATTCCCCAAAATGGTAGTTCTTGCTAGTTCAATGGGTTTTAATGCCTCTGGAGAGCCGATCATTTCAAATTCCCTCCTATAGACAGAACCGTTAACACAAACAATATAATATACATCTCAAGTTATTGGTCTATTGGTAAATAGCCCACCCATTTTCACCTACCTCATCCCCATACTGTTTTTATTTATTTACTTTTCTGCTCTTTTGCACACCAATATCTCTACCTGTACATGACCATCTGATCATTTATCACTCCAGTGTTAATCTGCAAAATTGTAATTATTCGCCTACCTCATGCCTTTTGCACACATTGTATATAGACTCCCCCTTTGTTTTCTACTGTGTTATTGACTTGTTAATTGTTTACTCCATGTGTAACTCTGTGTTGTCTGCTCATACTGCTATGCTTTATCTTGGCCAGGTCGCAGTTGCAAATGAGAACTTGTTCTCAACTAGCCTACCTGGTTAAATAAAGGTGAAATAAAATAAAAAAATAAAAAAATACGGAGGCACCGTCTCAAGTGGTCACATTCAGTCTGTGCAATGCATTTATTTATATAATCTGTGCCCTTTTCTTAGACAGATTCAGTTCAATGCACGGTGCGCACATATTTCTGTCTCTTAACACTAGTAGGGACACAGAGAAATAAAAATACAGCAGTTAGCGTGGCAATGCATATGGAAGGGAAGTACGGGAGCCTGCGGTGGGATTAGCATGAATGCCCCAGGGGCCCTTCCTTTGCACAACATTTATCGCTGTCATCTTCATTCTTGATTTGCAGTATTCAAAACTGGTTAAACTAAATGAGGGAGGCTTGTGGGAGGGGCAGTCGGGTGTAGAGAATGGGGTATACAGAGAGCAAGGTTAAAAGGTAATTAAATAAATTCCTAGATGAAACTACTGTTTATATTCCTTTTTTTTAACTGCAGACAAACTTTGCACACAGGACTATTAGCATGGGTTGTTGTAACTTTAGTTTTCATGGGTAAATGCAACTTTCTGGGGTGTAGCTACAATTCAAGGGACACAAGTCTCTGCTATCAGTTGGATTTCCTCTGGAAATTAAATCATGTGAAGCATAGAATTAAGTTAGTCTGATTGAATGGGAAATCTAGTTGAGGCTGGCCATTGGTGGTGCTTCCTGTAACCCTACCCTGCTTGTGGATGGAAAGTATTTCTGTAATGATATTCAGTTTCTGGGCAATACAGTGACAGCTGTGAATGGCTTTGTAATGGGGGGGGGGCACACTGGGATGAAAGCCCTGTGTCCATGGGTGCCTGGGCCAGGCCTATCGATGCAGCTGTGTTTGAACAGCCAGATTACACTTCGATCAACGGCCCCAGGGACCCTGTGTGTGATACAGGCTGAAGTAAAGAAATAACTTTATGCATTTCCCTTCTTGAATTTTTCAACAGTCAGGGAGTTGGCATAGCCCAAATTATCTTCAGAGAGTCAGGGACAACAGGGTAGTCTGAATGATTGACAATTAGACCAGTAAACCTTGTCTCTGAGAGATGAGGAAAGTCTGCAGTAAAGAATGCATGTTGCAATGACTTTAAGATGTAAGGGCCAGCTGAGCAAGGACCCAATCTAGGAAATGCCCACTAGCTTTTTGTTTATCGATATCTCTCACAGCCCTTACTTTGGATCTGCGCTCTTTGGATGCTCCAGGAGGGATTTTAAACTAACAGCTGCTCACTGCACCATAACCTCATTAAATGCTGACCTTTATTTCATTCATGGTTGGGGATGGCTGTGGTGGTGTGAGGGGATGGGGGTGGTGGGACAGGTTTTGGGGAAGGGGTGGTTGTCTGTACTGGCGTGTGTGGGTCATAGAGAGGTTGTGGCCCAGGCTCTAATGCCTGTTCTATATTTGACATGCTATTAGGCACATTTACGCTGTGCCTCCTCATCAGTGTCAAAACGAAGGGCCCATTATCTGCATGGCACCTACGCCACATCAGCTGCCAGTTTGCCTGTGGGCAAAAGGGTGTGCAAAGCAGGGGTCTGTTACTTCTGAGTGACTCGCTATCCTTGAAGCCTAGTAGCTGCTATCCTAGTGCATCATACAGTAAGCAACATACTGTATCTACTGTCTCTGCATATTCACCATTTGCTGCACCTAGCTATTAGGTATGGTCAGCACAGTAACAGTTTTCTGTCAAACCCTAGACAGTTGTCAAGTCACTTGTCAAGAAAACCAGTTGTCGCTGTGTAAATACGTTTTATAATGGCACAGATTATAGGTCAACCACTGTATTTCCCTCCAACTAAATCCTTGAAGTCTCTACTGTGATAATTCCTTGAGTGTGTTATAGTATTCACATTCAGAGACAAGTCTGTAGAAAAGGTGCTGTGCTTATGTGATTATGGTTATGGGAAGGTATGAATGGGCACCACAGCATGGAAGGGATCTTGTGATTGGCGTACAGTTCAAATGTAAATGGTCCCTTTCATAACCAGCTGCCATTTTCAGAAAATGCACACTGACCAACCACACACCATTTTCTATTCATCCTTTAAGGCAAAGGTCAACCAAATGTGTTGGTGTGTGAAAGGTTTAAACCTATGTTGCATTTCAGTGTCTCAGATAAGACCATGTGGACCCTTTCAAGTAGAGAAAGTATCAAGAGATATTCTTTGAATAGAGTCTTTGTGGGAAATGTAATTTGGCACATTCACCTTTCAAAGAATATTATATGTTGAGATCGATTACATTTAGGAGCAAAATTAGTTTACCTGAAAGAGGTGTTCAAACACACCATCATTGAATTGATTGAGGGAAGTGATTTTTTTTTCATGTCCTCCGCTTGAAGACATGCTCTGAGATGATGAAAAATGCATTGCGATTAGAATTTTGTTAAAATAAGCGATGGGTAAACAGATGAGGCACACATCCAAATAATCTGTTGTGAATTGTCAGAGAAGCCGGTAAACAAAACCCAATTAGATATAAAAAAAACATCACCTGAGGGGACACCCCCAGTTCCCTGTAGGCTGTAGAACGGTGGCACCAGCTATCCCGCTGAGATGCCAGGCGGTGGCGACAATGGTGTGCCCATGTCTGGCGAACACAGCGATCCACTTGTATGATGAATAATTAAGAAAACATTAATAATAAATACAGAACCCGGTATCCCCTGTGCTGATTGTGGCATTTAGTCTGGCTGGGGCTATGGAGGCCCCCATCAGCCCATTCTGCAGGGACTGCCAGTGCCAGACTGGCGTCATGCTGGGAGGCAGGGTGTGACCACCATGGGGGTGGCTGGTTCCCTCTAGTCAGGTGAGGGTGGCAGATGGCGAGGCACGCTGTAGCCCCCCTGTGGTTAGCAGAGTGGGAGAGACAGCCTGAGCCAAGCTGATGGGCTCCCAGGGGCAGCCATCTTCTGCTTGGCCTCACCCGAGACTCTGAGCCAGCCTGGCAGATTTGTGCCGAAAGGGGGCTGGAGGTGACACTAAGCCAAGAGACAAAAACAGTGCGAACAAAGGACCATACACTTAAGCACACACACTCTTGAGCCAGCACTTGTTGACATCTCAGTCGACCAGACAGGTCCTACAGGTTCTAGTTTTGTCGCACCTGGACTACTGCCCAGCTGTGTGGTTATGTGTGGCAAAGAGGGACATAGGTAAATTGAAGTTGGTCCAGAACAAAGCAGCACATATTGTACTTGATGTACACGGAGGCCAAGTGTCAGTAACATGCATGTCAGTCTCTCCTGGCTCAAAGTTAAGGAGAGATCGACTGCATCTCTATTGGTCTTTGTGTAATGTATTGATGTGTTGAAGGTACTGAACTGTTCAAGCAGTTGGCACACAGTTCAGACACTCATTGGTACAACACAAGACATGCAACCAGAGGTCTCTTCACAGTCCCAAGGTCCAGAACAGAGGCTGGGAAACACACAGTATTAAATAGAGCCATGACTACATGGAACTCTGCCACCCCAGATAAGCTAGCAATAAAACCAGATTCAAAAACCAGATGAAAGAACACCTTCCTGCATGCACAAAGGGGACTGTGAGGAGACACTTTTATATATATAGTGTATATAGAATGGCTGTATGTCGACCCCACTTCAAATTAGTGGATTTGGTTATTTCAGCCACACCTGTTGTTGACAGGTGTATACAATCGAGCACACGGCCGTGCAATCTCCATTGACAAACATTGGCAGTGGAATGGCCTTACTGAAGAGCTCAGTTACTTTCAACGTGGCACCGTCATAGGATGCTACCTTTCCAACAAGTCAGTTCAACAAATGTCTGCCTTGCTAGAGCTGCCCTGGACAACTGTAAGTGTTGTTATTGTGAAGTGGAAATCTCTAGGAGAAACAACGGCTCAGCCACAAAGTGGTATGCCACACCAGCTCACAGAACGGGACTGCTGATTGCTGAAGCGCGGAGCAGGTACAAATCGTCTATCCTCGGTTGACCGCTGATTGCTGAAGCGCGGAGCAGGTAAAAATTGTATCCTCGGTTGCAACACTCACTACCAAGTTCCAAACTGCCTCTAGGAGTAACGTCAGCACAAGAACTCGAGAGCTTCATAAAATGGGTTTCCATGGCCGAGCAGCCGCACACAAGCCAAAGATCACCATGCGCAATGCCAAGTATCGGCTGGAATTGTATATAGCTTGAAGACATTAGACTCTGGAGCAGTGGAAACTTTTCTGGAGTGATGAATCACACTTCACCAACTGGCAGTCCGATGGAGAAATCTGGGTTTGGCAGATGCCAGGAGAACGCTACCTGGCAAAATGCATAGTGCCAACTGTAAAGTTTGGCGGAGGAGGACTAATTGTTTGGGGCTGTTTTTCATGGTTTGGGCTAGGCCTCTTAGTGCCAGTGAAGGGATATCTTAATGCTGCAGCATATAATGACGTTCTAGACGGTTCTGTGCTTCCAACTTTGTGGCAACGTCCTTTCCTGTTTCAGCATGACAATGCCCCTGTGCACAAAGCAAAGTCTGTACAGAAATGGTTTGTCGAGATCGGTGTGGAAGACTTTGACTGGCCTGCACAGAGCCCTGATATCAACCCCATTGACCATCTTTGGGATAAATTGGAACACCGACTGCGAGCCAGGCCTAATCACCCAACTTCAATAATGCATGAGTTTTGCATGAGTTTTGCTTGCGCAACAGGGTGGGGCAGCCATTGTCTCTCCCTCTCCTATTGAAAAAGGGACAGTGCCGGTTGATATATTATTGATATATATTTCAAAAACACCCTGAGGATTGTTTATAAAAAATGTTTGACATGTTTCTGTGGACATTACGGATACTATTTTGAATTTTCGTCTGCGATGTCGTGACCGCTCGAGCCTGTGGATTTCTGAACATGACGCGCCAAACAAATGGAGGTATTTTGGATATAAAAGTAATCTTTATGGAACAAAAGTAACATTTATTGTGTAACTGGGAGTCTCGTGAGTGAAAACATCCGAAGATCATCAAAGGTAAGCGATTAATTGTATTGCTTTTCTGATTTTCGTGACCAAGCTACTTTGATGCTAGGTGTTCATAATGTTTTGTCTAGTGATCGATAAACTCACACAAACGATTGGATTGCGTTCGCTGTAAAGCATATTTTCAAAATCTGACACGACAGGTGGATTAACAACAAGCCAAGCTGTGTTTTGCTATATTGCACTTGTGATTTCATGAATATAAACATTTTTGTAATTTTATTTGAATTTGACGCTGTGCAATTCAGTGGTTGTTAATGAAAATGATCCCGCTAAAGGGATCCGTGCGTCAAGAATTAAGTGATATGACATGCTATTCTATAAAATATTTTCTCCGTAATTAATATTACCTGATTGAGCTAATCATGTAAATGTAATTAACTAGAGAGTCGGGGCACCACAAAATAATATTTATAGAGCTGTTATCTTCCGAATAAACTCTTAAAGACCTAGTAATATTTTATATCAATAGCAGTCAATATTAATCGTCACCTTAATTCAGTCTCATCTGAAAGTTGAAAATTCTTGGTTATCTTCACAAACCCTGGCTAACAAGTTGAATCAGCAATGCAAAATTGGGTTTAATTATTTATTTACTAAATACCTAACTAATCACACAGAATTACACATACACATAATTAATCATAACTTGATTACAAATTACGTCATAAAGGAAAACGTCCCTATCGGGCTGAACAGATATGACAGCTTGTTACACAAAAGAAAAGGGTCTGGGTTTGAGTGAAAGAGCGGGAAGACTGAGTAACAAAGGAAGAAGCTGTGCTGTCGTAAATACAGTATCTTATGCATTCTAAATTACCGTCCATTTGGAAAAGGGAAATGCAATACATATTTACTCTGATCTGCGCTTCAGTAGGTTGGTGGTAGATGGAAGGCCGTGTTTCCAAACCGAGTCCGTTGTCCTTTGAAGAATGTCTCTGGTGGTCAACTGGATACGTTGTAGCAACGTCGTTGTATGATAGACGGGATACTCTGTCTGTTCCTTCCTAACCCTTGTTTGCAGCTGCTGTTGCTAACTCAACGGCTAGGAGGTATCACTTCTGTAGTGAATAAGACTTCGCAACCAAAGCTCATGCTGATGTTGGCTTCGTTCTGTAGTTATTATCTGAACCATTCTGACATCGGACCGTCGTCCTCACATCCTTGGAACAGGAGGTTACATTTTCGTCAAGGCTTTATATAGTGGAGCGAGAAGGGTGTGTCTGAAATATAACCCATGACTCTTCACAGGGGCGGGCCACTGATTGAGCAGAGCCCTAACCTTATGAAAACCCAATTCTCACATTTTAGAAGCTAAAATCACATTTCGTCCCATCATGAATAATTTCATGTTCCAACATTTAAATTGAACAACAATTCCATGTGAATCCGATAACTCTGATGTGTAGACTTTCCACTGTAGAGTTTATGTCATCTTATCATTGATGAGAATGTCTCAGATGACAACCGAACTGACATCATATTCATTAAGTACCAGTTCATTTCCCCCCACCTTCTGATGTTCCCAGAAGTTCTATGTTAACCAAGGGGTTTGCAAATGTAACATCAGTAGGGTAGAGAGATGAAAAAGGGGGGAAGAGGTATTTATGACTGTCATAAACCTATCCCCAGGCCAACGTCATGACATAGGCAATGTGTGATATTTTAAATGTATGCATTTCAGTCCTTGACTAATACTTTTCTGTATTATGTCATGTTCCATGTGGACCCTAGGAAGAATAGCTGCTGCTTTTGCAACGTCTAATGGGAATCCTAATAAATAACAAAAACCACTCATCAACATCAACCAACATCCTCCCCCCTCTCTCTTTCTCTTTCTACCTTACACGCTCTGGCCCCGGTCTGTCATTCTATTTACATGCCTCATTTTGTTCATTAGGGGGTTATGAGCAAGTCCAAGAACAAAATGCAAGAGAGTGCATTCGGAAAGTATTTCGACTCCTTCCCTTTTTCCACAATTTGTTATGTTACAGCCTTATTCTAAAATTGATTAAATATTTTTTTCTTCATTAATTTACACACTACCCCATAATGACAAAGCGAAAACAGGGTTTTAGAAATATTTGCAAATTTATTACAAATAACAAAACAAAATTCCTTATTTACATAAGTATTCAGACCCTTTGCTACAAGACCAGAAATTGAGCTCAGGTGCGTCCTGTTTCCATTGATCATCCTTGAAATGTTTCTACAACCAGATTGGATTCCACCTGTGGTAAATTCAATTGATTGAACATGATTTGGAAAGGCACACACATGTCTATACAAGGTCCCAGAGTTGACAGTGCATGTCAGAGCAAAAACCAAGCCATGAGGACAAAGGAATTGTCTGTAGAGCACCGAGACAGGATTGTGTCGAGGCACAGATCTGGGGAAGGGTACCAAAACATTTTTGCAGCACTGAAGGTCCCCAAGAACGCAGTGGCCTCCATCATTCTTAAATGGAATAATTTTGTAACCACCAAGACTCTTCCTAGAGCTGGCCCCCCAGACAAATTGATCAATCAGAGGAGAAGGGCTTTGGTTAGGGAGTTGACCAAGAACCGAATGGTCACTTTAACAGAGCCCCAGAGTTCCTCTGTGGAGATGGGAGAACCTTCCAGAAGGACAGCCATATATGCAGCACTCCGAAATTCAGGCCTTTATGGTAGAGTGGCAGACAGAAGCCACTCCTCAGTAAAAGTTACATGACAATCCCGCTTGGCGTTTGCCAAAAGGCACATAAGACTCTCAAGACATGAGAAGCAATATTCTCTGTTCTGATTTAACCAAGATTCAACACTTTGGCCTGAATGCCAAGTGTCACGTCTGGAGGACGTTGAAGCATGTTGGTGGCTGCATCATGCTGTGCGGATGTTTTTCAGTGGCAGGGACTGGGAGACTAGTCAGGATCAAGGGGAAAGATGAAAGGAGCAAGGTGCAGAGAGATCCTTGATGAAAATCTACTCCAGAGCGCTCAGGACCTCAGACTGGGGTGAAGGTTCAACTTCCGGACAACGACCCTAAGCACACAGCCAAGAAAATGCATGAGTGGCTTTGGGACAAGTCTCATTGTCCTTGAGTGGCCCAGCCAGAGCCCAGACTTGTTCCCGATCTCTGGAGAGACCTGAAAATAGCTGTACAGCGACACTCCCCATCCAACCTGACATACCCTGAGAGGGTCTGCAGAGAAGAATGGGAGAAACTCCCCAAAAACAGGTGTGCCAAGCTTGTAGCGTCATACTAAAGGCTGTAATAGCTGCCAAAGGTGCTTAAACAAAGTACTGAGTGAAGGGTCTGAATACTGAATACTGAATGTGATATTTCCGTTTTTTTTAATTACTATTACCAAAAATGTCAAAAAGCCTGTTTTTGCTTTGTCATTTTCGAAAAAGGCTGTAACGTATAACATGTGGAAAAAGTCAATGAGTCTGAATACTTTCCGAAGGCACTGTATCTACCAGCTAAACCTCCGTACCCCTTGCTGTAGTACTGAGTCAGAGTAAAAATACTTTCCTGTCATCAGTCTAAAGTGGAAGCTTGCTGCTAAGAATCACTAATGCAGGGGGGAGTTGTGAATCAGCCTTGCTGACTGAACTAAGAGCTGTTTCACTGGGACCGTCTGTCTTCGAGGCTGTGCACATTGTGCTTGTTATCCCTGTCTGCACACACTAACCTAATGTGCTGATGTCATGGGCCTCCAGCCCTGTCCGCCCTTCCTCTCTGTCTTCTCTAGTCGACCATTCCTAGTGAGTGGACAATTCCTAGTGAGGGACTATGATCACAAGGGGATGTGATACTAGCCAAAAGCTTCCATTGGGGGAACCTGACCCATACTTCTAGCACCATGGGTGATGACTTTTGCTGAACGTTTCTATTCTGTAAGTTTAAGGTCAGTAGACCAGTGATTGTGTCTTTAACCCTTGGCTATTATGAAGGTGTGATATCCCAAGCTTACAATCAATACATTGTAGTCCCATTTTATCACCTCTCTAAAGCCAGACAATAAGCTTGATAAGATCAGGCGTGGCTCGCAGTCCACTAGAGGCCTCCATGCATCAGCTCCCTCTCCTCCGGAAGATCCCAAAATAGCCCCAAGGAGAGAACCCAGAAATGTGTCAAGGTTTGCTAGTGGAAACGGCTGATCCTGCTGAGATTAATCTACGTGACTACTCTTTGTTTCGGGGGTGATGTGATAAATCTTGAGAGAGGGAAATATGGCACTCTGGGTATTTGCGTGGGCTTCAGTGCAGTTTGTCTCCCCTTTCCTCTAAATGAAAGTGTGAGTCATCACAGTTTATTGTGTTGGGAAGAGGGCATTGTGACAATTGCAATAGTGCTTATTTATAGTCATATTAATCTTCATGCATGATAGGCTGTGACATTTCTCTATTTTCCCAATGTGGGCACTTGCCTTTAGTAAGCCAGTATGATAATATGAATAATGATATTAGTAGTAGTAGTACTAATCATTTAATTTTAAGATACTTTTATCCACTGATCTGACTAAGATATGACTCAAATGCACATAGTAATGATCATTATCTAAGTCCCTAGATGCCTGGCTGCCTTCAACCGTGTGTGTGTGTGGTGTGGTGTGGTGTGGTGTGGTGTGGTGTGTGTGTGTGTGTGGCGAGTCTTGTTCTCCTATCCTCGTGTGGACCTGAAATCCCCCAAAGTCCCGACAAGGATAGTAAAAGAAGAAATTGTCTCTCGTGGGGACATTTCCCACGTCCCCACAAGGACAAAAGCTATTTTAAGCTTAAGGGTTAGACGTTTGGGTTTGGGTTAAGGTAAGGGTTAGGTTAGGGGTTAGGGAAAATGGGATTTTGAATGGAAATAAATTGTGGGTCCCAATGAGGATAGAAAAACGTGTGTGTGAAAGTGTGCACAATTGTGTTTAAGTGTGTGCGTGCATGAGATGACTGATTCCCAGACAGCCCACAATTGTTTTTACGTTTACTCTCCTGGCTCCAGGGGAACATATGTCATTTTGGCTGAGATGATGGACAATGTGTTAAAGTAGCAGCTGTATACTGGATTTATTTTCACTCCAGTCCCAGATTGGATTTCAGTAAGAGGCTAGTAAGGGAGGCTATGACTGAGATCATTCAGTAGTATGTTCTATCAAGGGACAATTAAACTGTAGAGTGAGAAACAGTAATTGGATAAATGTTTTGTTTTACATTTATCTTTTATCTTTTGCTCTTATCTTTTTATGAAACACTTGGAACACATTAAATCCAGTTATGGATTGCTTATCCGTAATCAAATAGCATGTTACGACAATAGACCAAAACATTTGATTCTCACTGAACTTGGTTAGCATGCAGAGATTTAAGAGTTGTCCTTTCAAACCCCTTTTGCTCCAAACCTTTGAATAACAGGTTGTGGTTCTGGTATTCCCCGTACTAATCGTCTTTTTACAGCCCTCGTGTTACTTCGCACTTCGGACACTGATCTGTCACTCCAAATTGCTACTGACATTACAGCGAAGCCCTACTGGGTTACCTCTCCCCGGTATACCCCTAATGATATTTTCATGCCTGTTATTCTCTTCATGGCCAGATGTATTTAGAGTGTCCAGTGCATTGGGATTTGGAGTCTTCCAGCAGATGAAGAGAGTACAGTAGACCCCATTATACTCAGCTGAAAGGAATGCTATTATTTAACTTTTCGCGCTCAGCAAGCAGAAATAATGCAGAGCATCATTTATTTACTTTTCGGTGGGTGGAATAAACCCATCCCAGCCCTCCATCCCATCCACCCAAACAGTTTTAACCATTTAGGATGCCCAGACAGTGGCACTGTGTGTTGCTGTCACACTGGCTTACAGTAATTGCTTTTTCTCCAGCATCACCCTGTAATGCGTAGAGCTGATCCCTGAGTATAAATCGCCTGAACTGGTGACACAGTCTCTCTAGTTGGGAAGGATAACAGCTAGTCCTATTCCATTAAACATGCATCGGGAAAAGCCCTCGTCCCTTCAAAGAGAAGAACAAAAGCAACATTTACGCTGCACCTGTCTGCAGTAGTTATACATATATTTTTATATTCCAATATCTTCCCTCTACTGTTTAGCCTAACTGCTTTACTGTCATTCTATTCATTGAGACGTTTTAAAATAGTGTAGACACTTTATTACTGGATACCCCGACTGCTGGTCACGTTTTCAATGCTAATCCTGTCGAATCCAGCAGCTGGTCCTATCAATTTGTTTATTTTCGAAAGGTTCCTCATAGAATTATTACATTGTTGTCTTGTGGCCTCATGGGTGGAATGTTATAAATAGTTTTCATAATTAATAAACATCATGTTTGTTTTTATTTTATTTTATTTTTTACAAATTCCTTTCTATGTCAGTTGTTATATTTCAGTCATCTGATGTATATAAAGTGTAATATTGGGATGCAAACAAAAAATGTAATACATTTCAACTCTATATCTGACATGATACAGGAGTCTTCTTTTTTAAAGCACAACTAGGTGTATGAGGTGTATAGTTTTGTTTCAAAGTAAGACCAAGAAACACTCTGTTTGACCCTGATTTAGGCCACTGCAGTAAAAGGTTAACATTCTCATCTTCAACCTAGAATAAAAGCAATAAGTAAAAACAGGAAGTGTACCCATCAATTTGTGTTGTGATTTGTTGAATCAACTCAACTGACATTACAAAAAAATATATTCCATTGCATGAGCCGCATCGGTTAGAGATGCAATATGCAGTAATCGCTCTCCATTTCCTTGTTGAATATTTTTTGAATAGTTTGCCTAATTTCTGTTTATGTGACAAAACAAGCAACGAAAGTGTAGAGAATCATTGTACAATCTCAGACGCTGTGAAATATATTTTCAACAACTACAAATATTATATTTTTAGTTGTTTGAAGCTGGTGTACAAAACCAAACTAAAATATGCAAAAACTAAACTTAAGAATGGGAAGTATAGAAATAGCGAGCTGATCCTCTGCTTATTAGACTTGAGTTCAATGAGAATGACAGATCTATAACTCACAATTCTATGTGAATTTGGTCAAGTTGCCCAAAAAGTTACATATTGCAGTTTTAACATTGTTCATTCAAATTTACTTAATTACCATGGAAATTATTGCATGACAATACCAGGCACCCAGTGTACCCATTAATGTACCCATGAGTTTACTTACCAGTCAAATTGCCATGGTTAGAAGTTCCAAGCCCATTCTATTTCTATGTTTTTACTCCCCTCGTCATCTCGGATTAACTGATTTGAAACAGCCTAGCTTGCTAATCACAATTGTAATGAAGAAATCTAATTTACAGAAATGTAATCTGCGTCCCAACGTACTTGGCAATTCTTGCTTTAGCATTTAAATGTATTCATTATGATTTATCTCATTCTAATCAATTTGGCTAATGCCATTCTAACAATACATGTGACTTTACTGAGTGAAACATTGTGAATGTGGCGAGAAAGGTTGAATTTGCCCATAAGAGGTTGGGGTGGGGGGGAGGATAGATTACATTTCTGTGAATTAGATTTCTTCATTACAATTGTGAATAGCAAACTAGACGGTTTAAATCAGTTAGTCCGAGATGAGGGGAGTAAAAACATAGAAATATAATGAATAGAACGGTCTTGGAACCTCTAACCATGGCAATTTGACTGTTGGTGGTCAGCACCATAGAAGTCCCTGAATGAGGGGCATGCATTAAGATCTTAGAGAGTTCATGTTGAGGAAGGGGGTTTACTCCTCCTACTCATTCTCATGTGAATTGTGGTTGCAGGAGTTATATTTATCAGTGGAATGCACCATTGGTATATTTATACTGTACTTATGGCTAGAAAATGTAATCATGTGTCGATGTGTAGTAATTTTTTGTTGACACTTCATGCAGCATGTCTTCTGTTTCTTTTGTTAAGTGTCTTTCAATGCTTATAGCCTAGACTTTTTGTTGTGTCAGGGATTTTTAGCATGCAGTGTTTATATAGTAGAATACAGTGTTGAAATCGGTCTACCCATTATCGCTCTTGATATCTCTGTGTGTGTCTTTCAAGAGTTTCTGGCAAAAGGCAGCGCTATGAGATTTCACAAAAACATATAAATGGTCTCATCTTACAATCCTCAGTGGGCTGCCTGAAATGCCCCATAGCCCCACACTTTGAGCTGGTGAAGATCTTGACGACTTGCAAAGAATACTAATGGAAAAGCAATTACCGCTAAAGGGCAGATTGAACACGATTACCTGTCAATATACTGTAGCTGGTCTCATGCTGCTTGTCAAAGCAGACCGGTCTTTGCTCATGTTATTTGCAGTAACTCATAGATGGGTAATAGGCCTCCCTTATCTGTGTGTTTCAGCATTTACAGTAGTAGTGTTGTGGACAAATGGCATAAGGATGCCTTTGAGATGCAGGACAACAAAGGCACCATTGAGAACTCGTCGGAAGCCCTAGCCAGCCAGAGAAATGGACAGAGTCTGTGTAGCTGTTGTGGAGACCACTGATGGTTGCCAGTTGGACTCTGGACCATCTTGGACATGTTTCCTTCAATGTTCACATTTCTGTTTGTCAACAGCTGTTCATGTCTGGTTTGTGAATGTGGTTGTTAGACTTTTTGTTAACACCACCACTGGCAGACAAAGACAGCACCTATGGTCTCCAAAGAAAAGTCGAGCAGACACTGAATGCTAGTTCTTGATCCTTGTTTGTTACTGCGAATTGGAGCACAGCTAGTTCGAATTTGGATTGATTCCCTAAATTAAGCCATGCCAACTATAATCATTCATGCATAAAGTGAAATGTCTCCAATTTGACGACCAGGGAAATTGTGTGTTCCATTGACTGCTTTTTCCGGCTGCATTCATGAATATTCCCATTTGTAGACTTCAATGTTCCCTGTTCTGATTTCTGTATCTGCTGAATGCTCAGAATAGAAGAACCTTGACTATCACCACAGCTCTACTACTACAGCTGTACTATAATTGAAATTCAAGAGGTGAAATCTGTTTTAGACTAGTTTTGAGGGGTTCTCAAGGCCATAAAATATATCTTGGAGCCTAATGCCTGCTGCCGCTTGCTTCATTCTCACTTCAGCCCACTAAGTGTGATTGATGGTGTCTTCGTGCCTGACCTGTGTGCTGTCGGCTCTGCAGCAGGGAAAGGACTGAGGGGAGAAGGGAAGCCGGGGCAAAAGGAACAAACAGCCCACCGGAACTTTATTAGTCACTGCAAATCATGTGACTGGAGTTTGCACCCCAGAAAGCATTAAAAGGGAACTGCTCATCCCTTGGCTCGGTGCCCATGGGGGCTCTGAGAGCCTGCGGGGGCTCTGAGAGCCTGCGGGGGGTCTGGGACAGTCTGCGGTCCCCGCTCTCCACAGGAAGTCAAAGAGCCAGAGAAGCGCTAGGTAAAGGAGGGGGCATTCTTTGTGTATTTCATAGTTGATGTTTTCACTATTATTCTACAATGTAGAAAATAGTAAAAACAAAGAAAAACCCTGGAATGAGTAGGTGTGTGTAAACTTTTGACTGGTACTGTATGTGTAATGTTAACTGACTTGTACAGAAGCGACCTCAACTGCTGCAGTAAAGAGAAATTGTGCTGCTCTTTGATTTTCATGAGACATGGTACATGTAGCTTGTTGGCCAACCATTTATTTTACTAGGCAAGTCAGTTAAGAACACATTTTTATTTTCAATGACAGTTAACGGCCTGTTCAGGGGCAGAATGACAGATTTGTACCTTGTCAGCTCGGGGGTTTGAACTTGTAACCTTCCGGTTACTAGTCCACCGCTATAACCACTAGGCTACCCTGCTGCCCCTGCCAACCATAAGTCAGCAAAGTGGAAATAGGCTACAGTCATAGAGCCTCTGTGTGGGGCAAGTGTTAGGAGATATCAAATCAATGAATTAGAAGTTAAAGGCGAAGGATAGGCTACAATGACCAAGAGCCAACAGGTAGGCTGCTAAATTATATTCTAAACGGAGTTGTTGTTTGTAACTGTGTAGGACGAGAGCGCATACAGCCTCAATAAGCCTAGCTAGCTAGGTAGCTTAACTAGCTTCTGCCGGTTTGATGCAGTCAGGTACTATGTCATCATATTGGATGATAAATAACCAAGTTATGGCAGCTATTAGTCTACTATAGTGTGAGTCGCCTTGGTCGTTTGCTATCTCTCGTCTCTCCTTCCCTCCTCCCTGTTGTCCTTGCCCTGCTGCAGAGCCGTGTCACTCGCTCACACTCACAGTAGCCTACACACACAGCATGGCCCCTACTAGAGCATCACCTCTCTCTAACTCCTCTCCCTTACGCTTTATCAGCTTTGGTTAATAACGTAGCTTAAAAATGTACTTTTCTGCTACTTCCCTCACTTGGTCTGGATCCGATAAGGTCTAAACGGAACTGGTCTATTTGTCTTCGGGTCCATTCAGAACCTCTTATGTCAGACCCATTGTAATTACACAGAAACCCTGCCCAACTTCACTCCAGGAGGCAATCTAAGCTGAGTGACCTCTCAGAGCCACCCTCCTTTCTGAAAAACATTTGGGGAAACAATCCTTCTCTGACCCCCCTCTGTAAGGGACCAGAGGGACACCTCCATAGCATATCAGCGCTTCCACAAAATCCATTAACTTTACCATGGTATCAAAGGCTGACTTCTTATTTATGGCATTTGATATTGAACTATGCATCTGGACGTGTTTCAAGCCTGCACCCCCATATATCTTGGTAGTGAGTGTAAAATGTTCCCAGTCGTTGTTTTTATGCATCACGGAGAGGCCCAGTACTAAAGTTTGTCAGTCAGGCCAGGTTGTTGGCCTTGTTGTTGGCCAACTTATTGGCCTTGTTCGAAGCTCGGGTTCAATTTCAGTACTCTCAGCACAAGTAGTTCACTCTTAACGGCAAGTAATAGCAAGCACTTTTCAAGGTCGTGATCCGTACTGAGGAGTAATTCTAGTCTGTATGGATGACAGGAGTCAGACAGTGTTATTGGACTGCAGCCTTTTGGGGAGTTAATTTCTGACTATTGGAATGCAGTCAGTCTAATCACTAAGGCTGCAATCGCGAACTGTCACAATGATTACTGAACAGGTGGAGATTGAGATCACACACATAGACTGAGCGATCTTGTTTGTTTGATCTAAAGTAACAACACGAGTTTCCCAGAAATATTGTACGTCAGAGCTGATCCCATTCACATTACAATGTCCTGTGTAGCTCCCAAGCTTGGTTTACTGCAGATCTCCAATCCTGATTTGTTCGATGATACGGTGTGTGTCACGGGTGAGGAAGTAATCCCCAAGGGTGGGAGATGAGATGGGAGAGGGCGGTGGTGAAAAATCACAGTCATGTTAACCAAGTCATCATCAATTTTGCTTGGTCAAGCTCTGATCACATGATCTTTTGCTGGGGGATTATAGGGGAGCTAAATTCTAGATGTTCCATCTTCTGTGGCTCAAATGAATCAGGATAAAACTCTACCGTGGGGCTTAACTTTTCCCTCGTCATATTACAGCTCTCGCCCTGCGCACCCAATGTGCTTTGCCTAGTTCAGTCGTAGTTATCGTCACACTATGGACACTATCAGATCCCATATGAGACATATGTTGACCAATAAATCAATCAAGGTGTCCAAATACTGTCTTCGATGCAATTAAATGCTATATTTATTAGGTTAACGAAAGAAAACACACACACACACACACACATGTAGGATCTTAACTTGATCACCCTGTTGCATGAGAATTTAAAACTTGTAGTGTATTTGAGGTTTAAAAAGGGTTCTGAAGTTTGTAAGTTCCACTTTGAAATTTCAGACTAGATTTTCCTTTTCAAAAAATATATCAACCCCTACAAAATTGTCCATTATTAATTATAATCCACATAATTTGCATTTCCTGTTGCTGCAGGATTATTGTCCTGCTGTAGCAAACTCGCTTAAATTAAGATCCTACACCTGTACACACACACGTACACGGCAAATTCCCTCCCTCTCACACAGACAGACACACCCGCACAAACACAAACTGAATAAATACCTAGTGCCTTGTAACTCACGGACCCAGTCCCTTTTCATGTGAGGGAGCTCCCAAAGAACATATAAAAATGTAAGCTCACTTATCTCTTGCAAATCCTAATGAGGGAATGCGTTAACTCATGTCACTTAAGGGGTTCGTCAGACTCATTTAATAGCCTTGTTTTCAGGAGGGCTTGAAGCTAGTGCTAATAGACTGACAGCTATATCCCACTTCCTTTATCTTTTAATGAACCACACTGTCACGGACAGCTCGGGTTTATAATGGAGGCCAGTTGTTGTTATTGGTCAACTGCTAGTCATAGCGGTGCCACCGACTACATGCCTGAAGCAGTGCAGTGTTTATTTGTGAGCGGCTATTGTGAGACCTTATCTTCAGCTTTCCCCCACGACACTACTGTACGCACGCACACACGCACACACACACACACACACACACACAATTTCTGCCTGAACACTTCATGGCTCACTGTGAAGGTTAACATCTTTAGCCTTGCAGTGGGACTCGGCTTATTAGAGTCTTGGTGGCTCTGAATCGATACATTAGTACCCTTTTTATGCTCAGGCCAGGGCCAAATCCAGGGGGACACCACGAGACCAACCACCTTATCAGCTTTTTCTCTTCTCTGATTGATCATCCCCTCATCTCATTAGTCTGTACGAGAGACACTGACATGAAAGGTACCAGAGAAGACAACAAAGGATCACTCGCTTATATTGAAATATTTATTTGCGGCCTGGAGTTTAACACCCCTCTCTACTCCTCCTAGTCCAAATCTCAACATCTGAAAGCATTTATATTTATTTTCTTCTAATATTATTTTATAATACAGAACAATGCGAGTGATTGCATTCTTGTGCCATAAGGAGCAAAAGCTCATTGCATGTGTTTAATCTAACTGTATTTTCTTTGGCATCTGCTGACTGCAAAGCTGTAGGGCTATCGCTGAATCAGTAGTATGTTTCAGTTTTACTGGCTCATGTTCAGCAGGGCCGTTTATTTACAATATCCTGAGAGGGGGATCTGAGAAGAGTAACATCTGTGAGTGATTGAGACAATTTCTTTTTTTTAAAGATGACAGGACCCTCTAAAGTGCTGCATGCATATACATTACGCATCATAGACCCTTTGCGGTGTGAGGAGCATCCGTATAAATAAACTACCGTTCAGCCTGGCAGGAATGAGCCTTAAGTAATCGCAATAGTCTACTGTGACGAAGGTTGAAAGTAGAAGCAAAAAAACAAGTTACTGCTAACGTCTCTTAAGGTTAATTTAAACCAGTTTTAAATCCCTGCTCTATCCACCCATACATAACCTCACCTCAGGCAGACAGATTGTTGGATTCAGAAGTCAGCCACACTGCTATCTTTGGCAATATAAATCAGCTCAGAGTTCTGGACCACTTTCAGAGGGCTTTGATTGGCTGCTGGACTTTGTAAACTCGCAGGGCCGCTCACCTTTGGGAGAAAGTTGGACAGGCGGCGGCCATCGTTGAAATGATAATAGAAGAGATGAGGGAGAGAGGGATGATTTAGCTAGCCTAACCAAGGTGGAAGGCACAAGATGGTTTAGAAGAGATAAGCCCAGGGAGATAGCACTCGTGTTTACCAGAGGGATAGAGATATGGTGAGAGGCTTAAGGAAGGGTAGGAAGATGAAGGGATTGAGTGGCAATCTTCAGATCAACAAGGTTGTAGAGACTATGATAATTAACCCACAATGGGTTTGGAGAGAAATAAAGGGTAGTGTGCAGAGGCTTATTATTTGAGCCGACGGCCCCCTCTTAAGGATCCGCCACTTTTTTCACATTTTCGCCTAAAATTACATACCCAAATCTAACTGCCTGTAGCTCAGGCCATGAAGCAAGGATGTGAAAATTCTTGGTACCATTTGAAAGGAAACACTTTGAGGTTTGAGGAAATGTATGAATGTAGGAGAATATAACACAATAGATCTGGTAAAACATAATACAAAGAAAAAAACAACTGTTCTTTAAATATTATTTGTACCATCTTTGAAATGCAAGAGAAAGGCCATAATGTATTATTCCAGCCCAAATGCAATTCAGATTTTGGCCACTAGATGACAGCAGTATATGTGCAAAGTTTTAGATTAATCCAATGAACCATTGTATTTCTGTTCAAAATGTTGTATCAAGACTGCCCAAATGTGCCTAATTGGTATATTAATAACTTTTGATGTTCAAAATTGTGCACTCTTCAAAAAATAGCATGGTATCTTTTCACTGTAATAGCTATTGTAAATTGCACAGTGCAGTTAGATTAACAAGAATTTAAGCTTTCTGACAATATCAGATATGTCTATGTCCCGAGAAATGTTCTTGTTACTTACAACCTCATGCTAATCGCATTAGCCTACATTAACTCAACCGTCCCGTGGACGGGACACCGATCCGAAATAAGTTTTAGTGTCCTTCCAGAAGAAGCCTGACTTTGATCATTTCTTGTTGTCCTCTGCTGATTGTTCTGTATTCATTTCCAAAGTGGAGAATGTATTGCAGGTGATGAGCTTGATTCAATCTAATTCACTGTTTCCCAACATATGAGCCACACCTCTCCTGGATAGAGAACTGTTGGGGTCGTTAAAGATTTCCTCAATAAAAACTTGTGGCTCTCGGTACCATCATACAAAAGATTTGCCTCGCCTAATAACAGTATGTCAGAAATGGGACCTTTAAATCTGAGTTCTCCATCTTGCCGTAGCAGATATTGCTTGTCTGCCTCCACCAGCTACGTTTGTGACAACAGGGCATTTGTCACCGCACAAACCTGTTAAAACAGGGTGCACCAAGCGTTCACTTTTAGAATGACACAGCATTAAATCTGTGACAGGTGCATTGAAGAGGCAATGTTATCTCGACAGGGTTCAGAACCGTACTCTTTGTGTTACATGACAGGTGACTGATGGGAATCACAACTCTCTCTCGTCTGTCTTGGGGGAAATGTATTTTTGTTCCGAATACAGCCCACGTCTAGTATTTCTGTCCACGGAAATTGAGATATGAGGGGTTTTTCATTTTGAGTATTGACAAACATGTAACATGCATGGGCACTCCTTCGCTTTGTAATTTGGTATTTGGCCGGTGTTGACATTAGCTCTATCACTGTAAGCTCACCCAAACAAACTATAAAAGAGCTGAGTAAATGGTCGATTTCATTTGCCAGAGAAGCAAAGGTGTCGTTTTGCCTTCTAAAGTTTTTGCAAATTTGAAACTGCTGCTATTTGTTTTCTCAAGTCATTCAATTCCTTCATGTTACAGAGTCCTGAATAAAAGCGAATCAATTATGTGAACAAGTGCAATAGGAGGGCAAAAGTACAGCAGGCGGGATAGCAGCAGCAATGCTGTCCTCCATAAAGCACATTGGTAAACCAAGTACATTGGAAAGATGCATGTCTGCTGGCTGAATAGATGCTGAACCCAGTCTATCATAATAAAACTGGACTCCATAGAATGGAGTTCGATGAGGAAATAGACTGGCCTCTTAAAGAGCAGTGTGTGTATAGGGCCTGCAGATCAGTGGCCTGGGAGTCAAGAGTACCAGGGCCTGGATGAACCACAGATAAGGAGTTAATGATGATGATTACAATTAAATTCAGCAGCGAGCGAAACAAAAGATAGCAGGGGAGATAGTGTTTCCCATTAGGGGTCTGACAGGCTGTCAGCAATGATTGTCTGTGCACAGGTTGAAGGGCAAAATGCACTGTCATATTGATAAAAGTAATTGCGTTTTCTGTAATCTCTGAGAGGCTCGAGGTTCAGATTAGCATATTTTTCTAAATGGCCTGATACTTCACACACATTAATTGGTGTAGGCTTGATAGCTCTCTTTCTCTCTCTCTCTACAAGATGCAGGATCTCAGGTGTGCCAGCTTGCGAGGTAACAAAAATAACCCCAACAACAAACCTTGTCAATTTGAATAAGAGGACATAAGTCATTTTGAGGGAAGTTGTTAAATCTCGGGAAAAGTTTATTTGTTCCCAGGGGAACACAAGAGAAGATTGGCACATGCGAAACATTGCAAAATCTAGGACTCAGCACAAGGATTAGCATGCCAATTAGATTTTGCAAACATATTAAACCACATCTGTCATTACCAGTCAGTGTTTTCCAGGCAAAAACACTCCATTTTTTTACATTTCTTTCTCCACTAACCAGTTTGTTTAAAAAAGTTTTTAAAGTCTTCATATTTCATTGACCGCCTTACTTTCCCCGGCAGTCTAGAACTTCTTTGTTACCCAGAGCTCATAGATTATGGATGTTGTAGGGCACTCCACTCACTTTGTAGCAGGAGGATTCTGTGTTGTAAAGGGTTATTAAATGAAAATGTCACTGGAGGAAACATGAGATCCCAATGGAATATGCCCAAATGCCTCAGCAGATATAGGCTTAGGCCTACTACCAAGTTTTTGCTAATTTATGGTCAGAACTAATATCAATATTTCACAATTGGCAATGGCGATAATGTCACATTATGGCAGTCATTCAGGAAAATCATTGCTTTTTTATGCTATGTTGTTTACTAAGGTTCTGTGAGCTGTTAGCCAGTGTGCTTTTGGCTTGGCTTGAAGCGTTTTTAGCTTACCTTACCTCAACCTGTCAGGGGGAGTGCTAGTAATGATGAAGAGGGGCCTCAGTGGGCCAGTGGTGTCTGTCTGATTTAAGTGTAGGTTAGTCGAAGCAGGGCTCTTATCTGTTTGTAACTGCTTCTTTGGAATGACTGTCTCACCTGTCTAGCCCCTTTGAACAGTTCTTTTGGCACAACCACAATTTTGCAGGAACATATTAAGCAGTCAAAGACAGGTTCATCGAGAGACTGCAGATTGCCATTGTTGAGACAGAAAATAGTTAACTCCAGATGCTGAGATTGTCCAGAAATAGAACTCTCTGAAGAACACTGTTTAAATTTGTATTCCCTTTCATACAATACCATGATTCCATTCATGGTTTGTGGTTTCCTCAGCTGTTGTGTTTTTGTTGTGGGTAAATCTGTCTCAGTATTGTTATTATTCCCGTATTCCTACAAAAACTCTACTCTAAATGGTTTAGCTGGGTCTTTAATGTTATTTCTCCACAATAAAGTGTCCGCTTACTTGCAGAGTCTGTTAATATTTTGGAGTGCAGTGCTGTAGAGAGACATATTAATGTTGAGCTTTTTTATCCAATTCTAGGAATAGCACTTTTCTTCAAATCAAAAACATGTTGGCTTCTTTCTCAGTGGACAAATATCTCAGATGTAAGAGTGGCTCTTATAGAGATGTCCCGCCTCTGAACAACAACACCACCACCACCACCAACCTGCCTGGTGAAGCCTTTCCTCTGTGTAGCCTATTCTTACACAGCCTCACACCCACCGGATTCCCCTGAGATATTTTATTGATATGTAAGCCTCCAGCTGAATCGTGATGATTGTTTTCATCCCATCCCCTCTGCCCTCTCTACCCTACTTCATTCTTAGCCCCAACTTGTATTACTGTGTGGTAAACAAAGACCACATGGATCCCCTATCTCCTCCTCCAACCTCCACTACCCACACATCTTGTAGAATAACTGGTACCATCTGCCAAGTAACATTTGCCCAGGTTTCTGTTATGGAAGTGCATCCCGAGATGGTACAAAGTTTATGCATCCTCACTGCTAATCAACACCAGCCAGACTGTGTGTGTATGTACCTGTTGCAGTCTCCAAGGCCAGTCCTGTCTGGGTTCAGTGCATGGCATAAGCTTTTTCGAGGAGGGAGGCAGCTCTTGCAGGCGACACCGAAACAAATCCCTGCTCTTTGGCACTCCACTGCTCCTGCTGCAATATGAGATTGCATTAAGTGAGCAGTATCCGAGAGCATACAGCGCTCTCCATGAATCTAGGTTGATGGGTAGAGAGCGAACCAATGGAGAGCAGTAAGAGACTGAGACCTGCTACAACCCACCAGGAGGTCAGAAGAATGTACATGAAACATCGATTACATCAGCTTAGCTAAAACAAACTGCTGAATGAGGACAACACAAGTGGGAGAAAGAGAGAGAGGAGAGATGATCAAGTGTCTGCCTAGCTGCTGTAAGTAGGGTGGGGGTGCTGCGATAGGGGGATGCAGAAGAAAAAAGTGCCCCCGTTGAAGATGTCTATATTAGTCCGCTAATACAGCCTAGTAAAGGCCCAGTGCACTACTTTAGTGAAATATGTTAAACTAAATGTATTTGAGTGTATCAGCATTTGTAACTTGAGTCTGATAATTATCTGTACAAAACAGTTCATCTGATAATACTTGTGGAACATAAAAATACTTGCTTGATATACAGTTTCTTGAAATACAACTTATTTCTATGTGAAAACTGAAATCGTCTATTCATTCCTTTTCCATTTTAGACACTCTTATACAGAGCAACTTACAGTTGTGAGTGCATACATGTTCATACTGGTCCCTTCTAGAAATGGAACCCACAACCCTAGCATTGCAAGCACCAAGCTCTACCAACTGAGCCACATCATCACATTACATCATCACAAACCACTTGATGTCTCAATGTACTCAGTTACTGTATTGGTCATTGATTTTCTTCATGGTGATGGAAAGTCTACAGGTACAAACCTAGATGACCAGCCTATGTACAACAAGTAATGTACATTTACATTAAGTGGTTTGTAAGAATAGTAAATGAATAGTGCACACAAAAACATTGTTTTCCCCATGTTATTTGATTAAGAAAAATATGTAATTTGATGTGGATGTTTTGTGTCTTTGCCCATAACTTTGCACCTTTTGATGTAAATGTTTGAGGACAGGGTTTTGTTCTATCTGGATTCCATTAGAAAGGGGCAGGGTAACAACTCTTACAATTCCAACTATTTAATCCTGCAAGACACTGTTCTTAATTACACTACCTTTTTTGCCAAAGCAGAGATGCTGCAAAAAAAACATGTTGCCCCTGCTACAGACGTCCATATAGGTCCGCTATAACTAGTAAAGGCTTAGTGCATTACTTTTGTGTGAAAAAAATATTTCACCCCCCAAAAATAAAAGGGAGTACAAGATCAAAATGTTGCTACATTTTTGCTTTAAATGCTACGGTCCCAGTGATGGCAGCATTGGCCTGGAAATGTGCAATCAAGACAGCGGGCGGTCTTTTTTCACTTTACAGTGAATACCAATGAACTGCATGTGTCAGCTTATGCATCCATCGTTAAATAACTTCTCTTTTTGCTTGGCCCTTTGTACCTCTATATACCAGCAAGTACTTTGATAAGATGTACTACCTGCCACTTATAACCTTGAACTGAAAGTTTGTTTTTGCAGAGATACAGTCAACCCTGGCATTTGTCACAAGACTTCACGTGTGCAAATTCCTATGTGTCCGATTGGCTCGTCGGCTGAATATTCACTGTGAATCTGAAGTTTATTGGAGGATGAATGAACGAGTGTTCTATGGTGTTGCTGGAATTTAGGAAGTGGTCTGGAATGGTCCAGGCTATTGGCTAAGGGGCTTAAATTCATGCCTTTTCCTGCCTTTAATAAAGATTTCTAGTGTTCTTCCGACAGAGCCTATTTGGAGCTTTGGGTTTTTGGAATAATTTTAAAGAATTTATCAATTAATAATAGACTAAACCAGACAGTTGAATTCCACTCTGAGGAAAAATCTACAGCTGTGTTTCTCACTCCTTTTGTGTAATAAAGTGACCATTGCACAAAGATAATGAGAGCTATTTTCGAATGACGTTCACAGTGAAATTTTGCGAATGCTGACCCAAAGTCTGTTGGAGAGCAGGATATTGAAATCTCTCGCTTATTGCTGTGTTGGGGATCCCTGATTATAGTGTGACCTCCCCGCTGAAAGGGTGCCATGTAACCTGAGATAGTGTTAATCTCTTAAACCAACACAAATTCAATTACCGACAAGCAAACACAACGATGCTTTAGGTGCAGTGATTTTACCATTTGTAGATGGTATATCCATGACAATACCCTTAAAACGTGTCTAAAAGACACACCTTTGTAATTCAGATACGGTTCGCCACTGCGTCGCAACAAATGTGAGAATATGATTAACCTTGGGCACGTAGTCTCGATTCACCTCCGTTGTTCATCATCATGTGAGAAATAATCACAAGATATGAGGACAGTCACATGAAGGTGAAAACAAAGTTCTCAAGAACTTCAGCTTATTGGCTGATGTCTCAATTAGCCATTAGTCTCAGGTACAGCCTTTTCAAAAGCTTCTTAGGAATTTTTCTCATGAAGATGACTGGTGAACTTTGTTGTTAATGGTACTGTAGACTTTCTGACCATGACTATCTTTTAGAAACTTTTCCATTACTGCACACCCAAAAATCAATATATGTTTTACAACCAGTATATTACCATGAAAATCATAAACCAATGACTAATTCAGGTTTTGTTCTTCTCTCTCTTTTCTCCTCTCCTCCACATCCTCTGGGGTATTAATGGTGTTTTCTTGGTATTCTGTCTCCTTCTTAAGGTAAGTCATTTTATTATTTACTAGTAACTTTGAAACTTTTCATCTAGGCTATTGCTTAGGTTGTTCATACTATTTCTACTTCTTTCACATTACTCCTACTTTTAAAATCAATTATGCAGAAAACTCCTTGATATATACTATTAAGTAATGCAAATGACCCAGCCACACCCAAGCGAAATGGCACCCAGAAATAACCCAGACATACTGACAAATCCATCCAAATCCCCTTTCCCGTCACCTCATGCACGCACACACTTGTGCGAGGGCACACAAACACATACGCACATGCACACACACAGATGCAGATCTCCAGCACCACCTCAATATCACCAAATGTAAAAATGGCGTGTCTGTTTTGTAGTAAAAAAGATAAGTGTTTCCAATTACATCATCAACTAATTAATAAATAATTAGTAGGCGATGCATACTGATAAATGGTTAAAATCACAAGATATACACCGATGTCATTGGAAACACTTCTCTTCCGCTATCTTCTTTTCCACAAAACATAGAAATGCTCCATTTTCACATATGTTGATGTTGGGTTGGTGCTGAAAATGATGAACATGAAGTTCATGATGAAATTTCCCTTTAAAACCCATAAACCTTGCAAGCTTTTTGAGTTTTGTTTTCATCTTAATGCTCCAAATCTGGTTGCTATTAAGCAGCTCAGCAAGACCCTCTGGACATCGTCCATGCGCTGCCTTTCCTTTCAGCTCACTCCACTCCACCATTCACCATTGAACATTTTTCGAGAGGGTCCTCTGGCCTACGCCAATGTTCATTTTGGCACTCTTTTTTTAGATTTAGTCTAGTCTTTTTTTCTTACTCACATTGTCATTTAAATAATGATTTAGTCTAGTTATTGTCAAAATGACAAAAACATTGGGCTATTTTAGTAAATAAATCCTCTTTTTAGTCACATTTTAGTCACATCACGTTTGAATTGCCTCGAGTCCTGGTCCAAGTGCTGAAGTCTGAGTCACTGGGTCCACATTAACCTGTTGCGACGAGCAATCCCGTATCCGGGAGCGTAATTATAGTCTCAAGCTCATTACCATAACGCAACGTTAACTATTCATGAAAATCGCAAATGAAATGAAATAAATATATTGGCTCACAAGCTTAGCCTTTTGTTAACAACACTGTCATCTCAGATTTTCAAAAAATGCTTTTCAACCATAGCTACAAAAGCATTTGTGTAAGAGTATTGATAGCTAGCATAGCATTAAGCCTAGCATTCAGCAGGCAACATTTTCACAAAAACAAGAAAAGCATTCAAATAAAATCATTTACCTTTGAAGAACTTCGGATGTTTTCAATGAGGAGACTCTCAGTTAGATAGCAAATGTTCAGTTTTTCCAAAAATATTATTTGTGTAGGAGAAATCGCTCCATTTTGTTCATCACGTTTGGCTGAGAAAAAACCCCCAAAATTCAGTCATTACAACGCAAACTTTTTTCCAAATTAACTCCATAATATCGACAGAAATATGGCAAACGTTGTTTAGAATCAATCCTCAAGGTGTTTTTCACATATCTATTCGATGATAAGTCACTCGTGGCAGTTTGGTTTCTCCTCTGTTCAAAATGGAAAAATGTGCGCACCTAGAGATTACGCAATAGTTTTGACGGAGGACACAGAGCGGACACCTGGTAAATGTAGTCTCTTATGGTCAATTTTCCAATGATATGCCTACAAATACGTCACAATGCTGCAAACACCTTGGGGAAACGACAGAAAGTGTAGGCTCTCTCCTTGCGCATTCACAGCCATATAAGGAGACATTGGAACACAGCGCCTCAAAAATCTGGCTCACTTCCTGTATGAAATTTCATCTTGGTTTTGCATGTAGCATTAGTTCTGTGGCACTCACAGACAATATCTTTGCAGTTTTGGAAACGTCAGAGTGTTTTCTTTCCAAAGCTGTCAATTATATGCATAGTCGAGCATCTTTTCGTGACAAAATATCTTGTTTAAAACGGGAACGTTTTTCATCCAAAAATGAAATACTGCCCCCAGAGGTTCAAGAGGTTAACTTAAAGTTATTTACACAGTCAGATATAGTGTAGTGGCAAGAGGAATTCAGCCTTTCCCTTTTCATTTCCTTCTATGCCACCAAATGTTTGCATATAGGCTACTACAAATGCCACCTGGGCCACATTCCGTTGCAAAACATTCTTGAACGTTGCAGATTCAACATGTCAAAGAGGCATGTTTGTTCTACATAGAAATATGCTATCTAAACGTTCCAAAACGTTGCGCGCTGCTGAACGCTGCCCAGGTAGTTAACTATAGCTAGCTAATGAGGTAAAATGACCGAACAAGGTGTAGCCTAAACAAATGCTTAACCGCAAGTAGCCTAGTTTTAGAACAGCATGCGATATGCTTTATGAATGTAAAATGCGGCCCGCCAATACACGATAGAAAGAAAAAAACGTAGGTCCGGTATTATGGGTCATATCTTTTGAATGGTAATCTCTCAAGCCGTTTTCTATGAGGAAAAGTGGGAGACTTGACTACGTAGGCTACAGAACCTGGCTATGAAATGCAGTGGGGAAAGTGGGAGGGTTGAGCGAGATTCAAAGATGGCATACTTTTTTATACTCAAGAGAGAGAAACTTAGCTAGACTGTTGTTTTATTATTGAACTCGATGCTACACTGAAAAAAATATATAAAACACAACATGTAAAGTGTTGATCCCATGTTTCATGAGATTAAACATTCCAGAAATGTTCCATTTGCACAAAAAGCTTATTTCTCTCAAATGTTGTGCATAAATTTGTTTACATCTCTGTTTGTGAGAATTTCTCCACCAAGATAACCCATCCACCTGACAGTTGTGGCATATCAAGAAGCTGATTAAACAGCATGATCATTACACAGGTGCACCTTGTGTTGGGGATAATAAAAGACCACTCTAAAATGTATCTATTTTACCTTTATTTAACCAGGCAAGTAGGTTAAGAACAAATTCTTATTTACAATGACGACCTACTCCGGCCAAGCCCCGCCGACACTGGGCCAGTTGTGCACCGCCCAATCACAGCCGGGTGTGACACAGGCTGGATTTGAACCAGGTACTATAGTGATGCCTCTTGCACTGAGATGCAGTGCCTTAGACCACTGCGCCACTCAGGAGCCCAAGTGTACAGTTTTGTCACACAACACAATGCCAAAGATGTCTCAAGTTTTGAGGGAGCATGCAATTGGCATGCTGATTGCAGGAATGTCCACCAGAGCTGTTTCCAGATAATTGAATGTTAATTTCTCTACCCTAAGCCACCTCCAATGGTGTTTTAGAGAATTTGGCAATACATCCAATCGGCCTCAGAACCGCAGACCACCTGTAAACACGCCAGCTCAGGACCTCCACATCCAGCTTCTTCCCCTGCGGGATCGTCTGATAATACTGGTTTGCACAACCAAAGTTTTTCTGCACAAACTGTCAGAAACCGTCTCAGGGAAGCTCATTTGTCCTTTCCAGGGTCTTGACCTGACTGCAGTTTGGCGTTGTAACTGACTTCAGTGGGCAAATGTTCACCTTTGATGGCCACTGGCAAGCTGGAGAAGTGGGCTCTTCACTGATGAAGCGCGTTACTTTCAGTAGTTCCAAAACATCCGGTGATTTTGCAGAAATCACCGGATTATTATTATTATTATTATTATGAGTATTTACAGAAATACTCATAATAAACATTGCTAAAAGATACAAGTGTTATGCATGGAATTTTAGATCCACTTCTCCGATAAAGCACACCATGTAATAAACTGAGTACAGCGCTCAAACAACAAAACAAGCTATGCAGATATCCGCCATGTTGTGGAGTCAACAAAGTCAGAAATAGCATTATAAATATTCACTTACCTTTGATGATCTTCATCAGAATGCACTCCCAGGAATCCCAGTTCCACAATAAATATTTGATTTGTTTGGTAAAGTCCATAATTCATGTCAAAATACCTCCTTTTTGTTTGCGCGTTTAGCCCAGTAACCAAATGCTCAATGCGCGTAAACTGCTGCTAATATTTATTGTGCTTATCACTGAAAAGCTCTCAATTTCTCCGAAAAGTATTGTCCAGTCCCCTTGCTGGTCAGATTGTAGTCACAGAGATAATTTTGTCTCGTTTCAGTCAACTGAAAAATCTTTTTATTTTATTTTTAATTTTTTCTGGGTCTTTTTAGGCAGTTATAGTTTTGTCAATTCCGACAAAAAAACGTGTGTTTCACGAATATTTGGGTCCCTATTTTTGTTGACGAAATTAACACTGGCCTACACGCCTTCTGTGTGGTATGGGGCCTTGTTCTGGGCCATAGGTGGTGGCCACTGTATTCTCTCCCATCAGCAAGGTTATGCACTGTCTAGCTCCGTCCATAATGATTAAGCTTCACACCCAGAATGTATCATTGTGTACTCATTTCTTCTTCCCAAGTGCTCATGCAGGGCAGATTTTTTTCCCCCCATTTTCAGCACTCATTGTGGGGACCTCCAACAGCTATAAAAATGGGTAATATAAAATCAGCCTTGTGTGTTTTTAATTGCTTCATAATGAAATGTTTTAACAAAAGTGCCTTAACGCTCAAATCCACTAGTTAATCCTAATTTCATACATAGCAAGTGATTTGTAGCTTTGATGATTTTCAAGTGCAGTGGTAACGGAATACTTACTTCCCCACATAAAGTTAGTGTAGGTTAAAAACCTGTTACTGTTGTTCAGTGGACATGAAGCAGAGGCGAGTGGCGACCCGGGGATAGCATTTCTGTCTGATGTCGCTAGCTGGACTTGGCTAATTGTCTCTGGGACTGCAGAGATCCAAAGATCCATCTAGCCTGGGTGGTGTTGTGTTGATACCAGGCCCAAAGAGAGAGAATCCACACGATGGGTGGGTTCTCCATAGACACCCAGTGCTCAAATGATATCCGGTCTCCTGGTAGTCTTCTTAATGGGGGTAATAATCTTAGATCCTATAATAACCCAGCTCAGGGTGTGAGGAAGTTGGCCTCGATCTGTGATTGGCTCACAGCCAACATGTTTGTTTGTGTTGGGACACACAACACTGATCCCCCCCCCCCACACACACACACTAAAGCTGATTACACTAACCTTGGTTACAAAACATAGGGCAAGCGTGGTATAAATCCAATACATTAATATTATTGGATTTATTGTACACATTCATGAGTATGACAGTCGCTCAGTTAACTGAAAATGTCTGGTTTCATAAGAAAATTATTAGAAGACACTTTTGAGAAGAACAATCATGGTATCAGTGACTGAGGCCTAGGTGAGCTGGCAGGTATGTTTATTGTTTTTCTTAGTGTGGGATCTCTGTAATTGCTATAGACATTTTAATTAGGCTAGGGCCAGGATGGGAGGCTCCTGGTACAGCAGTAGGCATCATCACAGAGATGTCTGTTTGCCTTGTCAGTTTCCTGCTGGGACACTACTTTAGACATGTAAAATGGCTGCACTGTTACCGGATTGGAGGATATTCTGGACATGATAAAATTGCTAAGAGAGCATCCGAAGCGCCGAGAGCTAACCAAAAAATATATAATATAACAGCATGGCACTTTTCCCTTTTATTTTGACTCCAGTAAAAAAAATGCATTATTTAACAGCTTTGACAGCTGATGTATCTTTAGGAAAAGAATATAGTCATGATCTGATGTGGGGTAAAATGTATTTAAAAAACACTGACTTCCTAGTAAAATATGGATTGTCTGTTCATGGCCAGTGTCTCCCCTCGGTTGTTATTTTTTTAATTCTATGCTCCTCTGCCTCCACAACAGCACCGAAAATTAGAAACATACCCCTGGCAGTTCACCTCTCTATCTCTCTCTTAAACAAAAAAAATAGACTTTATGACTCGATTGTCCCTTGTGTGAACTTGAAGTGCTCAGAACTGCCAAATCAAGACGAGGTTGAAGGTCTCAGAGAACCACGAGAAAATTCACCCCTCCGCCGGTGTGTCAGAGCTGCGAGCTAAGTCTCGTCTGTGTCAGAAGGTATGAGAGAGCTGCGAGCTAAGTCTCGTCTGTGTCAGAAGGTATGGGAGAGCTGCGAGCTAAGTCTCGTCTGTGTCAGAAGGTATGGGAGAGCTGCGAGCTAAGTCTCGTCTGTGTCAGAAGGTATGGGAGAGCTGCAAGCTAAGTCTCGTCTGTGTCAGAAGGTATGGGAGAGCTGCGAGCTAAGTCTCGTCTGTGTCAGAAGGTATGGGAGAGCTGGTGTAGGATGCCAGCGAGTAAGCGCTGAGGATGTTTTCCCTGCTCCACATTCCCAGCGAAAACGCTCCGCTCTACTTACGGCCCGCCCCGTCGATTTCTGTAAGCCCTCTCCCTCTCCTAAACAGGTTGTAGCACATGGAATTCCCTGCCATCTGTCGTCCGTGTGAGATGGCTGCAAAGCAGGTCGACCCTCTTTGCAGCTCTGTTTGGTAATGACTCCCCGCCCCTAAAGACATCCCGACAATTTCCAAGATACTCCCTCAGGGTTAGCACACCCTGGCAGCCAGCGAGGTCAAACATGCAAAGACCTTGTGGTAAGTTCTGGGGGTTTTGGTGACATGAGGAACGGGACAGTTTCAAAGCCAACCACACTACTCGCACTCCAAAAAAAGGCAACACGGAGATGTCAAAATTATCCTGGAGCAGCCACAATTACAACCTTTAGAGTGAGAGGGGAGGAGAGCAGAGAGGGGAAGAATAAAAAAAGAGGTCATATGAATGTGGGTGAGTCAGGGATTTGACTGGTGTTGTGCAGGCTTTCATCTTCGGGGCTATTTTGAGAGCATGTCATTACACGCTGAGGGCAGAGGATGCCGTTTGAAAAAATATAAAATATATAATAATTGTTGCATTCAAGTTGGGAACACATTGTCTTCCTGCATACATAAAACAATGTTTCATAACAGTGTATCCCATTAATTAGTTGTGAGTTAATTGCTTTACAGATGAAGCATTAATATCTCTTGAGCTTGAGCTGATGTTGCCATTTTTTATCTCCTGGAACTTGTAATGTACTTATGTACTGTTAACTTAATATAAGCCAATATCTTCCCTGCAACGCTGTATATCATAACAACCACAATCACTGAGGCTCAGCCCTTTTCTCTTTCTGGCTACAAAGGGAATCATCTTGAACCGGTTCTAATCGGGGCTGACAGTACAGGATACGGAGCTGTTAATGTTCCGATTAACCAAATGTAATTGTGTCCATCCCTCTGAATAGATTACAGCTTTGGTGAACCCTACATGTCTGGGTTGTCAAACTGAAAAAGAAAACACGTTCAAATGGCGATTGAAAAGCCAGCTTTCTCGTTTAAAATGAGGTCTAATCACCTCTAATGAAATGTCCTCCACTGTAAAACATGGATGGTGTAAATTGTAATAGAGCACAGGTCAGGATGAATATCTATTCCAATGTCTGTTGACTGAGTGATACAGAGAGAGAGAGGGAGTGGGATGAGAGAAACAGGGAGAGCGAGACAGAGCTTCTTTAGTTGTCAAGACATTGCAGATCCAACTACTTGGAGGTTTCTCTGAGTGTGGTGCAGCCATGCAGGTTTAAATGCATTGAGGCTAATATCAGCTTAATGGAAAGCATCTGCAGAGAGGGCTGACAGACACAGAGCTGATTGACATGAACTATTTGGTCACAGGAACGCCTGCTAACAATAATATGCACATCTTCATCTCGGACTGCCAAGGGTGAGCAGCTCAGTCAATATACCCAGGCTCTACATCACATAGAGAGTAAACACTTTCTTGGAAAGAGAAGGACTGGAAGCCAAGGAAAGCTTCCATCTCCGGCTGCTTTTCAGTGTCTCCCCCCCCCCCCCCCCCTTTCTGACACTTAACTTGACTGTTTATGAGAATCTCAATAAGCGTTTACTCTCCATTGCTTTCTTGATAGAACTAGGGTTGCGAAATTCTGGTAACTTACCCAAAATACCCAGGTTTTCCAGAAATCATGGTTAGAAGATTCTCAGAGTCAGGAAAGAAATATGCAGGAAATCCGGAATCCTCAAACCAGGATTTCTGGAAAACCAGGGAATTTTGGGAAGGTTCCCGAAATTGTGCAAACCTTGTTCCACCACTTCAGTGCACACAACACCAACTGGCTCAGAGGAATCATACAATAACTTGTTATGGCTGGGGGCAGTATTGAGTAGCTTGGATGAATAAGGTGCCTAGAGTAAACTGTCTTCTACTCAGGCCCAGTTGCTAATATATGCATATTATTAGTATATTTGGATAGAAAACACTCTGAAGTTTCTAGAACTGTTTGAATGATGTCTGTGTATAACAGAACTCATATGGCAGTCAAAAACCTGAGAAAAAAATTCAACCAGGAAGTGGGAAATCTGAGGTTTGTAGTTTTTCAAGTCATTGCCTATCGAATACACAGTGTCAATGGGGTCAAATTGCACTTCCCAAGGCTTCCACTAGATGTCAACAGTCTTTAGAACCTTGTTTGATGCTTCTACTGTAAAGGAGGGGGGAATGCGAGGGGATTGAGTCAGAGGTCTGATGTCTGCCAGAGAGGCATGAGCTGACCGCGCGCGTTCACGTGAGAGTTAGCACGAGTTCCATTACATTTCTGAAGACAAAGGAATTCTCCGGTTTGAACATTATTGAAGATTTATGTTAAAAACATCCTAAAGATTGATTCTATACTTCTTTTGACATGTTTCTACAGACTGTAACGGAACTTTTTAACTTTTCGTCTGGACCTAGTGATCTCACGTCATGAATTTGGATACTGGGCTAAACGCACGAACAAAAGGGAGGTATTTGGACGTAAATTATGGACTTTATCGAACAAATCAAATATTTATTGTGGAACTGGGATTCCTGGTAGTGCATTCTGATGAAGATCATCAAAGGTAAGTGAATGTTTATAATGCTATTTCTGACTTCTGTTGACTCCCCGACATGGCGGATATCTGTATGGCTTGATTTTGTTGTCTGAGCGCTGTACTCAGATTATTGCATGGTGTGCTTTTTCGGTAAAGCTTTTTCGAACTCTGACACAGCGGTTGCATAATGGAGAAGTTTATCTAAAGTTCCATGTATTTAACCAGGAAGGGCTCATTGAGATTAAAATCTCTTTTTCAAGAGCACCGTGGCCAAGATAGGCAGCACCAAGTCATTACAAAAAAAATTACAGACAAACACAAAAAACTACAAGTAATCTAGTAAAAACCATTGATTTCACAAGAGTATAAAACAGCAAATTAAAAACATTGACAGGTCAGAGAATCAGCCTCAAAATCCTTCATCAGTGATTTAAAAGCACCAATCGGGACAAGTTTTTCCAGTTTAAAAGTATTTTGTAAGTTGTTCCAAGACGATGGCGCAGAGTACATAAAAGCCCTTTTACCAAATTCAGTTCGGACATTTGGAGCAGTTAGCAGGATAAAGTCCAGCGAACGAAGAGAGTACCCACCACATTTCTGAACAATGAAATGCACAAATAAAAAGGTAGTAAACCCAAAATGGCTTTGTAAATAAAAGTATACCAGTGACTGAGCCTACGAGTGACTAGAGAAGGCCAGCCAACCCTGGTATACAAAGTGCAGTGGTGCGTAAGGGTTTTGCAGTTTAAAATAAATCTCAAAGTGTCATGGTAAAGGGTGTCAATTGATCTCAAACACTGAGCGGAAGCATTCATATATAAAATATCTCCATAGTCTAGTAAAGGCATAAATGCAGCTGATACTAGCCTCATTCTGGCTTCAAAAGAAAAATAAGCCTTATTCCGAAAATAAAATCCCAATTTCAGCTTCAATTTTTTTGTAAGTTGTTGAATATGCAATTTAAAAGAGAGGCCATCATCAATTAAAATTCCAATATATTTACATGAGGTTACAACCTCAATCTCCTTGCCTTGACAGGTAGTAATAGGTGAAGGGTTCAGAAGTCTATTTCTTGCTTTAGAAAACACCATTAGTTTAGTTTTGTCAGTATTGAGGATAAGCTTCAATTGACACAAGCATATGTTGAACAGTATAAAAAGCAGTTTGCATGTTCTGGAAAGCTTTTGTAAGAGACTAGGCACAACAGTAAATAACAGTATCATCAGCATAAAAATGGAGTTGTGCATTTGACATTTTTGTCTAAATCATTTATATAAATAGTGAATAAGAGAGGACCAAGTACATAGCCTTGGGGCACACCATTCAAGACAGACAATTTAACAGACATAAGCCCATCAAATTGAGTGCACTGAGTTCTATCAGACAGATAGTTAGCAAACCATGCAACTGCATGCTCCGAAAGACCTACACTCGACAATCTCTGCCTTAGTATAGCATGATCAACTGTATCAAAAGCCGTAGAGAGATCAATAAAAAGTGAGACACAGTGCTGTTTTTGTCAATGGCTTCAGTGATATCATTTAAAACCTTCATGGCTGCTGTAATTGTGCTATGCTTCTTCCTGAAGCCCGATTGGTACATTGATAAAATGGAGTCAGTAGATAAAAACTCTTTTAGCTGTTCACTTACAAGTGTTTCAAATATTTTCACCCGGGGTGACAGCTTTGAGATTGGCCTATAATTATTTAAAAGAGTTGGATCTCCCCCTTTTAAAAGTGGTAGGACAAATGCTGATTTCCAGATCTTTGGAATTTCATTACATTCCAAGGTTAGATTGAACAGAGATGTAAGTGGTTCAGCTATGAAATCAGCTGCCAGATCCAAAAGATCAGGACCTGCAGGTTCTCTCTTATCTAAGGATTTCAGGGCTTTATGTACCACCTGCACTGAGAATGGCAAAAAGCTAAAAGTTTGACCAGCTCTCACTGGTTCATCCACACAGGGTTGTACAGAGACAGAGGACACGGAATCAAACAGCCTACCAGATGATACAAAGTGCTCATTGAAACAATTCAACATTTCAGTTTTGTCATATATAGCAACAGAGTCCTTCAAAACACATGACGGTAATTCATTAACATTACTGTTACCAGCCATAGACTTAATAGCCTTTCAAAACTTTCTAGGGTCATTCAGGTTGTCCGTGGTAACAGACATAAAATATTCAGACTTGGCCTTCCTGAGAAAATAACACTTGTTTTGTAAATGCCTAAAAATAAGCCAATCAGCATCAGAACATGATTTCCTTGCTTTAGCCCAGGCTAGATTACAGTTGTGAATAATACAAGACAGCTCAGAAGAAAACCGTGGATTATCCCGCCCTTTAACCCTGAACCTGCGGAATGGGGCATGTTTGTTTACTATTTGGGGAAAAACCATCATGAAAGAATTTCCAGGCAGTTTCCACATCAGGGATAAGCTCAATCTTGCTCCAGTCAAAATAAAACAAATCATGAAAGAAAGCCTGGTCATTAAATCACTTCAAATTTCTCTTACGAATAAAACATGGGTTTGTCTTTGGAACCTTAGTATTTCTAACAGCAACAACAGCACAATGGTCGCTTAAATCATTACAAAAAACATCAACCGCGGAATATTTATGTGGAACATTTGTCAATATCAAATCAATCAGGGTAGATTTATCTGGGCATTTAAGATTTGGGCGAGTGGGTGAGTTAATTAATCAACTGGGTAAGATTCATAGAATTACAAAACATTTTTAAATCATCAGACACCAGCTTTAGCCAACACCAGTTAAGATCACCAATCAAGATCATTTCACTGTAAAGAAGTTTAGACATAAGGTGCGTCAAAGAAGAAAATGCATCACCAAGAGCAGAGGGGGGTCTATAACAGCCAATCACAGTTATAGAGAGGCCCATTGAAACCTCAATATTCAAAGCAAGAAATTCCAACTGTTTACAAATAGTTTCAGACTTTTCCACACTTACATGGAATTTAGATTTTACATATATAGCCACACCCCCACCTTTCTTAACCCGATCAGTGCGATAAACAGACTTGCTGAGCCTGTAATGCTCCGGGTGTCGTGGGTGTGGAGTCAAATGCAGGAGACAGAGAGTTCAATGCTGCGCGTCTTTTAATCGCACCAACGCACCACAGGGTGCTCACAAAAAAGTTACGTTCCCAAAACACAGGGAATCAAAATGTACAATGGGAAACAATCCCGACCGGGCACTAACACGTGCCTATACCACAGAGCCGAAGGTTACATAGAAATAATCCCGCACAACAACCAGGCGGGCCGGCTGTCTAATAAAGACAAACTAATTAAACATCCACAGGTGCTACCACTCAACATACAAGGAGGGGGAGGAAAAACAATCAGTGGCAGCTAATAGGCCGGTGACGACGACCGCCGAGCGCCACCTGCCCGGGAAAGGGAAACACCCTCGGTCGGACTCGTGACAGAGCCAGGTTTCAGAAAACACAATTACATCAGCATCAGTTGATTTAGCCCAAATCCTAACCCCATCAAATTTTGACAACATTTAAATGAAAAATACCAAAACGAGATCTTGATTTAAAATCAGAGGGGGTTTGGGACATACTGCATATCAGGGCCAGGGTTTGGTTGCACATTACCTGATATCAACAAAAGAAGAATAACTAGGCACCTCTGTTTAATAACCTTGCACGGCTTCTCTTTTTTAAGAGACCTATTGCAAGCGAATTCTACAAGGGAGTTTCCAGACAATACAAAACAGTCATTTAAAACCATTAGACTTTGGTAGTGACACAAATTCGTACTGTTCACATCATGCCACAAATACATTGGCACTTGGATGAGTGGACCGAGTGAAAAAGAGCAAGTTCCTGCAGACAAAATGTCCAATGGATGGGAGAGCACATTGTCAAGTGTACTCACCCAGTGACAATGTTCGTTTTCTCCAGAGTTCAGTAAAGTCAGTGCAAAAAGCAATACCACGAAAACTGTCATTTTCTCTGACATTTTTTTTTATAACACTTGTATCTTTTATCAATGTTTATTATGAGTATTTCTGTAAATTGATGTGGCTCTCTGCAAAATCATCAGATGTTTTGGAACTACTAAACATAATGCACAAATGTACACTCAGATTTTTTTATATAAATATGAACTTTATTGAACAAAACATACATGTATTGTGTAACATGAAGTCCTATGAGTGTCATCTGATGAAGGTCATCAAAGGTTAGTGATTCATTCTATCTCTATTTCTGCTTTTTGTGACTCCTCTCTTTGGCTGGAAAAATGGCTGTGTTTTTCTGTGACTAGGTGCAGACCTAACAATCATTTGGTATGCTTTCGCTGTAAAGCCTTTTTGAAATCGGACACAGTGGTGGGATTAACAAGAAGTGTATCTTTAAAATGGTGTGAAATACTTGTATGTTTGAGGAATTTTAATTATGAGATTTCTGTTGTTTTGAATTTGGCGCCCTGCACTTTCACTGGCTGTTGTCATATCGATCCCGTTAGCGGGATTCAAGCCATAAGAAGTTTAACGATGAGTTAGTGAGAGAACAATAAAGCAATGGAGATCAAATGCATATTGAGAATCTGATAAACAGTCAAGTTATTTTCCAACCTTATGTAGAATATTTGAGCTCATCAAAGATATGGGCTCTTGTGGAATAAACCAAGTCTGTTGATCCACAAGCACACTTTCTACACATTTGTTGCTTGGGTTAGCAAACCATGCCAAAACAAAAGACAGCAAAGGAACAAAAACAGAACAGACCTACAGCACTGAGGTAAGCAAGCCAATCTGCCTCTTGAAGAAGTTTCAGTATAGCAGAGGCTGGCAGGGGCTGAGGTTATCACTGAAGCCATATGCCTCTGGCAGGAAGGACAGGTGGAGATCAATGCGTTCACGGAGCCTCTCGGCTGTCATTTTATGTCTGTGCCTCAGAGAGAGAGAGTAGTGGGAGTAGATGGGCCCCATCCATCCCATTCAACACTCCCATCCTGCATCTAATCAGATCCCTGCCTGAGCTTCGCCGAAACTCGATTAAAGGTTTGGCTCTGGCTTTTTAATGGCTTTTCTGCCACTTACCGAGTCACCCCTGTATAACTATCACCCACCGTAATGTTTATTTATATGTTTATTGCTACTGCTTTGATCCATTAAGGCACTCACATTCTCCTTCCACCCCCCCACTCTCAACAATTTCTGCCCATAAACCGGCACACCAGAACTGGGCAGTGGACCATGGGAGAGCTGTGTAATCGTAAGAGGGAGCCTGGATTCTTTTGAGAAGATTCTTAGGTGCCTGAGTGTCATTGTCGTGGAATTACCCGTACAATTGTTATTTTGAAAATGGGGGTGAGCCATGCTTCCACTGCAGGCAGTTATCAGGCAGCTATGATCCCTAGTTTTACCCTCTCCTGTGTTTGTTCTTCCTGTCTAGACATTGTTGTGTGCCAGACAATGACCATTGAGTATTACAGCACATTTTATTAGGACCATTTATTGAATTGCATCAATTGCATTCATCTGTCCAACAAATAAATTCACATGTTCTCGGCTCTATTGAATCGAGACCCTGATTTTGGAGGGTTATTTTGTGAAGAGGATATGTTTTCAATCCCACCACTGTAATAAACATATTAAAGATGTTTCAGACTGCCTTTGGTGTTAGACAATAAAGTACAGCAAATGAAAACAACACTTGTGTTATATTTCAGTTGTATTTTCAGGGTTAATCCCTTGACACGTAGCAACACACGGGTGTGAACATTCTACAGTGGTCCTTGCAGTGTACGCTCAAACCGCTGTGATTAGAACACTCATTTAGAACATCCAGTTTCGATTGATGCAACAGTCAGTGTTTGAGCTGGCCACACTGTTTTTTTCACAGAAACATTTTGCACAAACGCAGTCCTTACAACGTTATGTCCTGAATGTCACCAGATTATTTTTGGTTGCAATGTTCAGGCATTCACAGAAGTATCTACAGCATAACCCAATCATCCAAACTGTCAAATGTAGGCTACATTAGTCCTAACGCTGACTGAGGAAAGATAGAGGTAACATATTTATCTAACTCTCGGCTGACGTAAACCATAATATGAATTAGCTAAAAGCAATTACTATTTACAATTCATCACATCACGGGTGATCTCACCATTGATTGAAATAATTGAGTAAAACACTTTAAAAAATCTAAAGTAATCTGACAATGGGTAGTTTGTGCAAGCCGCTATGTTAGTTTTTTTCTCTCGTGTCAACCAAAGATAAGAAAAGGAGACAAGATGAATTTATTGTGTTTGCAGTATGCATGTTGATGGGGATGTGTCGTCTACCATCATTCACTTCTGGAAGTTTACTCGAAAGATGTGAATCATCCCTTCACCTAATTTTGTTATAACATTTTTGGTCTGATAGACGTTTTCGTGTTACCCAAAATGCATTGTATAATGTCAACAAACATGGCGCCACACAAAGCTGGCAAATATCTTTGCATTAGCTCATCATAATCAGTTCAACCTTCGAAAAAGTATTTTACATACATCATATGGGTCCATTACAATCTATGCAAGAATCAGAATACATGATTTGTAACCAGAACTTGAAAAACGTGAAAAGCTGTAAATACACTGCTCAAAAAAATAAAGGGAACACTAAAATAACACATCCTAGATCTGAATGAATGAAATATTCATATTAAATACTTTTTTCTTTACATAGTTGAATGTGCTGACCACAAAATCACACAAAAATACAACTACTGGGCATGCTCCTGATGAGGTGGCCGATGGTCTCCTGAGGGATCTCCTCCCAGACCTGGACTACAGCATCCGCCAACTCCTGGACAGTCTGTGGGGCAACGTGGCGTTGGTGGATGGAGCGAGACATGATGTCCCAGATGTGCTCAATTGGATTCAGGTCTGGGGAACGGGCGGGCCAGTCCACAGCATCAATGCCTTGCTCTTGCAGGAACTGCTGACACACTCCAGCCACATGAGGTCTAGCATTGTCTTGCATTAGGAGGAACCCAGGGCCAACCGCACCAGCATATGGTCTCACAAGGGGTCTGAGGATCTCATCTCGGTACCTAATGGCAGTCAGGCTACCTCTGGCAAGCACATGGAGGGCTGTGCGGCCCCCCAAAGAAATGCCACCCCACACCTTGACTGACCCACCGCCAAACCGGTCATGCTGGAGGATGTTGCAGGCAGCAGAAAGTTCTCCACGGCGTCTCCAGACTCTGTCACGTCTGTCACGTGCTCAGTGTGAACCTGCTTTCATCTGTGAAGAGCACAGGGCGCCAGTGGCGAATTTCCCAATCTTGGTGTTCTCTGGCAAATGCCAAACGTCCTGCATGGTGTTGGGCTGTAAGCACAACCCACACCTGTGGACATCGGGCCCTCATACCACCCTCATGGAGTCTGTTTCTGACCGTTTGAGCAGACACATGCACATTTGTGGCCTGCTGGAGGTCATTTTGCAGGGCTCTGGCAGTGCTCCTCCTTGCACAAAGGCGGAGGTAGCGGTCCTGCTGCTGGGTTGTTGCCCTCCTACGGCCTCCTCCACGTCTCCTGATGTACTGACCTGTCTCCTGGTAGCGCCTCCATGCTCTAGACACTACGCTGACAGACACAGCAAACCTTCTTGCCACAACTCGCATTGATGTTCCATCCTGGATAAGCTGCACTACCTGATCCACTTGTGTGGGTTGTAGACTCCGTCTCATGCTACCACTAGAGTGAAAGCACCGCCAGTATTCAAAAGTGACCAAAACGTCAGCCAGGAAGCATAGGAACTGAGAAGTGGTCTGTGGGCACCACCTGCAGAACCACTCCTTTATTGGGGGTGTCTTGCTAATTGCCTATAATTTCCACCTGTTGTCTATTCCATTTGCACAACAGCATGTGAAATGTATTGTCAATCAGTGTTGCTTCCTAAGTGGACAGTTTGATTTCACAGAAGTGTGATTGACTTGGAGTTACATTGTGTTGTTTAAGTGTTCCCTTTATTTTTCTGAGCAGTGTATATTATACTCCATACGTACATACGGTATGCTACAGTAGAAACAACAACAAGATATAGAAAATAAGGCACTTACTTTGATAGGAACACACATTTGTAAGGAAAACAGCAATAAAGGCACTGCGAGTGCCAGCCAAAAAATGTGCCGGGGGAAAAAGTTTGTGCATTACTGTGCAAATGTCTGCATACTTGATCCGCGGAAACACTGGGGAAGTGCTTTGGCTCTCGTGGAAGAGAAGTTTGTCCGGCTCAGTAAAGCATCCAACCTAAATTCTGGCATCTCGCGCATAAAGAAATTCACAATGGGGGCAACCGTGAAAAGGTTACTAGTATAGGTTGCAGTTGAAATTATTTAATCTGTTTCCGTATTAAGTTGATTGACAGGCACTGTGGCTTTAACTGTTTTAATGCTGATGAGCTCGACAATTGGGACATTACGCCAAGAAATGCAATACCCATAAAAAAGTAGCCTCACTAGATGTTTTTATTTCAGGGGAGTACATGTATTGATTTGCTGTCATAACTTGGCCTACAGTAAGACATTTCAGCCCATTACACATAATGGCTGAATGATTAAGTTAATAAAATTAATTGCAATGACATTACCACACAGGATTTGGAGCAGCTATGAGAGCAGGTGGCATAAGGTTGGAAATCGCTGTGCAGACATCTAGTTTGTCTGCTACTGTATTTCCAAAAGCTTGAACTGTTGGTGAAGTGCTCTATTCATCTGTCAATAAATTACTTCTATGTAAATAGAATAATCTCTTGCCAATTTTCACTTCTGCTCCTGTTAGCTAAGTGTTTTCAGTTGAGGTTTGCAGGGACAGTCAGCTGTCCACTTGTGATTGTGCTCAGACAATGTGCACTGCAGGCAGATTATATTTAAACAAAGTACAAAATAAAGTAGTTATGTAAAACTAATTTAAAGTACTACGTAAGTCGTTTTTTGGGGGTATCTGTACTTTACTATTTATATTTTTGATTACTTCTACTTCAGTACATTCTGAAATAAAATAATGTACTCATCTTCCTTAAATTTGCCCTGACACCCAAAAGTACTGAAAATGGTCCAAATCACGCAAAATGGTTTCATCCCTGCTTCCTCTGATTTGGCACTAAAAACAAATGCTTAATTCGTAAATTATGTCAATGTTGGAGTGTGCCCCTGACTATTCGTAGATTTAAAAAACAAGATAAGGAATTTGAAATTATTTAGACTTCACCATGACACTTAAGTATATTTTTGAAATTACATTTACTTTTGATACTTAAGTATATGTAAAAGCAAATACTTTAAAACTACTTTTACTCATGTAGTATTTTACTGGGTGACTTTCACTTTTACTTGAGTCATTTTCTGTTAATGTATCTTTACTTTTACTCAAGTAGGACAAATTGGTACTTTTTCCACCACTGATTTAAACCCTGTGGTACTGTAGATGTTGAAACTTATGGTCTGGATCCACAGACCTAGACAATGATTTCAGTGACTATATTACTGGCAGTTGTGGTCCGCTAACCTGAGCAACCAACATATTGCCTGGAATTGAGGCTTCTGGGATGTGGGGAGAGGTCATCAGTGTTTATCCATTGTTTCAGGCTTCTTACGTCAAGATGTTGTAAGATATTGGATAGTTGGAATAAACCAGAGAAGAGGGAAGAGCATGTTGAAAGCATGCCAAGCAAGAAGAGCAAATACTGTATCTACTCTTGGTGGGTGTTGGTTGTCATGGCTAAAACACACAACAGTTAATGAGGAGGGAAGGAATGGTCAGCTTATCGGCTCTAGTGTGTGTGCCGTGCGTTTGAACAGCTTTATAGACTCAGCTCTCATCGGAGGACCTTGCCAGTGAACGACTGTCTGGCCAGAGTGAAAATAGTGTCACATACTGTAGCCTTAAGTCAACTGACTCGTTTCCTATTACCATGGCTGGGTATGGGGGTCTTCACATACTGAGGAATGAAGCATGTACTCTGTACTTGAGATTCATGGTCTGTTGCTGAAATATCTCTAGGTCAAACATCCAACTAGGCTTTGAAGTCCCAACTTCTATCAACTGATAAGGTGTATCAGTTAATAATTAGTTCAATTCTTAAGTAAGACGTTTGCAAAATCCAATGCATTCCATGGTCGGGCACACTTACACAATTATGTTAATTGAACCCATCTAATGAATGATCATAAAACCATATTTGCGATCGTAGCACTGTTATTTGTGCGAAAAGTGAGGAGCCATTTACAGCACTGTAAAAAAATAAAAAGATGTTGATTCAACTTACAGTTGAACCAGCTGCAATAAGACTGAGTTTGCTCCACAAAATAGCATTGAAGTTGATTCAATGTACAATTGTAAGGCAACCAGCCTAATAGGATTGTGAGTTTGCTTAACATTTGGGCATATACTGTAGCTGAACCAACGTCAATTCAGAAATTTTATTTTATGTTCACTCAACTTGAATTTTTGGTTCAACTTGATAATTTATTCTACCTTATTTGCATATTTCCCAGTGTGCTTTGCCTTTCGAGTTAATTGTAGTTACCACCCATTACTATTTGTAGTGTTTACCAAGTGAGTGTCTAAGCCTGCATTCACACATGCAGCCCAATTCTAATATTTTGTTCACCTCTGAAAAATATCTGATTTGAAAAGATTTAATTTGATTGGTCAAAAGACCAAGTAGTGGAAAACAGATTTGAATTGGGCTGCCTGAAAGAGCCATCTCAGGAATGGGTGCAGTAAATCCAACTACTAACAGGTTGGATTAGTTTAGAAAAATGTATGTTATTTATGTTTGTGTAGCATAATATTAATCAAACAATCAATGTACATGCAAAAACACAGGTATTGAAATAAACAATTCTGAAAATCAACCTGCTATAGAGCATGCTGGGAAATATGATAATGATGAGCATGGTTTTGAGCAAACATGAATTTGTAATTCTATTCAACAAGATGGTTCGAATGCAGCTCACTTCGAGCTGAGTTAGTTTACTCAACAAACGCATTAACTAAAATTCTTCTCCTTTTGAAGTCCACTCAACTCACAGAATAACGCTGACTAAGCAAGTTGGCTTTTTTACAGTGTGAGAGGGTTCTGACTTAGAGGGAGTACAGCTACAGTATGACCAGAAGTGACTTTTTTGCAGCAGGTTAGGAGAATTAATGTGGCAGGTTAGAAGACTTAGGTTAAGTTTAGAAATAGGGTTAGGGTTAACAAAATGCTCTCCTAACCTGCTATAAAAAGTCATTTCCGGTCATGGCTGTACTTCCTCTAGTCACAACTGTGTGAGAGCCCTCCTCAGAATGCAACAAATAAGTATTCCCTTAATTTATGTTGTTTCTACGCCGTGCTGTCCTATTCTAATAGGACCATTTAAATTGCTTTGATCCTCGAAAGGCAATCTACAAAGAACTGTCAGCACCCCTAAACCTGCTTATTCAAGGGGAACATCCTCACACTCAGAAAGGCCTTTTTGACTGTTCTAAAGTACCATTAATTTGTGAAAGCAGTGTTTTCTTTCTTTTTCCCCGCTGTCAATATATTTATTTATATTTCCAGCAGCAGTTGACATATGAGTCTGTCTAATAGGCAGGGGGAAGGGGGGAAGAGGTTAAAACACCTCAGACAGTGAGATTGGGTTAAGCTGAATTAATTGTATGCATAAACATTAGGCCAAAAGCTGCTCATTGACTGCTGAATGTGCTTTCATTAGCATGAGTCATGCGTTGCCCCGAACACATTCAGGTAATAGAACTCAGTTTGCTGAGCTAGGGTGTAAAAAGAGAGAACTAACAGGTTGGTAAAGCCAAAGACACCTAATTAGACTTCTGGATCTCAATCGGAGTGTATTAAATGAGCTGGCTATGTGGTTTACCTTAACTAACTCTAAACAGAGACCCAGAGGCTTAGAGAGGTGAAGATCACAGCCTTTTAGCTCCTCATCACTTCTCTATAGGTCGGGCTGGGTCGAACCAGAGGATTTAACAACCAACTCGGAGACCATACTGTGAAGGATCAGGTAGGATCAGGTCCTTGTTGACAGTATTATTAGTGCTCCCTGCACACTCGTAAGCTTTAGAAGAGAACTACCTTCTTAAGCAACTTTAATTTGTCAAATTATCCGATAACATTAACCCACATTTTCAGAGTTGAAGGCACTCCCAAGAACAATAGCAAATTCCTTTCGTCATGAATCCCCTATTGCTACTGAGGATAATTTTCCTGGATTGCTTTCCACAAGTACACATTTTTTATGTCTCAGCACAGTTCGACTCCAGTGGTCATCTGCGTCGTGTTTTTTTTTCCAGCAGTGGTCTCAGACTTGGCAGTGAATAGATTTCCCTCATGTGCTCTATTAAAAAGACATTCAAATGCCTTTTCCCCCTTCTTGGCTCGGTGAACAAAGCTAAATAAACCTTAGCTCCACCAAACTTGAAGTTTCCCAGGAGTTCAGGCTTGATAGTGTATCTGATAAGCATTTAAAACCTTGAAGTTGCCCAGGAGTTCAGGCTTGATAGTGTATCTGATAAACATTTAAAAAGTTGAACCGAGCTTCCGCACAGACACTCTTTTTTTCCTGAGGAGAGAAGAAAACAAAATGATACTTTGCTACAGGCCCTAATTGATGTCTTTATCTCTTTCCTTCAGCTCTGTAGTAATTACAAAACCAGTCAGAAGAAAGTGAAAACTGTGGAGAAGTTAACTTTTTCTAATATTGTTATGGAAATGTGCGTTTTTTCAAATGCGTGTGTATATATCCATACCTTAAGCACGTCTCTGTAATGAAAGAAATTGGTTTGACACTAGTAGACATGCTTCCTCTTCACTAAGTGATAGACTGCATATTGATTGATGAAGGGAAATGGTCAATCCAATTAGAGTTCGATTGGTTTAACATCAGCGTGATTGAATCAAAAGTATTTCAGCTTTCTCATCGATCCTGCCAGAACTTAGGCCTAGTAGCTGTACATATCTAGAAAGGCATGCCCTCTTTACAGGATATATGTAGTGCACTCCAAGACACTCATTAATGTGATCAGTGGTGCACAGCAGACTTCCGGAGGTACAATACATGTGGATAAGAGCCCGGGGTAAATTGCCTTTGGCCTACCTGTACTGTTTAAAGTAACTGTCCACTGAAAATCTCAATTTTAAGTTCATATTCTGTTAATTTATACCCAAATAATGTTGTTGACTCGTCCTATACTCATATTTGTGGCTAAAGTATAAATTGGAGAAAACGCTTCAAAAGCCCCACCTCAAATTTGTATTTCAAACAAAAATGGTATTTCCTCAGAGGAGGATGTATTGGCCAATCAGCGGTCTAGAGGAGGATGAGTTGGCCAATCATTGGTCTACTCGCATTAATATTTTGAATGACCAGTATACTCCTACACCATTCTGTTGTTGGGTACACCCACACCATTCCAGCACAGAACATTTTATTTTTCACATACTTATTCCCATTTTTGAATAGAAAATTTCACTCATATTGTAAGTAATTCTAGGTCATATTTCATAGAAATCTGGAAACACTGGACAGTTTCTGTAGATCAGAATGCACCCTAACAGAGGATTATGTCACCCAGTTTTTTCCATACGGTTGCTGTGACCACTTACAAGAAAAACAAGAGTAATCGCCAATGTGTTTGGACTTTTTTAGTGAGAATGATTGGGTCATGTTATTGCTCTGTTCTCAAGTTAATTCATAAAAATAGTTCCTTGGCTGCACCCGCCATTTGTGTTGCAGTTGTTCCCTCACAAAGAACATATTGTTCTGCACTTCCACTCGCCGCTAAGTTTTTGTTATTGTGTTACATAAGTGGCATAGCCAAGTCAAGGCTATTCTATTCTCTTTCATGTCCACATTTGAGCTGGCTGGACTTCTGTGTTCACACTGGCCAGTTGCCTCCTACAAATAACCTTTCAAGCACCTCCTCGAAACATGTGTTGGAGAACAAGGTTACATTATCAAGCTATACACCTATGGAGAGCCAGAGACTCGAAAGAAACCTGCCTCGGGTGCATAATTAATCCTGAACTTTAGTTGGGGACAGCTTATAGCTCTGTAGCATATTGCTTAGCTCAACAAAGTGGCTCCAAGTTTGTCCTTCATTCTCCCCCCCCTGCCAATTTTAATATGGCCTGTCTTTTTGCGTCGGAAGCCTTGTGTCCAGTTCTACTTCATTGGCTTTTCCCTCCATTTTGTGCAGCTTTTGTCTGGAAGTCTAGTCCTGTAATCTTTAGGTCCGTTTTGGTAAAATAACCTTTTATTTTATTTCAGTAATGATAATAAGCTAATTCTAATGTATAGTCAATGAGTGTGCTGTGCTGGTAACTTTAATTATTTACTAGGAGCACTGCTTATACCTATTGTGTAGATTTTTTGTAAATCTTTGTTTCAAGTTATTTGATTAAGTATGTGTTGTCAAGAAATATGGGTGTATAAACCCCATTTAATTTACAATCTGGAGTTTGTGTTTCAGCAAAGAGCTACTCCTCCATGTTTACTTGTTTTATCACTTACCTATTCTGTTGTTTTGATATCCCAATACAGTTTTTGGTCTACATCCCAAATACGTAGATACTTTAAGGGCATATCATGTTATGACATTTTCCCATAGGATTCCATTCAATTTAGAAATGCATCTAAAATACCTTAGAACCAAAGACGTTGGAGAAATAACTTTTTCAAAATAAAAGTCCACTTTTTAATGCAAGTCATTTGGGATTAACACACGACACAGTTTGATTATTTATTGGATTAGTGCATCTCTAATAGAGGTCAGTACACTTTTTCAATTGGAAAGTATGCAACACTCATTACCGTAACATGCGTTCACATCTCAGAAACCTGCTTATTACGTAATGCACCAATATTTCGGAAATATTAGGAAAAATACAACTTAATCTGATAGTGTGCCTCTTGTTTAACCAAATATGTGTACATAAAAATAGCATGTATACCCAAGTAAATATGACAAAAAACAAGATTCAGTAATGTGTAATGAGAGAAAGGACAAAATACATTGAAATAATTACATTTCGATGATATTTGTTTTCAGTGTTACATATACAGTGGGGCAAAAAGTATTTAGTCAGCCACCAATTGTGCAAGTTCTCCCACTTAAAAAGATGAGAGGCCTGTAATTTTCATCATAGGTACACTCCAACTATGACAGACAAAATGAGTTTAAAAAAATCCAGAAAATCACATTGTAGGATTTTTAATGAATTTATTTTCAAATTATGGTGGAAAATAAGTATTTGGTCAATAACAAAAGTTTATCTCAATACTTTGTTATATACCCTTTGTTGGCAATGACAGAGGTCCGTCTGAAGTTTGCTAGATTTTTTCTTCTCATTTTGTCTGTCATAGTTGAAGTGTACCTATGATAAAAATTACAGGCCTCTCTCATCTTTTTAAGTGGGAGAACTTGCACAATTGGTGGCTGACTAAATACTTGTTTTGCCCCACTGTAACTCCGGCCTTTTCATTAGGTGAGCAAATTAAAAAGAAATATAGAAAAAATCAATTTGTTTACTTTTTTGGACTTATAAACTGTTTGCGGTAATGAGAATTTTTGCGGTGGAAATTGTGGTAAATGCATAATATCTGATCAATAAACATAACAATAATTATGAAATAAATACAGATCCTAATCATAGTGATCCAAGAGGATTTTTTAAATATTTTTTGTCAAGTTCCAGTATTGTGAGAATCACCCGGGTGGGTTTTGCACCCATTATGTATGGCCTCTCATATATAGTCGTATTCTAACCCTGTTTGTTACATGGTAATAGTCGCAAAGACCAGCTGCATCTACTACACACTCCCCCTTTTTAAGAGTGTCCTTTATGGTAGAAGACTTCTCTTCATTTATGGCTCTTGGCTGGCCTCTTAAGTAGCATATGAACCTGAGAAGAGTAGACACAGATACGGATTTGTCATCTCACGCCCCCCATGGATTTAAAAGCCTTCCTTGGCTCTCTGGTGGAGATGGACACATAAGTGGTCAGTTCCACCAGCCTAGTATGGCTCGGTCACCCAGCTCTATATTAGCATCTGATTCACGCTGCTCCTCGCCACCAATTTACACCCGCAACAGATGTTTTATTAGCCCTTTACATATTTTATGGCCTCATTTGGGTCATTTTGGTACTATTTGCCAGTCCAGAGTCCAAGGGGGCTTTATTTGACCTCCTTAGTGCCGAAGTTAAAAAACAAAAAGAAGACCTTAATCAAACCCCATTTTGAAGGCTTTAACTCACAGCCTGCATGCAGTTTATCCTGATAAAAAATAATCATTTTCTATTTTTATAAAAGCCATGACCCTGACCATCAGAACCGTTTATTGGAATGATTTCAAGCCAGCCATGAAGTGTTTGTTTCCATGCAAATTCTCATTTCTGCGTGTGGCGAGAAAATATGCTCACCTCGGTTCATTTGTTTTTAATAACACAGGTTATGGTCTGCTAAGCTAGGCTAATGCTGGTGAGCTATAGATTTTTGCCAGTTTGCAGATGAAGTGAGTATTTGCACTCCACATTAGCTCATAACAGAGCCATATCTCCTTGATATTGATTAACCATTTTTTAGAGAGCCATTATTTTTCCCTCTACTTTCAGAAGTAGAATTTTAGTAGTATGATATTTAGTAGTATGCTATTTCCATCCCCAACCACATCTAGCTGGGATACCGAAGTGGAAAATTACATCGCAGGCCTGTTCTGTCGCCAACAAATTGGACATCACTGACGAATGACATCATTCCAAAGCAGCGTTGGTTTGCGTATCCTTGGGCCATTGTACATAGTGCACGGTTTGTTATAACACTCTATGCTTGTACAAATGCCTTTCAAACTAGCATGTCATTCCCCACAGCCAGAATGAATGGGGATCTGTTTAGGAGTCAATCTTTGTTTGCATAGCTAGATTGCAAAAAACATTGTTTGAAGAATAACATAAATTATACTAAAGGGTATTTCACAATGATGATATGGAATGCAATGTTCAGCAGCAATAGTGCAGAGATGTTTTCTACTGCTTCTGTGACCTGACTCAGATAATGGTTTTATATATGAGCTTTTTTCCTAATGAAATCGTTTTTTAACATTGTGCCCCCGCCAGGCTTTGACATACAGAATTCTGACTGCAGTCAACGTCTGCTCGAATGGAGGCCACCAGCAGCAGACTACAGAAATGCAAGAAGACCAAGCCCCCATTTGATCTTTAACTATGGGGGATATTGCTTGCTAAGCTTTTTTACATCTCCTTCAGTCTCCTCAACTTTACAGCTGTGCACACTTAACCGGATCTTGACGTCATCTTCCAGACCGCGCAGAAGTGGTTTTACATCACCGAGAAGAATCCTACTGGAATAAACGCATCAGACCCTGGGATATTGTGAAGACTTTAACAGACAACACTGTGGAAATGAAATATGTGCCTGCTCCATTGTGCTGGGAGGACTTCAAACGACAGACCTATAATCATTTCTCCAGTGCTTTACAGTGCAATGGGTTGACTGTCACAGGTTATGCCATGCTCCCCACACTCTGGTCCTAGCCTGCCAGCCAGGCAGGCAGCCCTCGGTCCTCCTCTCCCACATATAGGCCAGAGCCAGAGACCTCATGGAGTTTGTAGAGTTTAGTGGAGCGGGTCAGGCAGGGAAAGGGTGGAGGTGGGGAAGGAAAGGGGGGTCCCTCCAGTCCCCTTGAAAACAAGTGCTACCTCCTAACATCTGTCTAGACAGAATTAACATTCCGGGGAGTCGGGCCCTGATATGAAGAAGTGTCATCTGGAATATATGTGCACATGATCTAATTCGGATTTAAGGCTCCATTTCTGCCCCGTTGGATAGCTATAGGTCGTGGCTATTTCAAAGGTGTATATTCGCTTGATTGATACAAAAATGCTCTCACTAGGGCACCTTACATTCTTGCAGAGCTGTTTGTCAGTTTAAAATCTGCCGATCTCCCCCTCCTGTAGTTTTGATTCCTCCCACCACCTCATATGATATAGTCAGTCTACAAGGAGCAATAACTTCATTAAATCATTAAAATATCCCCTAAAAAGTATTTACAGAAGAGAACGCTTAAGAAAGCAGATTATTTTTAAGATTAGAGGAAGTGGCTGTAAAGAAAATGTTACTATAATCTCCCGATATAGACTTCCAAGGAGTGTTGAGACTTCCTGAGGCACAATTTCACGCTGCCCTTCTTTTTGAGACATTTTAAAACAATAACAAATAAAGACACAGGAGAAGCAGTTATCGTGAAGAGGAAATGTCTAGGAGCAACAACGGCTCAGCCTCAAAGTGTCTGAAGATCACCATGCGCAATGCCAAGCGTCCGCTGGAGTGGTGTAAAGCTCGCCACCATTGGACTCTGGAGCAGTGGAAACGTTTTCTCTGGACTGATGGATCACACAACATCATCTGGCAGTCCGACTGACAAATCTGGGTTTGGCGGATGCCAGGAGAATGCTACCTGCCCGAATGCATAGTGTCAACTGTAAAGTTTGGTGGAGGAAAATGGTCTGGGTCTGTTTTTCATGTTTCGGGCTAGGCACCTAAGTTCCAGTGAAGGGAATCCTTAACGCTACAACATACAATGACATTCTAGACGATTCTGTGCTTCCAACTTTGTGGCAACAGTTTCCTGTTTCAGCATGGCAATGCCCCCTTGCACAAAGTGAGGTCCATACAGAAATGGTTTGTCGAGATCGGTATGGAAGCACTTGACTGGCCTGCACAGAGCCCTGACCTCAACCCCATCGAACACCTTTGGGATTAATTGGAACGGCAACTGCAAGCCTGGCCTAATGGCCCAACATCAGTGCCCCACCTCACTAATGCTCTTGTGGCTAAATGGAAGGACGTTACCGCAGCAAGGTTCAAATAACTAGTGGAAAGCCTGCCCAGAAGGGTAGAGGCTGTTATAGCAGCAAAGGGGGGACCAACTCCATATTAATGTGCGTTATCTTGGAATTAGATGTTCGACGAACAGGTGTCCATATACTTTTGGTCATGTAGTATATAATGTCACCTCAGAGGAGAGAGGGAGGGGGGTGTGACTGTCCTACCATGGTGGAATTTGTTGTTTCAGAATTGTCAAGAGAACAAAATGGTGGGCCTACATACACAGTGAAGGCAACACAATTTAAATCATTTTCATGATTAGCCAGTCAATATTACAGTATTGTGTAGGATTGCAATTTCCAGTCCCCACACAGATCACAATTGCGTCGGGCAGACGGTGTCAATGGACGGTGGACCTTTGAAGCATGGCATGCGTGAATGTGGGCCGCAACCCCACAATACTGAATGTAATGAATTGTTGGTGGAATCGGCTAGAAAGCTTTGCAGCACCTCAGTGAGCACATACAGTGAACACACTGGAGTTCACTATAACTCTCATACCGTTGTTGGGCCAGCAATTGTTTTACATGCAAAGCCTGACGTTTGGAGGGAGAGAATGTGTATTTTACAGTGGCAATTGGCTGAATGGCTGGCTGAACATGTTACCAATGAATTCCATCATGGCTTCTCATTCCACCGTCTACTACAGGACTCAAAGTAAGGTACAGTTAATGTTCCCTGGGGCTGCTGAACCCTCTGACTCATTGTGGTTGGCTGTGTTTGGACCCTGAGCTACATGCAAATGCAGATTTTATGTAGCATGTAATTAAGGGACTGCTTAAGCATGGACATTCGAGCATTCAGCATTCAAGTCCGGGAGCGGTCAGTGAATCGCAATAGTTCCACGAGGACAGCCTTGCCTCTCTCCCAAAACACAATCCGCTGTGAAAAAGCCTGTCGGAGAACTGGCTGCCATTATCATAGTCGTCTCAGCTAGACTGAATGCGATTTATGTCTGTCAGCTTCTTTCTCTTCTCCATACAGAACTCTTCAGAAGGCAGCCCCTAACATGGCTGAGGATGTGCACAGTCTGGCAATGGAAAGGTGCCTAACCTGTGTGAATGGTCTTTTGGTCTAAATATTGAAAGCGCATTGAAAGTGCTGTGATATGGAAGAAGGACAACAGATCCAGAATGTGAAAGGACATCAATGCAAATCAGTGGAATCTCCTCAGAGGATACATAGGGTAGCCGGAGGATGGCTAGCTTCCATCCTCCTCTGGGTACATTGACTTCAATACAAAACCTAGGAGGCTCATGGTTCTCACCCTCTTCCATAGACTTACACAGTAATTATGACAACGTCCGTAAGATGTCCTCCAACCATCAGAGTTCTTGCAACATGAACTGACATGTTGTCCACCCAATCAAAGGATCAGAGAACAAATCTAGTACTGAAAGCATAAGATACAGCTAGCTATATCAAGAAAGGCATGTTTGAGATTAACCCTTGATGCTGTAGTTGCATGTCACAAAAATAGGGTTTCCCTAAGCCCCCTCTATAACAGTGAAGAGCCGGATGTAGAAGTAAAAAAACGAACAAATCAGAATTTTACCTTTTGCTGTCGATAAGCTACAGTATGTGTCATTCCACGAGAGTCCACGAGACAAGCATCAGCGCACACGACTGGCCGCAGCAGTGCCACCAACAGATTAACAGGCTCGCCCGGGGAATTGATGCAATTTCCCTACAAGTCTGTTTCCCTGGTTAATAGGTGCTTATGAAGGCTCTGAAGGGTGATGATACTGACACATAATCTAGAATTACTGATGACAAGGAGGCTATTTTGAGTCTTTGAAAACAACCAGTTTGACATTTTCCAGATTGTTTTCCCATTGGTCTATCCTGTTAGCATTTGTTACTTATGGTAAACATACAGTTGGTTCAAAGAGTTTCAGTAACTCCTGAGTTATGAGCTAATCCTTTACATGGGGTTTTCTTACTCTCCCTGTCTACATAGCTGTTTCATATTCTGCCCATTTATTCTGGGGATAGATCTCAAGTATCTGAGTCATGACACCGGGGGTAACTTGCACAATAAAGGCAGCAATTGAACCCGTGAACTCTGCTACCACACACCGCATTCCTAACCTAAATCCACAGGGGAGACATTTCTCAGAAGAGCCCTCTACACAATGAGCCATGGCAGCAGAACAATATTTATGTGTGTCCAACCTCATACTGAATACTTGATACATACAGCCATACTCTGACCCCTGACATTTATCTGGGGTAGAAGGTCAAATCAATATTTGGCTTTCAAATAACAATTTTTAACATCCACAGAGAATGTTCCCTATTGCTTTATTTTTGTAAGATAATATATATTTCTGGTGGGCGCATTCCACGGAGTAAAAACAGCAGAGCTCTGATTTTAATCAAGGCTAAGAAACCCTTGGATAACTTTAAATCCAACCTGACTCAATGCAAGCTTTGACCAGACAGCTTTGTTTAGTATGAACGTTTTTTTACTGAAGGAATGCACAATAACATTTCTCTGACTTCGGCTCGCAGTGAAGTCTCCATTGAGGCGAGATTTCTAATTGCCTTAAAACTCAAAGCCCTCTTTTACTAAAGATGTGTTCAACCAATCAACTTTGTTTCCAAGCATATGTAAGCATTGTATTGCTTTGTAACTTTCTGTTTAGAGTTAACATATTACTGAATGCCTCTTGTATTGGAAGCCAAATATGTGGTAGACTGCTGTCTTCTCTCCCAAATGGAAATTGATCATCATTACATTGTGGTTGGTCTCTGCTGTTGTTTTTTGAAACTGTTCTGTTGGATCTCCACTCTGCTACAGCCTTCATCTATTTTTGTCTTGTGTATAGGGCAATATCTCACTGTTCACTCCTTAATTAAAGTCACACAAACCAAAATGCCAATGCTCTTACCAGCATCGGTGTTATTGACCAGAAACATGTTTTTCATTTTGGAGGGAAAATGCCTTCCATAAATTGTACTCTTGTCAGATGTCTTGCCTTCTTAATCATAGCTGATTTTAAGCTTGTCCATAATATTTTAGGATTCTGCCTCATCACATTGCCAGAGGATGGCTAAGTAGACCAGTTAAGCCAGTATTTGCCACCTCAGTGCTTGGCTTTTGAACAGTCAGTCCTCGTGCCCTCCTGCAACATGGTTTGTATTATTACTGCAGTGTTTAGGGAGACCAGAGATAAACGCAATACTGTTAGCATTCAAAATAGCGCACACATGCCAGTATTCATAAAACTTGGCTATGAAGAAACGTTGAATAAACATGGCTGTCTTTTGTTAGCCTCTAAACCCCTTCAGTAGAAGGATCAGAGATGGTGTACATATAAATCCAGACCCAATGTGGGTTATTGCTTTCAGGAGGGTTGTACGAAAGAGACAGACTCAAAATACTTACTGAAGCTTTAAATCTACTCGTTAATGAGATGGAAGGGTGTGAGGAGAAATTAAAGAAAAATATACTATCTTTTAGAGAAAGTCAACCTTTGTTAGTGCTATGTTTTTGTTTAGCATGTCTCCCTTATGGCCCCCGTATTGAAATCATTAATTTTCACCCCTTTAAATATCCGCTGCATGCTTTTGACAATTTAGACTCTGTGCCATTGTGTGTGCTCTTGTGAGTGCTGATAATCAGCCATTAATGGTGCTCTGAGGCCAGTAGCCATGCAAATTCATATGTATTAAATATACGCCTTTTCGTCTTGGTGTGCGCTAATGGACTTGTGTGGCAGAGACTTTTTTTACCCTCTTTTTTTCCCTCCTCTTTCTTTGACCTTTCACATGGAGTTTTCTAGAAGAGCCCTATAAGAACTAATTTGCATAAAAGGTGCCACCCATTCAATAGCCAGGCATCCCTGATTTATGGTGGCCATTTAGAAAGGTGTCATATTAAATATACCCCATAAAGTTCCCATGCTATGTCATAGGGCAAGGGGGCAATGCTGAGAGAAACAAACTGATTTGTGTAGATAAAAATTACTCAGAGGAGTCATTTGAAGGTTAAAGACTACGTCATAATTATATATAATTTGATAGAGATGGCAACTTGAGTCTGAGACTCGGACTCAAGTCGCACTTATTAAGTCGCAAAGAAAATGACTTGCAACTTGACTTAGACTCGTGATCAATAGACTTGACTTGGGCTAGACGAGAGACTTGTGAACAAGTCAGTACTGGGATAAGTTTTAGTTGTGCATTCTACAGAGAATCTGGAGTATAATGCCAGTGGCAAAAAACTAAATGCTGTTTGCAAAACTTGTGGAATTAACATTAAAGATGCTGGCGCAACTACATCTAACTTCGTCCGACATTTGAAAATTCACTGCGAAAGGTCAGTTAGGCTAGCTAGCTAACCACGTTACAATGTGGTTAGACTAATAACAGCTTGTTTAGCAGATGCCAGCTTGATATACAGTGCCTTGCGAAAGTATTCGGCCCCCTTGAACTTTGCGACCTTTTGCCACATTTCAGGCTTCAAACATAAAGATATAAAACTGTATTTTTTTGTGAAGAATCAACAACAAGTGGGACACAATCATGAAGTGGAACAACATTTATTGGATATTTCAAACTTTTTTAACAAATCAAAAACTGAAAAATTGGGCGTGCAAAATTATTCAGCCCCTTTACTTTCAGTGCAGCAAACTCTCTCCAGAAGTTCAGTGAGGATCTCTGAATGATCCAATGTTGACCTAAATGACTAATGATGATAAATACAATCCACCTGTGTGTAATCAAGTCTCCGTATAAATGCACCTGCACTGTGATAGTCTCAGAGGTCCGTTAAAAGCGCAGAGAGCATCATGAAGAACAAGGAACACACCAGGCAGGTCCGAGGTACTGTTGTGAAGAAGTTTAAAGCCGGATTTGGATACAAAAAGATTTCCCAAGCTTTAAACATCCCAAGGAGCACTGTGCAAGCGATAATATTGAAATGGAAGGAGTATCAGACCACTGCAAATCTACCAAGACCTGGCCGTCCCTCTAAACTTTCAACTCATACAAGGAGAAGACTGATCAGAGATGCAGCCAAGAGGCCCATGATCACTCTGGATGAACTGCAGAGATCTACAGCTGAGGTGGGAGACTCTGTCCATAGGACAACAATCAGTCGTATATTGCACAAATCTGGCCTTTATGGAAGAGTGGCAAGAAGAAAGCCATTTCTTAAAGATATCCATAAAAAGTGTTGTTTAAAGTTTGCCACAAGCCACCTGGGAGACACACCAAACATGTGGAAGAAGGTGCTCTGATCAGATGAAACCAAAATTGAACTTTTTGGCAACAATGCAAAACGTTATGTTTGGCGTAAAAGCAACACAGCTCATCACCCTGAACACAAGGCAAAAGCAAAGGTGCAAAGGTGGCCAGTGCAAGGACAGAAGGACAGAGCAGCATTGACTCATTCTTGACCACCACAGGTGTCCATGTGTACAGCCAGGGCCACCCCAGGCAGAAGGCCATAACAGAGGCTTTACTGCAAGACCTGATCATTTCCTGCAACCTGCCTATGTCCTTAGTGGACAACCCTCACTTTAGGCATTTCATGTTAGTGGTAGATGACAAATATAGACCAGTAAGTAGGCCCACGTTGACCAGGTGCCTGCATGACTTAACACTGAACACAGAGACTACAATCAAAAGTGCCCTAGAGAAGACAGAATCAGTGTCTGTCACTGTAGATATATGGACTGACAGGACCATGAGGGGCTTCATGAGAGTAACGGCCCATTACATGGTTAAAGGAAGAGAAAAAAACTCCCAGACTGGAGTCAATTCTGTTGAGCTGTGATATTCACAGGGTCACACACGTAATATGTGATCATTTTGGCATAAAACATAAATTACATTATATCATATGTGATAATTCTGAAAATATAAAAAAGGCCTTCACAGTTTGTTTTCCCCAAAGCAAGCAATGATCATGATGATGATGATGTGGATAACCCCAGCCTATGGGAATAATTTGGTGAAGAGTACAATGCTGATGTAGAGGTATCCAAACCAACTGCAGGCAACAGCACTTACAGTGCTTTGCCCATTCATTACAACTGGTGATTAGAGATGGACTGAAGGAAACAAAAGTCATAAACAGTGTGATGGCTAAGGTAATTAAACTTTGCAGCTTACTACATACTATCTGTGGTCTGAAAGAAGCATTTGAAGATGAGTTCGGAGCCAGACGTAGTATCCCTGCTGCTTTAACATCCTCCGGCTTGTTAAAGCAGTCACCAATCTGAATCAACAAAGCCCCAATACTCTACTTGAGGCCCAAGGAGACAAGGACATTTTGGACCCTTTTGTCCAGGCCACCGCCCTTACTCAGGGGGAGAAAGTGGTGACTCTCAGTGCTGCCCTTCCTTGTGTACTGTCACTAAACTATCATATGCAAAGTATACTGATCACCAAGTCGTCACCTAGTCAGTCTAGTAAAAGCACTGCAGCAGTCACTCAAACGCCGATTCCAGGGGTTGTTTGTGAATGTCAGAATGGAGCACTCGGATGAACAGGCAACAAAACGTTCATTTAGAGACAAATTATACATAATGGCTTCACTGCACTCTTTCTGCCTGTTCTGGCTTGATCATGATGTCCTCATACCACATGAAGATAAAGCTGAATTGAAGGAGAGTCTGATTCGTAGGTACAATGCATTGCAACATGCAACATTTTCTATGTCAC